>NW_017728911.1:41393900-41430058 GCF_001723895.1 Crocodylus porosus | reverse complement strand
GGACTGGAGCCAGCTCAGGTTACCTAAAGAGAGAGGCTGAGGGTGTGCCTCCTCTGCTGGGCCCATCCTAATCAAATGGTCACAGCACAGAGACTTTAATCACAATGTCACAGGGCAGAGATTTTGGGGAGAAACCAAGGTGGCTTTCTGCCACAGATGCAGCCTGACCCAGGACGGATCGCAGAGTTTCCCTCCCCGGAAAGAGAAGAGTACAAGCAGCAAAGTTGAGGGCAGAGAGATAAAGGGCCTAATGCCAAAACAAGGGGGAAACCTGGAGCTGAGTATCAGCAGCAATGGGAGAGGCAGAAAAGAGGCAGAACAAGACCAGAGCCTTTTTGAATGAAAACGCTGTCCCTGCACCAGGGATAGAGGCATCCAGCTCCTGAACGTCCCTCCAGATCCCACCCAGACTTGCTCCTCAGACGGGCATCCCACCAGCCGTGAGATACCCGTGCAGCAGGAGGGAAAGCCTGTCAGCTTCAGCTCGTCTTGTGAGCTGCAGAAAAGGGGCTCCAGAGGAGCCAAGCACAATGACCAAGCAAAGATTTGGCTATGCCCAGACCAGTGATTCGCAACCCGGGGGTGCCACACACTGTTAGGCGTGCTGATGCGATTCCCAGGATAAACCCAGAGATTGGAAATAGGAAGCCAGAGAGTGAAAAGCATCCACCCTGCTGTGGGTTTTGAGTTCTTTGCAGCAGAAGAACCGCTCTATTATCTTTATACGTTAAATTAAAGGGCTGACATTTTCCAAGGGGTGCCTGGAGTCTACCCAGGGGTGCCCTGAATCTATCAAGGGATGCCTTGAATCCTAAAAGACCGAGACCCGCTGGCCTAGACAACACCTATGGATGAGGCACAAACTGCACAAATGCAACTTCCCTATAAAGAGGTATCAAAGACGAGCCTGGCAGGTCCTTCCTGGACTTGAGGATTTCTACTACCACAGCTCAGCCATTCCTGCTGGCACTTCTGCTGTCTTTAGTCAGGATCTCCTAAAGCCAATTTAACTCTAAACTGAATGGAGCTTTTTCTCTTCCCTGCCAATTAACCAACACCTTAAAGTCGGTATTCCCCCTTCGCAATGTATTTCATTCTTTCTGATGTGGTGAATGCTGACAAAATGGTGGTTGGCCTCTATCCCAGCATAGACTCACAGACAAGGAGGGTTGAAGGGAGCTCAGGAAGTCACATCTAGCCCAACCTCCTGCTCCAAGCGGGACCAGCCCCACCTGCATCATCCCAGCCAGGGCTTGGTCTATCAGGGGCTTAAAAGCTTGCCAGGATGGAGGCTCCCCCACCTCTCCGGGCAGCCTGTCCCACTGCTTCACCACCCTCCTAGTGAAAAAGATTTCCCTGATATCCAACCTCAACTTCCCTTGCTGCAGCTTGAGCCCATTACTCCTTGTCCTGTCATTTGTCCCCACTGAGACCAGCCCAGCTCCGTCCTCTTTGCAGCCCCCCCCCTGCAGGGAGGTGAAGGCTGCTATGCAATCCCCCTTGGTCTGCAAACTAAGTAAACCCACTTCCCTCAGCCTCTCCTCATCAGTCACGTGCCCCAGCCCCTGAACCATTTTCACCGCCCTCCGCCAGACTCCTCCACTTCACTTCCATTAAAAGCTCGGCTTCATTTGAATTCTTCTGTTTTCAAGAAAATGGATCTCACCGGGACACAAGAAATGGGGGAAGAGAGACAGCTTTCCACAGCTGGAAATGGCAGATATGCGATGCAGAGGGAAAACTGCCACTGAAATATGCAGTCACATTATCTTGGAATAGTCCAGGGACTTTCTGGCTGTAGACCTGAAGTAATGCGAAGTGCTGCTGTCTTTTTCTTCCTGCTCTATGTTTGCAACAGACCTCTCTTTGATGACCCCCATCGATCATGTTTCCACCCTCGAGAAGTCTAAAGCTGAATTGTTTTTTCCAGTTTCCTTATTATACTTGAGAGCTGCAGATGTTTCACTAATCTCTGGATTATAGAAAAGACATATAATTAGCATATTGTATGCATGGTTTAATGCCCGCATAATAGCAATTGCTATTCAGACGGATGTCATTGGCCATTTCACATTTAAATTAAGGCCTAATCACTGCATGGTTAACATATCATCTGCAAACCAAATGCACGTCTTTTCTGAAAAACAAGGAGGCTCGTCGGTCTGGCAGTTAGGGCCCAACATTACTTTGGCTCTTTCCTGGCATGCTTGAAATGTGAAAGCAAATCACAATTGGGGAAGTTGACTCCAGGGCATGTTCTGGTAGCAGCAGAAAAGCTGGCGTCCTGGACCTAAAGTTATAGTAAAATAGGCTCTGTTTGTGACTGACTGGTTTTGTTTTAATCTGCTGGTACCTAGGCTAGCTAGCAGGCAGAGGAGAGCTGGCCACAGCCAGTGTCTTAACTTTCCTAGACTTTTAGATAAGGACTCAAGTTGTTGGCTCTCCATTGCAAGTCAACCTCCCGTGCATTTTGTGCAGCATCAGGAGATGAACAGACCTCCAGACCTTCCCCTATCCTGGCCTCAGTTCCCACTTTTTTCTGTTTTCATACACATTGCTCTAAAGAGAAACCTAGAGAAGTTTATTAATGTAGAGCAGAGGCACAGAACCCTGACCGGAAATATCCCTAAGACAGCACAATCCCAAAGTCCATCCCCATCAGTTCGCCCACGTGATGCATCATGTGCTCCCTGGCTCTTGACTCGTGACAGTGGCATGGGTTATGGGTCCTCAGTCATCTCTGCGGAAAAAAATAACACCTCCAATTTGTTACTTTAACGCGCTGAAAAGACTTTTAAAGTGGCGGGAAATTCCGCTTGTGCAAACAGAAACACAGTTGCAGTGCCTTAAGGGGCAAGTCTCGTGTTGTGTACAGGCACCCACTGAGGCTGTAGGGGGATTTAGAGGTTTTCACCTCCAGGCTGCTGGTTGGGAACAAACCCACAGGGGTGACTGACTGAAGGCCTGGGGAGACTAGAGCTGGGGCATCTGGCAGTCCCCAGGACACCATATGGCAATACTTGCACTGTGCTCCGACAATACAAATGAGAGCTTATGCTACTGTTCCTTTCATGTGCAGCTAAGTAGAGGTCTTTATTCTCCAGGGCTGATAATCTAATACCTTCCACTGGCGCTATACTCCAACACTTCATTTTAAAAAATTTAAAAAGCAGCAATAACAAGAACAAGATCAATGACCGTATAACCCTGGGGGTACTGGGGGACCGGGAGAGCAGCACCTCTGCTCTTCCAAAGTGCTGCTCATCATCACCCATCATCATTTATACCAGGACAGCCAATAAAACCCACTTGTACACTAACCAGACACCCTGGTTTCACATGAAAGAGTATTACAGGGCTCCATCTGCTAATGGCATAGCAAAACACACGGCTAAATGCACCAATGGGACGTTTCACACACGCGCTTGTGCAGGCTGTAATCTAGTTGCAGGCACTTCATCACAGGCTTTGTTCGAAACTTGCATGCGGGTTTGAACCTAAATGTTTTTCCCTCCTTAGATGCAGGAAATGAATCCACATCTCCCTAGGATACTCTGAGCACTGCCAGAGAGATTAGAATATAATCACCACCCCAGTTCTCTTAATTCAGGTTTAGTTTCCCCAAAATGCCTGTCTCCTTCCAACCAGGCTGAGAGCATGGTCCAGAGAAACCATCCCACATCTATCCCTGCAAGTACCGTTCCTCCAGCCTGTCTTACCACCCATGTCCAGCACTTGACTGCTTTCACTAAATGTGGATTGTGAAACTGGGATGTAGAATAAGGGTCACAGACTCCTCACTAAAAAACTCAAATACAAGCAGGGCAGAAAACTCTTCCAGACTCCGAGAGTAGGTCTGAAATGGGCACAGCGCATGTGGCGGCACTTTAACTGGCCATCTTCCCAGTTGTCTTTGCCCCGAAGACCCATCATTCAAGTGTAGACACCCCCAAAGCCTGTTTTCCACCAAATAGGCACTGACCTTGTGCTTAGTCTGGTTTCTTTCCCCGAGTCTGCAAACAGCTACATTATAAGAGTGACCAAATGCAGCTTCGCAGAGACACGGCCCATCTGCCTGAGATCACGGCTGTTGGCCCACATCACTGCTAACAGACGCCCCGGCTGCAGCCCGCCGTAATTCTGGGTCACCCCAGACAGCAAAGCAGACACCTTGTCCAGGTTTCACTCCACCGTGGCCCCTGGCTTTGAGAGGAGCCCAGGCCTGACTCCAGAGGCTATCTTTCAAGTGCTGGCTGGCTAAGGATGCTCTGTATCCCCAGCTCTCCCCAGCATCACATCAGGATGGGGACTGTCCAGGCCTGCCCAGGCACCAGGACCATGAATGAACAGGCAAATTTACTAAGAAAAGACCCAAAGAGAGTAAAGCAGATAGAACAAGGCTGCAAATGCTGCACGCCCCCCCCCGGGCATATCAGCAATGCCTCGGGCTTCTCTCTTCTTTCCTGTTGCATCTGCATCCCTCCCCTGGAGGGGCCTGTCCCCCTGGGAGAGCCGTCCCAGCACAATAACCCCCCGTGTCCTGGCTCTCTGTGCTGCCTGCTCCCAAACTTGTGATCCCAGGAGGAAAACATGGAAAATTTTTATTGCATCACTGAGTCTATCATTCAGCAAGGGAAGGCCCAGTGCCCGGCACCACACTGATTTTACGTTTGCTTTTAGCCAAGCAGGTCTAACAAGCAAAAAAGAAGTTGAGTCAGAGATACTCGAATGCAGACGCCCATCTCCCTTTGATCTCCCTGGAGGAAACTGAGCCCTGGGAACAGCACTGACGACTCCTGACCTGCGCCACAGCGCGAAACACGCGGCGCTGCTGATCTGAGCCTGAAAAAACACACGCCACGAACTTCTCGGCATTCTCTCTCCTGTCAAATTCGCCCTCTCCCCGTTGCCAAGTCCAGCGATTTTTGGAGCCTCCTTTGCCCAGTTGGTGAGGACACTGAGATTTGACTGTAATTTGTTCCATCTGAAAGAGGAACGACACCTTGGGCAGCGCGTGCCGTGGCATAAACACCTTCCCCCAGTCTCTGAGGATGTAAGACCTGTCGGGTCGTGGGTCAGGTCCATCTTGCCCAGCCTCCTCTATCGCACGGGGGCAGAGAGCAGATGCTGAAAGGGAGACTGGATCGGGCACGCGCCGCAGGGTTATTCCATACCCCCTCGCTCAGCGGCTCTCACGCTTTTTAGACTTGAGGCACCCCGGGATAGACCCAAGGCAGCCTGCAGATAAGACCAGCTCTTAGTTTTCATTTGCTTTTTTGCTACACAAAACTACTCATGCCATGTTTCTGAACTCAGAACTGGGCTGCATGTTTTTGACTCTCTGTTTGAAACCTCTGGGTTTATCACGTTTGCACATCTAACACTGCGTGGCACCCTTGCAAGGATCCCCAGGCACCCTGCCGGGCCATGGCACCCTGGCTGAGGATGCTCCCAACCCCGGCGGCGTCTAGACAAAGCCAAGCTGCTCTTTAATACACTCGACACGGTGCTGCACCTCCCCTCCCCTCTCCTCCTCCTCCACTCCCGTTCTGCGGCATCGGGAGAGAGCAGCAGCCATTTGTTACCTTAACGAATGACAGTGAGAATTAATCAAAGTCTTGGGGCTACATTTATTGCCTGGGAAGAGTCCAAATGGCTGCAGAGAGCTCTGCCTTCCCCAGCTCGTCGTCCGTCCGCGCAGCCGCGTTCGAGCAGGCCGGACGAGGCGGCCAGGCTCTCGCACCCGTGCGGCCTGGCGCTGGGAGCTGCGTTCGTTTTGCAGGCGGGTGCTGGGAGCAACATCCAGCTAGGGATCCTTCCTTGACTTCATAGCAGGTGCATGGCCCTTTTAGCCGGCAGGCGTGGGGGGGGAAGGCAAACCCCCCAGTCTGCACCCAGGGGTAATATTTCTTCCTGACCCCAAATCTGGCATCAGGCTGATCTGAGTGGAGGGGCAAGACCCGGATGGCTTTGGGACCAGCGGGAGCCCAGTCCCCATCGCCAGCCTGGGCTGCAACCAGCATCCAGTGCCTCTAAGGGAGGTTTAAACCCCTCTGACACTTGTCAGGGCTCCACAACAAGTGGAGGTGGGAATCTCAGCTCTCCGGGCTCGGCACATCCCAGCTCACAAATCGAGTCGGGTTGGCAGTTCCTCCCTCCCAGCCCGGAGACCAGCGGGCCGCAGTGTGCGCGCCCCCGGTGCTGGGGCAGCGCATCTCCTCTGCCCTTCACCAGCAGCATCTGCGAACGCGCTGACGCCCGGCGTCGCGTGCAGCCTACGAGGGCGCGCGATGACCTCCGCATCCTCGCTGAGGAGCGTCCCCTCTCCAGCCCCAAGCCAGCGTTCGCTGCTCCCTCCAGGTCCCTCCACATGCCCGGCCTTTCATAGTCAAACGCTGAGTTTCTTCCCACCAGGTTCTCACAGGGTCTAGGACATTTTATCCCAGTGTTTCGGGCAAGCTTCTGCCCTAAGTCGTGCCATTTGAGTGGGCTTTCTAAAGCAAACCTGCATTGTCTGCTCAGCCTTCAAAATGTGACATCTCCATTTCTGAGCCACTCCGGGGGCAAGAGGCTTTGGGCAGGCGCCGCCTGTTCGAAGGGGCAGTGAAGATCGGGTGAAGTGCGGCTATTTTAAGAGGACGGCGAATGGTCCTAAACAGAGCATCTGGCAGAAGGCAGGCAGGAGAAGAGGTCCATCCTTTACCTCTCAGGCTCAAGACGGGATATTTCCGAGAGAGGGAGCCTTTGCAGCTGAGGGTCTTTGGATTTGCTGGGGCCCACGGCACGATGCTGCTCCTACGAGTCTTGGGTAAGTCTGAGCTGAGCCACGCGAGTCTCCAAGGCGCTTCTGATGTATCTGCATCGCCTCTCCCTGGGACAGCTCCCCTTACCTGCCCTGCTTGATTGCAGCACTGGTGCACAACGGTTAGCTGCAGGATCCCCTCGTTAAACCCTGGCAGGGTGTCGTGGCACTTGCATCGTGGTCCCCACGTGGTTGGTGCATGTGGCTGACTCCTTTTACCGGAGCCTGCCTGGGAGAAGAGCCAACGCGTGCTCCCTGCATCTCAGCGCCTGCCCTGACCAAGGACTGGGCTGCGGCTGGGGCATCTATAGCCAAGTCCAAACCCTCCCTCCTCCTCCAAAAGGCTGCTGGTCTTATAACCATCACCAGGCACCAGAAGCGGCCAGAGATCACGAAAGCCATCAACAACTGGCCTGGCCTCTGACCTGTGCACATGGGGGGTTTGCAAGGAGCCTGTTTCTCAGAAGTCCCTGCAAGGAGTCTGCAGCTCAGCATCAAAAGTCTCCCCCGTGCCCTTTCGGACAGCGGAGCCGCTGCACATCTCCTGCCCTGTGCCCTGCTCGGGGCAGGGGGGCAGCGGGGTGCATGAGCTGTGGGCCAGGCCCCCATTCACTTATGCTTTAGAGCAGTGGTCTCCAAAGGGGGTGCGCAAGATGATCCATTGGGGTGCAGGAAGAAAATATGAGAACTTATATTTATATAAATATACATATATTGGGGGTGCGTGCTCAAAATTTTTTTACTGATGGGGGTGCGCGATCAAAAAAGTTTGGAGACCACTGCTCTAGAGCAGGGGCACTCAACCCCCGGCCCGTGGGGCAGATGTAGCCCCCTGTGCCACGTGGTCCAGCCTACAGGGCTCCCCATGGGCCTGCAGGGAGCCCCGCAGGCCACAGCCCCATGCACGTGGCCCGATCCCAGTGCATGGTGCTGGGCAGAGGTGGCATGGGGCCCGTGGAGTCTATATTCATAGGTGGGACCAGGCAGAGGCAGCACAGGCACCCCAGAGTTTGGTCCTTGCATGTGGGACCAGGCCGGGGTGGTGCAGATCGCAGCATGCTGGGTCCGATCCCGACCCTGCACCCCTCCCCGACCCCCGGCTCTGGAGGGGATCAGAGAAGCACGACCCCTTCCAAACGCACCGCACCGCACCCGGCAGCTCTGCCGGCCAATTAGAAGAGCGCCAAGATGCTTTAAGGAGGAAAGAGCATTTTTCACTCTCCCCTCATGTTCCAGCTCCTGCTCGAACCCCCTGAATAATGTGGATTTCGGGAGGCGAGCAAGCCCGAAGCACTGCAGCCAGGATGGGGGAGACGTTGGAGAGTTGCAAGGAGCCGAGGGTTGGACCAGGCGCTGGGGCCAGCCTTCTGAGCAGGCTCCTGCACACATTCATTAGTGGGATTAAATCAGAAGCTTATGAGCACCGTCAGCCGGTTTGGCACTGAAGGCCAGCACAATACACGGCAAGTGCAGTGGAGGGTTTTTCATGCTCCTGTAACTGCGCGGCGAGTCCTGCCCAGAGAAAGCTGGCATCGGGTGGGCATTGCTATAGCTCACATGCAGAAGAGCTGCCACGTCCTGGGTCAGACCCCAGGTCCGTCTAGGAAGGTCTGATTCACAAGCCCTCACTCCTGCGCGAAACCTGGGTCCTGCAATACCCCTAACCTTCCTCCAAGCCCCGGGTGAGCGCAGAGCCTGGCTGCGCAGACCTGGCTGGTCCCCTCAAGCGCAGCCATCTGCCTTACCTGGTGATCTCCTCCTTCAGGGCGGCGGGGTCGGTGGGGTAAAACTTGACGCGGAAGCACATGGTGAAGGGAGGCTGGGCTGCAACGCAAAACGACAACGTTACGGTCGCCCGCACGGCAGGCTCGGAGGCCGTTACGCCTGCGCCCTCCTGGGAGGGCAGATCCAGGGCGCACGTCTCTCCGCACTCGTCTGTCCTGCCTGCCCCAGGACACAGCCCGCGTGTTTCTCACTGGCAAGGCGGGCGGGGGAGACCACAACCCAAAGCACCTCCTGCCCTCAGGCGCTGGGCCATGAAACCCACTCGTCTGCTCTGCCCGGCGCATCATAATATCATAGAAAATGAGGGTTGAAGAGACCTCAGGAGGTCACATCTAGTCCAACCCCTGCTCCACGCAGGACCAGCCCCAGCTCCATCATCCCAGCCAAGGCTTTGTGTCTAGCTGGGTCTTAAAAACCTCCAAGGATGGAGAGTCCCCCACATCTCCAGGGAGCCTGTTCCAGTGCTTCACCGCCCTCCTAATGGGAAAGTTGTTTTTTTTCTAGTATCCAACTTAAACCTCCCTTGCTGCAACTTGAGCCCGTTGCTCCTTCTGCCCCCACTGAGAACAGTCCAGCTCCAGCCTGGAGCCCCGCCGACCCCGAGGCCACGTGGAGGACCCTGCCTGCCATCCGAATTGTGCGTCTGTCCCCTCTGCAAGTGCAGCGGGTGTCCGTGCACACTCACACACATGCACACAGAGGGCCAGACTGCGAGCGGGTCTCTGTCAGGATGGAGGGACGAGCTAAGCATCTTCCATCCTATCTTATCTGGCTGCACAACCGCTGCTCGTTGGGGCCGTCCCCGTGCTCTCAGAGACGGCTCCCTGCTGCGGTCCCACCGGAAAGCGGGAGGCTGGAAGGACAGAGGTGGGGGGGCTGGCCACACAACGCCCCGGCCGTTTTGCACTGGCCCCTGGAGCAGAGCAATGGCCTGGGGAGATGAACCTGAGGGGCAAATCAAGGAATATCCGGTCCATCCAAAAGGCTGAACGCAAAGGAGCAGGTTTCCACTGCACTTCCTGGATTGCCCCAACATTATCCGGGGTTTGATCTGCTTTGCAGGCAGTGAATCCTTGCTTCGACTTGCAAAACAGGTGACTACGCTTGCACATTCCCCTTTGCTTGCTCAGATCACGTGTGTGCTTGATGCAAGCAAAGGCGGGTTTTGCACATGCAAGGCAGAAATATTTACAATTTGTGACCCAATTCAGACCCAAGAAAATTTCCCTTTTCAGTTTAACGGGGTGCCTTCAGGGAGGCTCAAACAGCACGTTGTCCACAGGGAATTAGCCCTATGATTCAAGCGTCCCACCCACGTGGCAATGTTAATACAATCACGGGGCACATGTGCACGCCCTGCAGGGTATCTGCACACTTCGACATAGTAGATGCAATACTTACCCCTCATCTGCTTCACAACAGACTTAGTGAACTCCAGCCAATGCTGCAATGAAAAAGAAACAGAGTTTTAAAAAACAGCATCATATTCCCTGCAGTCCCGGTGGCATCTCTCCAGAGCACAGCGCAAGAGACAGGGGAAACGGGGTGGAAACAGAAGCTGGTTTCTTGGACGAGCCAGTAGGCTGAGGAGCAGGATAGTGACCCCATGCATAAAGGAGAGGGCCGGAGACCCCTGGACAGCCCGCGCTGTGCACAGGGGGGTAAAACACTCGCCCCATCTTCATTTTGCAGGGCTGAAAAGATCTACAGACGGTGTCAGGAACATCAGGCCGCTGGGCGCCGGGTCCAAACCTCGATTCCCCGCAGACAGCTAGCCCGCAGTGGGGCCCCTTTGCTGGGTGAAGCGGGTGGGGATTGTGCGAACGTGTGCGCGGCTGCACGCGGGGCGGAGGGAAGGCACCACGGCTCCGGCAAGGAGAAACCGCTCCGGCTCCCCCCGACTCCAGGGCAGCCAGAACCCTGCTTCCCCGGCACGGATCCACGAGCGAGCTGGGATGAGGGGGGCACACCCCACGGGGCCAGGCAATGGGCCATATGGTGTCACAGCCTCCCCAAAAGAGCCGTCGTCATGGGCAGGACTAGGCCGGAGGATGGGTCACCTCCCTCCCACAAGACCGAGCTGTAACTCTTACCGGAGCCACGTGCTGGGATGAGGGATAAGGCACCTCTGCAAGGCCAGGACCCAGCTCTCCGGGGCTGCAGTTCAGCCCTCGCCTCCAGCCACGGCCACTGACCCCATCCCCAGGGCCGAAGACTCAGATGAGCAACCCATGTGCACCTGGAAGTGGCTCTGATGGGACCCCCCTGCCTCGGGTGACGTCCTGGTTTCCTTCCCCTCTGAGAACAGGTCCGGCGTGGCCGTGGCCAGGCCTGCATCTGCCATGCACCTGGCTGCTCTGGGGAGCATCCCCCGGACCCGTGGGGAGCTGCATGCTACAGACCCTCGGCTCCCTGCCGAGAACAGGCCTGTGTTATCGCCAAACGAGGCTGGAAGAGGACACGAGCGCTTGCAAAAAGCTCTTGCCGCTTTCACAGAAAATCCTGTGTTTTCTCGCCCAGGGTGCAGGGGTCCGCGTCGCGAAGGAGCCCGTCAGCTCAAAGGATGCTGTCGGGATAGCTGGCAGCAAGCAGGGTAGAGCCACACCTTATAGACCAACTACATCAGAGAGGCCCAAGCTTTTGTAAGCAGCAGCTGTGACCCCTGCCCATGCAGGGACGACTTCCGGCCAAGACCTGCTTCGTTATTACCAGCCAAGAGAAATGCATATCATCGCCCCCCCACTGACCAAGCCACAGGTCTTCCCCTCCTCTGCACGGCCTGCTTGAAGCCAGCCAACCCCAGCCAGAAAAAAGGCGTGGGAAATGACAGCCCCGTTCACTGCAGCAGGTGAAAGCCGGGGCTTGTCTTCCCAAAGTGATGCTCACGGCGCCTGCAAGCAGCGGCCCAACGGCAGAAAAGTCTTTTGCAATGCTCGCTGCTCAAGTCTGTGGCCAAGCTGGAGGGTGTTGCCGGCCCCTCCAGGCTACTTGAGGGAAACACCTGCCCCATCCTCCTCTTGCAGGCACCAAATCCTAAACGCAGCTCGCGGAGCCCCCAGTCCCCAGGGAGAGAGCCCCAGAGTCATGGGCGCCTTCCCTGCCCCAAAAGGGAGGACGAGGGGGAGCCGTTCAGCATCTTCATCGATCTGGAGGATGGGATGCAGTGCAGCCTCAGCAAGTTTGTGGATGACACCAAGCTGGGGAGGGTAGCAGATACGCTGGACGGCAGGACCGGGATTCAGAGAGACCCAGAAAAAATTGGAAGATTGGGCCAAAAGAAATGTCATGAGGGTCAACAAGAACAAGGGCAAAGACCTGCACTTAGGACGAATGCTTATCTTCTCGCACCCTTCAGAGGACCCCACGGCAGCCCTGGGGCCCCGGATGAGAATCACTGCCAGGCAGATACCGCCCCCCCCCGGGTACTGGGTGCACTGGGGATTTGGCCCTGTGTCTGCGGTGCGATGAAAGCAGGCGGCAAGCCCCCAGCCACAGTGCCGGCTTCCCTTCCCCTCGGGCCCCCCCACGGGCTCGGTAGACCCATTACACAGCTGCGCGCGGACACTTTGCGTGCGAGGGGAAACGTCTCCTGCACCCACGAGACCAGGTTGAGGAGACGGCTGCATCCGTCAGGTGGTGAACGCAGCACTTGTAGCTGGAAACACAGCCGGGTTTAAGGAGCAATTCGGCCACACGTGGGCCCTGCAGAGACTGGTCCAAGCCCGACTGCCATACTCCCGAGCTGACCTGGGTGCCATACCATGGACCCGAGGTGTCTGAGGCCGGGGCGATGGCTGGTGTCCAACCAGAAGCAGTGTAGCCGGGCCCTGCACCCAGGCTGATTCGCTCAGGCTAACTGGCCTGCCTGAAGCACCGTGCAGCCCAGCTGGAAGAGTGCCGTGCGCCTCTCCAGAGCCAACGTGGGCACGGTCATGGGCCTCTTAGGATGTACTGAGGGATTTCCACCTGCACACGTAAGCAAATCACAGCACGCAGCTGCCTTCCAATGACCTGCAAACGGAGAGAACCTGCTGCCATGCACGCGACGCCAGGCTGCATTTCTGCACCCGTCTTGGCCCACGAGCTTGGAAACAAAGAGCTGACACACCCAGGGAGGCACTTAGCAATGCATCAGCATCACTGCGGGGAAACGTTAGGGTCACCACCCCCCAACCCCTTCCCGTGAGGTTATTCATCTCCTGTGACCATGCAGCACCAGAAGCAAGGCTGGAGGGACTGCAGCCCACGCACAGAAATGGGTGCAGTTACAACGTGCCAGGGATGGGAACAAACATTAGGACCGTGTGCCGATCACTCAGGCACATGCAAAGCTACGAGGACAAGGGTGCTACCTCCATGGTCCCCAACGGGCGTTTGTCTGAGCTGCCTGTAAAAGCCTCCAGGGAAGGAGATTCCTGAGCCTGCTCCGCCGCTCCAACACCCCAGAAAAACATTTTTTCCTGATGCATGACCTTACCCTCTGCTATGAATTCAGCTGATTTTCTACTGCTTCTTCCCCCCTGAGGCTGGAGAGAATGACTGATTGCCATCCCCTGTATCACCCTCTTCGCCGTATTGTAAAAATCATAAACCGGTTGGCATTAAGGGGCATCTCAGCCACCCGTTCCTGGGGCTGCCATTGTGCCTGCAGCACGATGCACTCCGCAGTCCACGTGTGCTTTAATCAACCAGGGGAAACTCCCCCTGTCCCTGCATCAGTTGGTACTCGGCCTCCAAGGGGCCAGCTTGCCCCGGCCCTGTTGCTGCCATCTGCTTAGCTCTGCACCCCCCCAACTCACGGGCAGTGCCTGGGTGAGGGGAGTAAGGCCGGGGCACATGCCTGGGCATTGGTGTTGGCAGATGGCATTGCAGGGCTGGCCCCTGAGCCCCTGCAACCTGCAGACAGACCTCACAAGGGGCATGCAGTGCCCCACCAGCATCCAGCGCAGAAGCCTCCTCTGCTAGGCGTACACCCTTCATGCTCAGTGCATAGGACATATCGCATTGCTGTCTCCTGGGAGGCACATCCACATCCCATTGCATTTCCTTAGGAAGGGGAATGTTATACTGCAGGGTTAAAAAGCGACTGCGGGGGTCTATCACTGCTGCTGCTTTACTTCCATATCAAATCTGCTCCTTTCCCAAACGAGGTTTGCCAGTGCCAGCTCACCTGGGGGGCTGAGAGCTATGCCGAGCCCTCGGGGGGTCATGCATCACAGCTGATGGCTGGAGCAGAGCTGTGCTGCTGATGCCTGAGCCAGCATGGAGCTCAGATCCCCCTCCCCGAGCTCCCAAACGCCTGCAGAGAGAGCAGCTAACCCTCACTTTTGTAAGGCAGGCAGGTAGTCACGGACCCTCCTGCACCGTGCTGCAAGGAGAATCGCTGGTCCTCGAGCAGACAAGGTGGACCACGCTAGCCTGCTAACGAATCCATCGGGGTACATCTAGCCGTGCTGCCTGGTCTCTTTGCATTGCAGCGGAGGACCAAAGGGAGGATGGCCGACGACAGACTGGGATGACTTCTGTTTTAAAGGCTTTGTTTCCCTGTTTGTTTTGCGCTTTGGCTTCTCAGTCATTAAGAACAATTTTTCCCACTAAGGAGGCAGCAGTAAGCACCCAGGCAGGACAGGCACTTCGCTGCCACTTACCCTTTGCTTGTCGGGGTCCACAAACCGGATTCCAAAGTAGTCTTTCTCCAGCAAGTTTAGGTGGTGGCAGAGGAGGTCAAACAGGTACTGCCCCTTGGCATCTCTCTGCAAGAGAAAGAAACGGCGGTTACCGCTGGATAGGCACTGGGCAGCAACAGCTCCCAAAAAAACAGGACCATGGATGTCCCCCCAGTGCTCACGATGGGCTGGTTTCCATGTCCCCACTGGCACGGAGATGGGGACAGAGCTGGGCATTTATCCATCTGGGGTTACCCTCTCCTTCACCCATATTGTACCAGGAATAAAGCTCAGTGGGACCAATCCTGCTCTCCTCGGCACTGCTCCAACCCCCAGAAAGACCCACTGACTTGCAGTGGCTGTGCAGGTGGCCCTGAGAGTCAAACCTGGCCCCGTGGGATGTAATGCGCTGGCCCCTGCCCAAGGTAGCGAGCTCTCGTGTCACTGCGCTTGGGCTGCAACCTGGAGGATGATTATTACCCGGCCTGATCCACGCACAGTCACAGAAACCTGCTCAATAAACTGGGATGTTAGACCAGTCTGCAACCAGCCAACACACCCTCGCTCCGCAGCAGTCCGCTCGCCTCCTGACCAAGCCGGGGACTGATTTGCTACAGGACAGCAGCTTGGTCCTGATGTCTCCTGTGATCGTGACGGGATGGGCCACCAGTACCACCCGGGAAAAGCTCAGCCACGCTGTCCCCACTGAACACGGACAGGGCCCTGAACCCCTTTGGTGACCTGCCTCAATGTCACTAAGTGTAACACGCACAAAATGCACAAGCCATTTCGTATGGCAAAGGCATTCTAGTTTCACGGGGGAAGGCAAGTTGAGGTCTGGCTTCCTTCCAGGGTTTGAGGCGTGAAGCTCGAGTCTTTCGGGAGCCACGGTTGATGCTGGTGCCCAGCTGGAGGTGCCTCAGGCCCCTGCTACGCACTAGATATATGACATAATAGACTGGTTTGTCTGTGCTGCAAAGCATGCGTTTCATTTAAATAGGATTGTGTTTTCAGATGTGTTGTCTTTCAGTCACATTTCCTGTATCTTGGCTGTCTGGATGCCTAAGGGCGCTTGTACACGTTACGTACGACCTGTTGACATACACGGAAAAATCGCCATTTCTCTAGCTTAGTTGCAGAACCAAAGACATGCGCATGATTTTTTGGGGGTCAGGACACCCCGCTGTCACGGGAAACAAGAAACTCATTTTGGTCAGGTAGCAGCAGGGAAGATCAGACCCGTAATAACCACCTTGGCTGAACTTCTTTGCTATACGAAGTTCAGCGGTGTTCTTCTTAAAGAAATTGGTTAAGAGGAAAAACCAGAGGCCTGGCAGCCCCTGATTGGATACTTGGGGTGGTGTTGCGCCAGACACATAGGAAGCGGGGGCTGGGGTGGACCCTAGGGAGAGCCCAGCCAAAACGAAGGGGAACTCCCAGGTGCAAGGGAGTGAGAGAGTCTCTGAGCCTGGGCTGCAAGGGCCCCTCGTTGCTCCCTGGGAAGCTGTAGGGCGACCATCTCCACTTCCACGTGGTGGCTTTGGGGGGTGACTGCACCCCAAAACTGCTATTCCCAAATCCCTTGCAGGCCCTAGGGCTCTCTTGCGGAGTAGCAGGTATCGGGGTGCAGGCCCCCAAACTAACCCTGTGGGTGAGCCCCAAGTCCCAGACTGCCCGGACACGGGTGAGGCCTCCCCAAGAGGTTGCAACCTACAAACTACGCCTTGTCACTGGTAGTGTTTTAAGTTGGATTTGGTGTTTCCCCTTGTTTTCCTTGCCTTTGTTTCCCGTAATGAATCTGTCCTCTGTGTTTACACAGCTTGCGAGGGGGGTGTTTTGTTTATGCAGGAAATCCCAGCCAAATTCAGCATTCCCACTTTTCTGGGTGAGGGCCCAAACCACAGCAAAACTTATTCGGTACCCTGAAATTTGAACCCAGGCCTTGTGGGTGCTGACCGGCAGAGGAGTTAACATAAGGAAACCCTTGACATGCTTTTAAAATCCACCTTCAAGGATTCATGTGTCTCGACTGGTGCCATAGTGCTGGTCGTTTTGCCTTCCCTTGCTGATATTCAGCATTGCTAGAGCCCTCTGCGGACTCCCTGCGATCGCCTCCTCCCCAAAGCAGGAAAGTGTTTCAGCAATGGGCCTCCGCACCCACAGGGAGCTGGCATCACCCCTGAAGCACAGCTCAGCCCTTTCAGTTTGCAGGGCTGGGATCCCATCATTAAATCCACGCCTCCCACTTCGGTTGTCCACCAAAACATGTCTTGGTCCACAGAAGGATTTCCACAAGCAGGAGCCAGGATGGTGCTTGGCTGAAACTTTCATATCGATAGATAGATAGATAGATAGATATCTCTCTCTCTATATATATAGAGAGAGATCTACATATATATATCTACCGCTGAAACCATAAAGGCAGCCAAGAGGTTCTAAAACATTCATCCATTTTAAGGCCGAGGGACCGTTATGCTGCCCCTGCTCCACCGCCTGCAGAACAGAGTCCAGATCCTCGCCCCGTAATCTCCACAGCAAGCCCATAACTTCTGCTAGGCTGTAGCACATCTCTCAGGAAGACACCCGGCCTTGCTAATGACTGTAAGTGATGGAAAATCCATTGTGTCCCTAAGCAAGTTGTTCCAGTGCTTCATTACCTTTGCTGTTCAAAATCTGTACCTTATTTCTAGCCTGAATTTCTCCAGCCTCTCTAGCTAACCAGAGGATCTTGTTAGGCATTTTCCTGCTAAAGAAAAATCTCCTTTCCGTTCGGGCCAGGATTGTGACTGCTTCTTGGAAGAACGAAGTAGACTGAGGTTCTTTAATCCATCTCTATGTTATGACTGAAGGGCCAGCTTATTTTTAACCTGTTTTCCTGCCACCTCCTCATCTGTTGAGCTATTTCAAAAGTCTTTTTCCCTTTGCACTGTTGCATGCCATAAAAAGTGAATACAAGTCTAACCAGCATATGCTTTCACAACCCCATGCTGGGGAAACTGGAAACTCCTATCAGGGCATGTCTACATGTGCATTTAAGCATGCCTAAATTTAATGGGCATTAGCTTAAAGTGCATTAAGTGGGTTTAGGCAGGCGTCTACATGTGCAGGCATTAAAGTGCATTAACGCTGTGTGTGTGGACTGATTTGGGACTAAAGTTAGTCCCAAGTTAGTCCACACACGCAGCATTAATGTACTTTAATGTGTCTACGTGTGTTTTAATGCATTTTAACTATTCACGCCTAAATTTGATACCTGCATTTGCAGGTATCAAATTTAGGTATGAATAACCTAAATCCACCATTTTAATGTGCATTAAGAGCATGCACATGTAAACACATGTGCTTAATGTGCATTAACTTAGGCTAATGCGCATTAAAGCATCATGTGTAGATATGCCCCTAGAAAAGGAAATATCTAACATAACTCTAGTGTTGAATTACAGCCACACTCCATTGGAAGACCTGGATACACACCAAGCCTAATTAGCATTAGGAGAGGATAAGGCCTCTGCAGAAAAGTATTACTGCTTAAACCTCATCTGTTTAATGACATTTATTAGCTCTACTTCCTGGCACGTCTCAAAGTGAGTACTCGAAAGACCGGGCTACAGGGAGAAGTGATACCACATTTGTTTCTCAGTTTTACAACCCAGTCCCCTGCGCTGAGCCACATTAGCTCCTCTGCCTTGAGCAATGAGTATTGTTTTTGGCTGGCTTCTTTAATCAGCTATAAACAAGTGCAGGCCTTCTGCTGTGCAACTGCTGCAGCCTGCTCATCAAGCACATGACAGCGAGTTCACTGAGAAACTGGACTGGTGAAAAAATACAAAAGAAGGGTGTTGGAGTCACCAGGATGATGATGTTTTATAAGGCCCCACATACCAGTCCAGTTTACAGATCCCGCTCATCTGGAAGTCAAGGGGGTAGTTTGATCGTGGCTATAAATGTTGATATATGTTAAGATTATTAAAAAGGAAAGCTTGGAGGCAGCCCAGGCTTGGGCACATGCTTGCTGCTACAAACTGGGAGGTGTCTTACAGAAATATGTGGCCCTGAATACTCTGATCTGGCATCAGGTTTGAGCGATAAAGGTCATGCTCATAAGTGCCAGGATGCAAGATGCCTTCATACAGCACTGCAGTGTGGGAGCTGCACAAACCTCTCCATGCATGGCTGCTGGTGCACCTCTGTTCAGAGGCAGCACCCCAAAGTCACTCTTGGTGCTAATCTTTCTCAATGGAAGACTTTGGCCCTTCTGGGCTCTGATCATTTGCAGGAGGAGCTAAGAAAGGTCCTTTGCACTCATTTCCTCTCCATCCATAATTAAAACAGAAGCCAAGGACCTGGTCCTGTGAGGTTCTGAGTCCTTCCAATGCTCATTAAAGTTGCCTGCAGGATTGCAGCTCTGGCTTCCAGGGGCTGGGAATTATGCACTGGAGTTCTTCTCCCTGTTGACCACCTCATCTTCAGAGGGCTGGGACTCAGTAGTTTCTGAGGGCCTGGCCACACGTTCAAATGAAAGCTGGAGAGAAATCAGCTATAAAGCTGTTACACATTTTCAAGCACTAACTCTGTAGCTACTCTTTTTATAGCTGGACAGCCATTTTTATGGCATGATAATTAGTTTTCATGTGTGACTGGTGTAAATATATTGTGTGATTAACCAGTTAATTGTGTGATAATTACTTTGCACATGTGGCCAGTCTAAATTTATTGCATGATTAACCAGTCAATTATGTCATAGATCTAATGTGTAGCAGGGGCCTGAGGCACCTCTAGCTGGGCACCAACATCAACAGTGGCTCCCGAAAGACTCGAGCTTTATGCCTCAAACCCTGGAAGGAAACCAGATCTGAACTTTTCTTAGTGAATGGGACATGTTGCTCTCACTCGCCACTAAAGCATCCGGAAATCCGGCTTGTGCAAACAGATACACAGTGCAGCACATGAAAGGGCAAAAAACGTGGCGTGTACAAAGGCCCACTGGCACCAACGCAAATCTGGAGGAAATGGACTGAGGTCACCGTCCTCTGCGCTAACACGGCACAATGAGAATATTAGCTCAATATCTGACCTTTTGGCTTTGCATCTTTCACCCCCGTGATTCTCACACCTGCTTACTCCCCTGTTCTCACATTGGTGTGAGCTGTTCTTTAAGGCTTTTTGTCTCATGCAGATCAAATGCTGCTTGTGACACTCGACAGGGCTCCTTTTAGACAACACGGGGTTCTGCTTTCCTACAAATACTGTTAGTGAGCATGTTATCTGATCAAATAATCACTCAACAGAAATAGGCCGTGCAATCAGGGAACCCCTGCAGGCTTGGCGTTAGCCCATTTCTGGGACTTGATGCAGTCTGGTAAATGTCGCCACATCTTAGATGAATCGTTCGTCAGTTAAAGAGTCACGAAGTTCAGACAGGAATTATGCAAATGCAGAGATGACTGGCTTGCTTCGCATTGATGAGCACTGGCTGCAGCGTGTGACCTTTGCAAGCAGCAAAGAAGTCTCTGGGGGTCTTAGCAAGAGCTCCTGAAGCCAGACTGAAGTGCTGCAGCTGTCACGGGGGGGCTGACCCCAGGCTCTGGCAACAGACGTCCCATGTTTCCAAGGATAAATGCAAGGATAGGGCTGCTCCACTTGCAAATCTGCTGCAATCTGCCAGCTCCCACCCTGCCGGAGCAGGTTAAGCACGTTATACAGTGGCAAATGTCAGCACAGAGCAAGGGCTGTGCAGTGGAGACGTGGAAAGAGATGCTTTTTGAGACCCAGCTGGGAGACTTCAGATCCAGCTGCAAGAAGTTAAGAAACAGCTGATGCTTTGGGCCGAGTGATGCAGTGGGGATCTTGGGTGACCTGACAAGGGGGCATCAACCTGGATCCACTGACTTGGGAACCTGCACGCATTCCCTCCTGCTGCACTGCACAGCTAGCACCGGTGGAGGGCTCGCTGCCTGTTAGGGACCTGCGCTGCTCCGACTGGGGAGCCAGCAGCCCTGCTGCTGCTTTTCATCCTCACTGAGATGGTTGTCTACTAATCTTCCTGCACAGATACCTACAATTTATACAAAATGTCAGGGCCCAGATTCTCTCTGGAGCCAGGGGCCGTGCCCACAGTCTTCCCATGCAGAGAAAATACCTATGGGATATGTTTAGTGAGACAATGGATTATTTTGCTTGCCCACAAGTTTAAACTTTACAAACTCACACCTTCACCTCAGCACAGCTTCCTACTTAGCGCTCCGTGAGGAACTGCCTCGGCTGTACAGCTGAATCATTCTTGACAGCTCTTTACCCCAGTGTTTTACTGCTTTTATTTCTTTTGCCCAGCTCCCCGTGGAACTCCTCACAGAGCAAGCTGGACTCACTGAGTCATTAGTAAATCAAGTCTTAAGACGCTCCTGTTGCAAACGTTATTGATTCCATCTGCTTGCAAAGCGTCTGCGATGCAGTCAGGAAAGGAATTCAATGGTGTTGGCAACACGTTCACAATTGTACAATCACAGAATTGTAGAAAATGAGGAAGGGAAGGGACCTCGGGACGTCAAATCTAGTCCAACCCCTGCTCAAAGCAGGACCAGCCCCAACTACGTCATCCCAGCCAAGGCTTTGTCTACCCAGGTCTTCAAAACCTCCAAGGATGGAGATTTCAGCACCTCTCTGGGGAGCCTGTTCCAGTGCTTGACCACCCTCCTAGTGAGAAAGCTTGTCCTACTGTCCAACCTCAACTTTCCTTGCTGCAGCTTGAGCCCATTGCTCCTTGTCCTGTCTGCCCCCACTGAGAACAGCCCAGCTCCATCCTCTTTGCAGCCCCCCGGCAGGGAGGTGAAGGCTGCTGTTCAATCCCCCTCGGTCTTCTCTTCTGCAGACTTAATAAGCCCAGTTCCCTTAATACATAGGTTTAAAAGAGTGTATCAACACCCTGAGAACTGAGGCCCAGGTCTTCAGGGATATTTGGGCATCCAGCCCCAGTGGAGGTGCCCATTCCCACTGAACTCCAGCAGCTGGGTCCAACAGCTGAAGACAAGGTTGTCCGCTCTCGGAACTGCTGGGTAAAAAGAGCTCCCTGCATGATGGTGTGCACGTGCACATATGGTGGTGTGTGTGTGCGCATGTGTTTAAAAAGATGGAATGAATAGGGATGATTTGAAATAAAGCCAGGGTCACAAGCTCCCCTGAGATCAATCACACATGGGGCACCGGCAGTCTGCATTTAGCAGCAACGTCTGATGCTAACGATGCACTGGTTAACGGGATGGCTCCACATCTTTGTAACCGCAGGCCCCACTGTGCGTGACCCACAAATCCTTTGCATCCCAATGAACAGGTTCTCAACTTCGCTCTCATTCTGGCCAAAGGACCCAGAAGCCCCAGATCGGAGAGCTGTCCTCCGAAGGAGCCGCATCCACACCAGATCACTTCTGCTAGGGCAAGTGAGAAGCCGTGTGCTCCTGGACCCATCCATTTAAGGAGGTGCAGGGAGGATGCTCCTCAGTGCCGTCCAGCTACCAGTCCTTGAGGCATTGGGTGGAGCATTAGCAGGGCAGTGCTCTCTGCACCAGCCCTGCGCTCTCCTCTCTCTGCCTCCACGGTTTAAAAGCTGGCCCCACGTTCAGACCAAGAGAGGGAAAGGCCATGGTGTGGCAGCTGAAAAGTATGTCTGTGT
Source organism: Crocodylus porosus (assembly GCF_001723895.1). Classification (NCBI taxonomy): domain Eukaryota; kingdom Metazoa; phylum Chordata; order Crocodylia; family Crocodylidae; genus Crocodylus; species Crocodylus porosus. Next base: position 41,408,139 of record NW_017728911.1, on the reverse strand, counting down.
GATAAACATGCTTGCTGAAGGCTCTATGAAGATTAGACCAAGTGTTTTTCTGTATTTGTTTAGATATCAAGCTATAAGTTGTTGCTAAAAGCCTATAGTTCACGATGTAGTACGGCCTTGTATAAAGTAAGGCTTAGTAAATTTAGCAAAACCTAGAAGTAGTAAGGCCCTGTGGTGCAGTTAAAATTACCTTATCAAAGGAATGCAAGGCTTGTACTGCTTTTGGTCAGTCTAAGGACAGTTGAAAAAAAAGGCATCTAAGTGGTCATACATTATTAGTGTCTTTCAGAAGCTATAAATTAGCTGAAATATCTGGAAACCATTCAAAAGGAAGATGCAGCTCTGTGAAAAGGATTAGTTAGCTGTTGCCTGGATCAGTGGGCCGGGGGACCACGAGGAGCCCAAGAACTGCATTCCAGGGTCCTTCCCGGCACCCCTCAGACAGCGTTGTCCGGGGACGCCTGACCTCACTGAACTTTGCGGAAAGAGAAGCTTGCTGTGTATCGGGCATCAGAGGGACTGCTGATAAGTTGCTGACACGAATTGCTTTTGTCTGTCATCATTTGTCTTGTTACTACGTGTAGTTGTATTTTTTTTGTCAATATATCTTTCTTACCTTTCTACCCCCAACCACACTCTCAATCTAAACCCTCCGCAGGTGGCTGGGACACGTGGAGATAGACCCTTGCCTTTCCTCCTTCTTGGCCACCAGCCCTGTCTGTCTTGGGTGTAGCTCTGCTGATCCAGGAGAGTTGCACTAGGGATGAATTTGGCCCTGCGTGCCAGCATCTGTGTGGGCCGTGCTTGGGCGATGTGGTTGTGACTAGCACTTTGGGTAAGTTTGTCACAGATGAAATGCGTCTGAGATAAAATGAGGTGACTGGTACCACAGACACCCCCGTTCCATACCGGATCGAAGCTGCTGCTCCCCACAAAACAGAGCAGCAGCAACAACACGATGCTACAGAAACAAAAGCCCTGCGATGAGACCTGCCAGTGAGCGCAAAGGAAGCCAGCGCCGGGATGCAGCAACGTGCGCCTTGTCCCGACACCCCAGCCTGCTCCGTATTCATCCCTCTCGCTCACAGCTGCACCGACAAGCAGAAAACCCAGGCAGCGATGGTATTCAACACCGTGCTCTGTGCACAAACACTGAGGAGACTCAGCGGAGGAGTTAAATACACAGCTGTCCTCTCCCCCTCATGTATTTCCCACTACGTTCCCATCCCCTGAAACCATGAAAGGGATTTCCACTGACAGCTCTGGTGCTCAGGGGTGCCACAGAGGGGGTCCCCAGCTGCACCCCAAGCCATTACTAATCTTATCCATTCAAGTGACTAGTGCTCCAGCTCCTCTGCAGTGATGAACTCAGGCCGCAGCATTCAAAGCTAGATTTGGATCAATATAAACTTCCCCAAAGTGCCGGAGAAAGATCCAAGGCTGCACTTCAAGGAGATTTCTACTCAAAGTAGGAAGCCCCAGGATCGCCTCCCCCAGGCAGGTTTCCGAAATGAGACACAGCCCAAATGGCTCTTGGTTTCAGCTGTAACCACTGGCTGAGCGGCGTTGTATTGATGGTGATAATGATATTCAGTAGCTGCAACTACATGTTCTCTAGATCCAGTACCTTGCTTCTGAGATTACTTTCACTGAACTTTCCAGAGAAAATCCAACTTTCGCACCCAGTGCCAGAGCTGTGCCCAACAACATCGCTCTGCCTGATCCAAGAATCCTAGACTCACAGACAAGGAGGGTTGAAGGGACATCAGGAGGTCACATCTAGTCCAACTCCCTGCTCCAAGCAGGACCAGCCCCAATTGTCTAGCTGGGCCTTAAACCTCCAAGGATGGAGACTCCACCACCTCTCTGGGGAACCTGTTCCAGGTTTCACCACCCTCCTAGTGAGAGAGTTTGACCTAATATCCAACCTCAACTTTCCTTGCTGCAGCTTGAGCCCATTGATCCTTGTCCTGTCATCTGCCCCCACCGAGAACAGCCCAGCTCCAACCTCTTTGCAGCCCCCCTGCAGGGAGGTGAAGGCTGCTATTCAGTCCCCCTCAGTCTTCTCTTCTGCAGACTAAATCAGCCCATTTCCCACATCCTCTCTGCACCAGACCTGTCCCCCAGCCCCCACAACCATTTTCACTGCCCTCCACTGGACTTTCTCCAATGTGTCCACATCCTTTCTGTAGTGGGGGACCACAGCTGGACACAGGACTCCAGATGTGGTCCCCACAGTGCTGAAGAGAGGGGAAGGGTTACTGCCCTCAATCTGCTGGCAGCGCTTCTCCCAATGCAGCCCAGGATGCCGGTCGCCTCCTGCACAACATGGGCATACTGCTGGCTCCTAAGAACAAAAGACCTCGGCATCAAAAACATCTTAAATGCAATTCTGGGGGGCTCACAGCACAGAGCGCAGCAGCCTCGGACATCAGTGCTGCGTGCTAGATGTCCCTCGTGCTGTCTGTGCTCACATGGGACATCTCCAGCGGTGTTTGCAACCAGTGCCCCACTGCCGTTTTAAGCTGTGGGAGAACAAACTGGCTCAGTTCATTGCAGCTCAACAAAAGGATGAAATTGTCTGTAGAAAGGCAGTGAAGGGGATCTCTGGGTTCTTGGGCTGAAGAGCTCAGACAGCCCTGGCACAAGGGAAGGCCGGGCCCAGAGGGATGGAGAAGTCAAGGGGATATTTCTAAGCCCTGGCTCTCCTTGCATCAGCAGGACGGGCAATGTGCCCCATTGGGAGTGGGGCAGACTTACCCTTCCCATACATCCTCTCTCACTGCTGCTGGGCTATTTCTTATCACCAGGGTAGAACTACCGTTTTAATGCTCAGCAGAGCACATTGTGCTCATGTCCCTGCATGCCATCGAGCCCCCAAATGCAGACACCTGGACGAAGACGAATGCCACGCTGAGTAACTTATATAAAATGCAAGGTGCAGCTCATTGCCCTTCCCCATCGGCATCTGTGATTCTCTTGCCCTGCTCCCGAATGTATTTAAACCAATGTTTCTAAACCCTGTTGGACTCAAATCCCCTCTCAGAAAACACCAGCTCCAAGCTTTCACCCATTCTTGGATGTCAGAAAAAAACTAGAGCAATTCTGCTGTTGCAAAGACCCCAAAAAGGCCACAGCGGGTCCGAGTGTTTTGGATCCCGTGGACTCCTACTTGAGGTCATAGACTCGAGGGTTCAAGGGACCTCAGGAGGTCACATCTGGTCCAACCCCCTCCAGGCCCAAATACATCATCCAATCTCTGGGTTTATCTTGTGAAGAAGGCAGGGTAGAGGTGAGCTCAGGGTCACAAAAGCTTATGCATCTCTGCCTTAGTTAGTCTACAAGGTGCATCTCTGACTTCAGGTGAACTTGGCTAGCTACCTCTCTTTATCTTGTGATTCGTGTGCCAGGGTAACAGTGCTCCTACCGTGTGGTGCCCCAGGTCACCCTTAAAAGGACCTCCCTGGTTGAATACCATTGATTCGGACCACCGGTTAAATATGCACCATCTTAACACAACCGCACGTGCTTCAGAGCTGCTCAAATCTTCCCCGGGCTCAGCACCTGAGCCTACCGGGCCGTGGGCAGGAGGTGGAGATGGCCACCCCTCGGTGCAGGAGACGCAGCCCTCTGGCGCAATGAATAACGGGACATCTCAGACACATCTGATCGTTCATTCCCCGCCGCTGACTCCTTGCCCGGTGGACATTACGGGGAAGCCGCACCGTCTCCTCGTGACAGATCGGTTAGGACTGATGGGCCGGTCTCTTCTGTACACGCTGGCGCTGAGCTGGGTGGGAAATCCTGCTGCTTTCGGGGACGTGGCGCCATCCCTCCCTCTGCCTTGTGAAGCGACACTTCTCGGTAGGGGCCTGTCCTCGTGCCCAGCTACTTTCATCTCACGCTTCACCTGCCGCCACCTCTCGAGTGCTGCTAAATTGGTTCCCGCCCTCCCCTGTCGCTGCCGCGGGATCACACGGGGAAAGGCACAATTGCACTGACAGACGAGCGGTGATTGGCATCAGCCAGGTCTCTTCATGCAGCTCTCGAGGGGATGAGCAGTTCCTGCAGAGCAGATGCCGAGCCAAGCCTGGCCCAAACGCTGACCCCGCGGCTCAGTGCCGGAGGGGCCAATTCTGATCTCCTTCCAGCTGGTGTAAATCAGAAGGAACTCCTCTGGACTAGGCTGCAGGTCTAACCAACAGGCACCTCTCCTCAATCTCGATGGTGGCACAAAGGAAACACGCATGCACAAAACACACAATTTGCTATGTGAGACTGCAAACAGAGACCCCCGTTCGATGAAGATTATACGCAGCGGATTGAACGCCGTGCGCTACCCCGCGTCTCATCGGGCTGCGGCACACCGAGGGCTACTCAATCAACTGGCATTGTTCGCACAGCAGGGCGGCTTATCCGTCACCCATCCATTTTAATGCATTGACTCCGATTACACCATCGGCATAGGTGCTGTTTTGGGAGGGATCCTAGCCCGCCTTTGTGGTGGTTTGCGAGATTAGATCAGGATGTGACAAACAGTTTTAAAGGCATTTATTAGAGTATAGTCAGCAACAAAGAGCAGCTCCTTTATCAGCTGCCGAACCAACCTCTGCAGCCTGCAGAGTCTCATTTCTGCAGCGAGGGTGAAACAGCTAGAGTCATTTTTTGTGATCAGGATACTAAACAGGCGGCGAGACTCTTCATGGCAGCTGCAGCACCTCTGGAGACCGAGACGGTCGTGGGCTTTTGGCCACGAAATCAACCCAGTGACTACAGGATTTGTTTCCCTGTCAATGCACAAGATAACCTAAGGCCAAAGAGAGGAAAAACCACAGCCCAGAAAGCCTCCCTCCATACAGGAACCATGGGAGAGAAACCAAAAGGGAGCAAAATTCAGATCTAGATCTTGGTTCACAGTAAGAGACTTTGCATCTGCTAAAAACAAGGTGTCTGGACTGGAGAGTTATCCTCGGCACAGGAGCATCGCCTGCCGTACCAGCTTTAGGCATGACCCCAAGCTCCCTTTCCTACTGCAGTAACAGTGAGAGGACGAAAAAGCCCTAAATGAGATCTAATTTTGCCCCCGATACACGTTACACTTAACATGTGCTTAACTTGTCACTCATGTCTTCGGTAGTGCCCTGGCAAAACATTCACTTCATTGATGGCAAGCTACAACCAGGAATAAGCAGCAAAGCTATTACACTAAATATGTGAAATCACTTTGCTGCTGGTTCCTGTCATGCCTTTGACCGACCGTGTGGCCGGGGCTCCCCGGCTCTGGAGCCGAGCAAGGGTCCCAACTGGAGGAGCTCGGGGAGCCCCGATCATCTGGGGGGAGCGAAGGTTGCCAGCGTGCCACGCGGCTCCGTCTGCCCCAGCAATGTGGCCTGATGGGCCCCGAGGCCCGATCCCACACGTGACCCAGCGGGACGTGCAATGCTTGGGATCGTGCATCAGATCCCGTCTTCTTTGGGAAGTTTGTGAGCCGCCTTTGGGGCAGGGAAATAGAAGGGAAGAAAAAAACCCACTGCCCGGGCTGCTGCTTATCAGACGAATAACATTTTAGTGCCTCTGCCTTCACGAGCCCAGGAAAAGGCCTTCTGTCAAGTGAGACTGGCCTTACTTAGCTCACGGCTACGTCCCTCATAAAACCCATAATTACTTCCTGACGCCACTGTCAGCTAATTGTAGCCTCCAACTTTTTTCCTGTGGCTTTCCCAGATGGATGAGCATCGAGCTGTCAGACAACGGGGGTGGGGGGCGGGGGGCAGCAAGAGCTGGCTACAATTATTCTGCACATTTAGACTTCCCTGGCCACGTTCGCGCTGGAACGAGGCCATCTGGGCACCGGCAGACGTGGACCCGTGAGCGGTGACACCGGCAAGGTGACTGCGTTTGTGCAGAGACGCCGGCTCAGAGGAGGACCGCAGCACTCATCCTGGGCGGCGTAACGACAGTTGGACCCGCACCGGTCACTGCCCAGCAGCCTTTTAGCAGACAACGGAGAAACCCCTGGTGCTGCAAGACACCAGCAGAATATATCAGACCCCCCGGTTATTTCTTAAGCCGCTCTCGGCTTAGCGTATTGATTTCTATCCGATGAGTTGGTCCGGAGGCTTTGCTCGAATGAGAGGCGAACCAGCCGTCACGGTGTGTGTTGTGGGACCCACGGGCCCCTGAATCAGTCGGAGATTAAGCGGTGAATCAGCACTGTTCGCCGACCAGCCCCCGCGAGCACCTGACCCCGCCGTGCAGTGTCTGACAACGTGGCAGCTCACGCTCGGAAACGCAGGAAACCCAGGGCTGTTCGGCTCCGTAATGCCCGGAGCACAAAAGGCAGATGCCTCCTGCCTGGGGAGGGGTTTGTACGGCGGAGGGAGACGGGGCTTCTCATGTCACTGGCATCTCACAGGCCCGGTCTTCTACCTGGCACCTCCCTGCAGCAGCGCGGGAAGGTGAGACGCAACGAGATGACTTCCACAGCTGGACGCCGAAGTCCCGACTCCTCCCTGCAGCTTATGCATAACGTTGGCCCGGGGGGCATTAGGGGAAGAGCTGGATGTGGGCACGTCACTTCAACCCTCTGTGCCTCGCCTTCCCCATCTGTAAAATGGAGATAACAAAATGACCTGTATAAATCCCTGGACGAAGAGTAGGACAGAGGTCTCTGTGGCTTCCACACACGTGTGATGTGTTGCTCCAAGAGTCTGATTTCTCCTTCTCATCATGAGGTGATGGCTTGTGGGAGTAGGCACAGAGGTTTGGGGCACACCAGCAAGGTTACTCTGAAGGGGCTCCATGCATGCATTTTACAGAAAATGAGGGTTGAAGGGACCTCAGGAGGTCACATCTAGTCCAAGTCCCTACTCCAAGCAGGGCCAGCCCCAGCTACATCACCCCAGCCATTTTCTATGTTTGAAATACAGATGGTAAAAGAGGAATGGAGAAGGCAAGAAGAATCCCTCCAAAGAGGGGCTTGAGGGACGAGACCGACTCTGCTCACTGCCCTCCTGTGTAAACTCACTTCCCAATCAAGGGGAAGGAACAGAGGCTCTTGGGGAAGGTTGCAGGTGAACCCATAAATACGGCAATCCAAATTTGCTGCCATAATGCTGTAAAGCATCCTCTTCAAAGTCCTTTGGGTGTTTAGGTGAGATGGCAATGCAAGGAACAAACCTCTGCTAGTCACGTATGGCAGAAGCAGCCTTCCCTTTGAAGTGGGAGTCTGGCTTACCCGAGGCCGGCTTGTGTTACTACGCGCTGACAGTCGCTAGAGCCACGCGTCCGTCTGGGTAGGACGAAAAGGACTAGAAAGTCCCTGTCAACACGGCGCTGTCTAGGATCCATGACGCTGCCATGCCCGACCAACACACGTGCACAAAGCTACATGCCGTTCGGAGCACAGCCAAAGGGCTCTTCTACTCGTAATGCAGCAGCGAGGGGGGCTGCACTGCTTCCCCTGTCTTAGGGAGGCCCCCAAGTAAAGCTGCTGCAATTCCCACATCCTGCACCCCAGGTCACCTTGCACATCTGCATCACGCTGACAGGAGGTCGACAGTTGCTGGGTCTTTAAAAGCCAAGTCAACCTATTTCTTTGTTGCGCGATGGAGGCTGGGAGTCAGGGCGCACCGACCTCTACACCCACCCCCCTCGGGCGTAGCGCTGCCCCGAGCCCCGTCTGCTCGCTGAATGCGGGGGATGGGCTCCAAGCACTACAGCAGCGCTCACGATTTATCTAGCACAGGCCTGGTTCTCCGTCTCGCACGCACCCCTGATTTGCAGTCGTCGGACAAGAAAGGAAGGGTTCGCCTGTCCGTCGAAGAGCTGCCTATCCGTTGTGTCTCCACACGATGTCAGTGTTGGGAGCACGTTATTGTCTCCGTGGAGGTTTGAGTTCCTTACATACCTGGGTGGGAGACTGGGGATACCAAGAACCGGCATCTACCGCTGATGCCACGAAAGACAGCCGGCATGGGAATAATTTCCACTAGTCTACATTTTGGAGAGGGCAGCTGGATGCTCACAGTGTTTTCCTGCGTGTGCAGTGCACTTATGTGCAACGTGCCCATCAACCCGTTACTGCGCTCTCTATCGATACCCGCGCACGCAGGCACGCCTAGCCCGGGGGAAAGCTGGTAGGGGAGGGATTGGCAGCCCACACGTTGTGGCAGGACAGGGGAGAGACTTCCCTTCCTTTGTTCTAGTCCCTTTTAATGGGTTCAGCGTAGGAGGGTCCGGGGACCAGGGGAGACTCCAAGATTGGAAGAAGCTTCTTGGTTTTAGGCCAGTGATTCGGTGTGAGGGCTTTTTTCCCCTTCACATGCATTTTGCTCTGGATGGTCTGCCAAGTGCAGAGCAAAGGCACGCTGTGGGTCCGAGCAGTGAGTACGTGCTTTCTGCGGGGCCAGTGCTGCTCCCTGGTGAAGCAATGGGAAAGCTCCCAACGAGTTCATAGGATCTGCGCCTGCCCCCGGCACAGACAAAAACCAGGGCCCTAAAATTGCAGCGCTACAAACCTGTCATATGGGGAAGATACCCAACCACTCTCCGTCCTTCCTGCCTGCCTTCCTCCCTTCCTGCAAGGTGCGGTGCAACGGCACGGCACGGCTTTCCTAAGACTGCAACGAGGCAGCGAGGCCCCGATTCTGCAATGCCCTTACCCCTCTACTTCCATGTACGGTTGTAATTTAGTTTACCTTTGTAGCACGGAGCAGGTTTGGGACTGCATCGTGCCTGGCGCTGCACGGGCTCAGTCCCAAAGAGCTCAGCACAGGACGACAGCAGGAAGACAAAAGCGATGGTTGTGGGAACACGAGGCTGCCCACATCGGCCTGCTCTGCCCTGCATTTTATTTCAAGTATAAGCTGAAGTCGACCAATCTAGTCGTGAGTCACCAGCAGGGCCCAGGCTTAATCAAGAGGATGAAGTCCCAGGAATGGATCTCCATTCACCTGAGCTGAAGATTAAACAACAGGCTTAGAAATGACTGACCTTATTGAATGGCAATTAGTGGTAAGGTAGGCTGAAAGTAGAGAGAGCACGGCAAACATGCAGAAAAGCATCGACTAATTAGCACAGGATTTCTAGAAACAGGAGCCCGTTAGCACAGGTGACCTTTTGGATGGGCAAATGCTCTTCCTGCACTGGGTTTCAGTGACGTTGTGCCTGCAAAGCCCTCCAACTCCCTGTCCGATGGGCTGTCACGCTCTCCCTATCCAACTCTCCTAAACATGCCCCGGCCACGTCGTTTCTAAGAAGTCAGTGAATGTCCACACAGACCCTCCCCTGTCGCCCACGTGCCCATCCAAAGTGGCCAGGTGGGCTTTTGGGCTGCCACCCTGCCTCCCCGGCCCTGCTGCTCTGTGCCTTGCTCAGGCGTGCCGAGCATCTAACATTTACAGCTCAGTTTTGGCTTGTGCTGCCAGCTGCTTCGCACCCCTCTGGGAGCGAGACAGAAACAAATAATGCTGCCAATTAGTGCCAGTGCTGATGGAGGGGTCATCTCACCTCTGATGGGAACATCTGGGCACTGCAATGAAGCCACAAAACCCTTGCCATGCAGACCAGCATCCACCTGGCAGCAGAAATAACTTCTCCCCACCTCCTGGCCTGGACATGCACCCACAACCTCGAGGTCACGTGCACTCCTATGCACCCATGCTGCCGTGGTACAGAGGAAAACACAATCCTCACTAGCAGACTTGATAACGGGACGCCGCTTTGGTGCACCGGTAAAATACTCACTTCCATTTCCTAACTGAACTCGTCAGACGCCTGCTTCTCCCTGTGCAGTGCAAATTGTTTTAAACAACCCTTCTTTTTCCTACAGCACAGACTTAAGACTGATGCTCTTGGTGGGAGGGAGATGGGACTAAAATAATGGGCTGGGAATATTTTCCAGCTGGAAGAGACGGATCCTGGCCGAAGCGCCAGGGAGCGAGGTGACTTGGAAGAGCCTGGCCTCCTGGGTTCCTCGATACACGAGGAAGTGCCAAACCGCCTGGATGTTGTGGACTGAGCCGTCCTCTCTGCACCGCCCTGGAGGCAACTGATTGCCCAACCAGTCCAAGCAGAAGCCAGCTGTCCAAATCGGCCACGCGATCGCAGCATCTGCACAGACAGCCGGGCTGCTGCCTGTGTTGGACTGCAGCGCAAAAATTGCCTCCTTGAGAGCGTGGAGCACGCACCCGCTGGAAGCGAGAGCGTGGTGCGAGATGGAAAGACAACCCCCCGACGTGCCGCTTTCCTCCTTGCTCACGCAGATCTGCTCCTGCAAGATAAAATGCTGCGAAGTCGGTGGACCGGCCCAGCGCCGTGTTAAACCGTATCGTTCTCCTGCACTTCCACAGCTCACGCTCTGCTTCATCCCATTACTCCGAGGCAATTAGATCTAGGAGCAAAATACTGCCGAAGGCCCCAGACCTGCATACCAAGCGCCTTCTACACAGCAGCTGCCAATATTGTACCTCTTTCACAAATTGCCTCATGGAGCGAATATCCGTCGTGATTCTGCTGAGAGTTCGGTCTCCAATCAGCGGAGAGTATCCACCGCTCTGCCTCAGTAATGAAGGAGCTCAAAATTCATTGAACTTCTCCTTAGCACCGCTTACCAGACAAATCAAGAAGCCATGTCAGCAGTGACAGTGAAAGGCACCGGCTGCCTGTTGTGTGTCAAGACTTGGTGTTAGGCGTTCACTGACACACAAGTGATTGCTTCAAGGAGGTTTTTCCCCCCTGAAAATACAGGGACAGACCTAAGAAGTGAAATGTAAGAGAAGAAACTGCAAGGCTTGATTTCCTTCTGCTGGTGCAGGATCAGCTGAAGGATGGCAATAAAAACCAAGAGCGTTTTAGAAACACGGAGCGCACCTCTTCCAAAGGGGATGATTCTCTACCACCGAAAAACACCTTGCAGAGTTTGGGCACAAATCTTAACTATTGCAATTATTCTGGACCTGGGAAGTCATGTGAGTAGTCTTTACTGATGAAAATAGCCCCGTGTAAGCACCAGCCTGAAGGCTAAATAAAAGAGCATGGTACTGAACTCATTCATGAAGACCACCGCTCCATTTAAAACAGACCCCAGATGAAAATGCCTTGTTCCAGCAGTATTTCTCAAGCATGTCCCCCATGCATTTTGTCCCATGAGAGAATCTGTTGTAGGCCACATGCATCAGCTGGGATAAATCTAGTAAATGGTCCTGAACCCATTTGCTTCACAAACTCCCTCAAAGCTGGGGTACTGCAGATCTCAAGGCAGCACCACCCTAAAGAGCAGGAATACCCACGGTGGAGCTGTCACAGGTGCCCTTTAGTGCTTGTAGGGTACATGTGTGACGCCAGGGTTTTAAACAGCAAACTGGGCTGGAGGAATCTGGCTGCAAACAAATGTGCCCAGTCACCTGGCATCAGACTGCAGGCAGGGAGAAGGAACATGGCTGTATTCCTGCACCGTGCAGAAATGGAAAAGGAAGAAAAGCAACAAAAAAGCCCCTGTCGTGATGTGTACAAGTGCCCTCTGAGCTCAGAAAGGCCTCCGTACTCACAGGTGCTGAAAAGACCGCAGGAAAAGAGCCATTCTTTCTTTTCAGCAAGACGAGAAGCCAGACAAGCAGAAAGAGCCTGAACTGCGGGCACCAACCTTCACACCTACATGAGTCATAGCAACCATGCCCACAGAACGGCCGCAGAGAAATTCAGCATGGATCAACCCAGTTAAAGGAGTCACCGCCCAACATGCCCAGAGGGTTAGCGAGTCCCGTCCCCACAGTCAGGCCTAGGTCAGGTCCGAGAAGCGCCCTCCAGCATTAATGGTGCAAGACATGGGGACCCCAGGATGTTCTCATGCCTCCATACAGGCCCCGATCAGCCTGGCCACCCCACCAAATGACAGAGCTCCCTCGGGGATGCTGGGACCCAGCTCACTATGTCATGCTGCTGCTCCCAACCATCTCAGGCATGAATGGAGGCTGGCTGTTACCCACAGAGTTGTTTCTTGGTGGTTTCACATGGCCATCCTCCCAACCCATAAAGACACCAGGGGCTGGGGGCAGGTGTCTGCTGTGGTATCCTGTGGACCCAGACGGTCCAGAAGACAGAAGTGGCTGGTGGGAGGGGACAGGGCAGGGCACCAAGCTCTTTCCCACCTCTGAAGCTGAAGCTGATTTTCTCTGGGCCTTGGAGCCAGAGAGACCAAGATCCCAGGAACCTATTTGGCTGAGACCACCTGAACTAGCTTGCTCCCAGCACTGGCTGAGTGCCGCAAAGCCGCCTGGCACAACAGGTCTTCAACTGCATCCATTATTGTCCCCATCAAAACCAAAGCCAAAGGCCAGGTGCCTGCGAGCAGTGATGGACAGGACTTTCAAGAGAGTGCCACAGGTACCTGCAGCACTAACGGGGCTTCACGTGTGCTGGTCCGTGAAATCCAGTCAGACAGAAGAGACTCCCTCTGGGATACCCCAACATGCCAGCTGCTTCCCACTGGTGTCCCCTCTCTTCCCATCCTCAAACTCAGTGGAGTCCTCAGCCACTTCCAGGAGTCTGTCTGGGAGCTGCTGGGAAGCTGGCATGAACCGACTCCAGCTGAGAGTTGGCCCCTGACATTGGGCTGTTTTGCCTGAGACCAAAGAAATAATGCACCGTTGCACCCTGAAAAACCATCAGCACGGAGGCAGGTGGCACCACCACCCCTTTGGCACTATGGGTTTATATGGCAAGAGCAGGACACACTTAAGGCACTTAGCAGGTGGAAGGCATCTGATCCTCAGGGGTCTGGCTCCCATGTCCGTACTGACTAATGGGCCTTTTCACAGCATCCCTCTCAGCCGGGCTCTGCTTCTCACCCCCTGAAATCACTGTGACGGGCCAGTTGCATATACGCATCCACAGCAGCACAGCTCTTCCTCCAGCTCCCCCTGCCATCACACACCCTTGGCCCAGAGCTGGCACATGAACACCATGCTTCAGAGACATCCAGACCCGTGCCTGTGCATGCCGCTCAGGACTCATTCAGCGGAGAGATTCCTGTTTCCCTGGCCTGCATTTCAGCTGACACCTGCAGCCGGCACCTGCATTTCAGTCCCACCTGGTCTTGCAGGGGGTGAGATGAATTATGCTAATCAGCTTCACCATTAATCATGCCCCAAAGCCCTGGCAGCGCAGCACAAGGCTCTTCACGGAGCCAGGAGATGCAGCAGCATCGCTAGGGCTCAGCTTGGATGCCACCAGCAGAGACTCTCACGCTTCTCTCACTCCACTCCACTCCAGCCTGGCTCCCCTTCCTCCCTGAGTCTTGCTGGCCCTGTGCCTGGCCTTCCCCAGCCCAGCAGGCTCCTTGCTGACCCCCCTTCCCTTCCTGGTCTGCCCGTTCATCAGCCTAACAGATCAATAGACAGACAGACAGATGGGGTTAGCCATTTCACTAGGAGCAGGACTGCTTTGTGCAGAGTGTTTCCCAACCCCAGGACTCTCTGATCCATCTAGCCGGGCAAGGAACTTGGCCTAGGCCTGTGGCATGGGTGGCAGAAGTGGCCCTGAGTGTGGCATGTGGCAGACCATGGAGAGGAGAGGCAGCACAGAGGCAGATAGAGCAGGGAGCAGAAAGCCAAGTAGCAGATCAGGCAGGGAGCAGATAGCAGAGCAGCAGCATGGTCAGGCAGCACAGGGCAGAGAGCAGAAAGTAGAGCAGCAGATTGGGTAAGGGAAAGGGATTGGAGCAGCATTTGGGAAAGTGCGGGGCTCATTTGTGGCTCACCTGCAAAAAAGGTTGCCCCCTGCACTGCCCTATAAGGTGACTCTTTATCCCCCCAAGTCCACAGGCCTTGGCCAGGGGTTCCCTGGGGCACCAGGCTGGAGCACCAGCACAGCCACGACTGCGCTCCTGCCCGTGGCCCGCATCCAGGCTGGCCTAGACATCTTGTGCAAGGCACACCCCAGCGCTGAGAAGGGCAGCAGAGCCCTTGCTGCCCCGTGGAGGGTACCCTCTGTTCCCCACGGTGGGAGTGGGGCAGACCCACATGGGAAGAGGATTTATACCTGGCAACAGGACGGTCATCCACATCCACCATGCCAAGACCTCCCCCAGCACTGCAGAACAACGGCCTCTACAATAAACAATTTACCATCTGACAACCTGCACCCCAGGGTACTCAAGGAGCTGGCGAGCGTCATAGCCCAGCCCCTGGCACGGGTCTTCGAGAGCTCCTGGCGCTCTGGTGTAGTGCCCGAAGACTGG
>NW_017728911.1:41294463-41392576 GCF_001723895.1 Crocodylus porosus | reverse complement strand
TCTATGAAATCTATGAAACGCCTTCTGCTTCAGGAAACCCCAGCAAAGGGGACCTCTGAATTGAGGAGACTTTACAAACTCTTGTGCAAACTGCCTGTGGACGTGCTCCCAAAAGGTTGTGCGGGGGAGCCACGACCCTGTTACAATGGGTCGCCAGCAGTTCCCGAAGCCGGGACCTTCATCGCAACAGCACAGACTGCTCCAGCCTGAACTACAGCAATCGCCCTTAAGAAAGCTGCAGTAGTGGGTTGTTAGCCTCCACAGACCAGCCCCTGGAAGGGGCAGGAAGACACGTGCCAGCTGCTGACACAGGGACCTTTAAACCCTTTAAAAAGGGGAAGGGAGATGTCATCAGGAGCACGCATCACCTGTTCTGATTTAACAGCTGCATCTGGCTACTCCTACACTGGGGTGCCAACCCGCTGTGATTTGAAACTACAATGACACGGGCAGCTCAGCTCCGCTTAATCTGGGATAGGAGCACACAGACATAACCAGGATAGCCGATACCGGTCCAATGCCAGCACAGCTGCTGCGTGTGCCCATCCCCTCCGTCTCATGCACAGCACCATGGCCACACCGCTAGTGCCAAGAGGTTTTGTACAATTAAGCTGGGTGACAGACACCCGCACGCTAGCTGGCGTTGCAACAGGGCTCGCACACGTGAACTAATGCCCAAGGCTGGATCCAACCCCTGAAAGGGCTGAGTGTTTTCAATACTCACTAAGACCGACAGGACCCGGGAGTGCTCAGCCTTTACAAAATCAGAGCCCGCCTTTCCCCAGAGCTGCTCCGAGCCACCTTATGACAAACTAGAGCCAGAAGTTTCCAACTTGGACGCGTGACGCGAGATGACCTGATTTCCTGAGCCAGGGAGCATGCCTGGTCCCACTGACACCAGTGGGAGCTAGGGGCTGGCGGCCTCTCCAGAAATGAGGCCACTTCCTTAGGAGCCTAAATGTGGCTTTAGGTACCACATTGCAGGCCCCCAAGTTGGAAAACTCTGGCCTAGATTCACCTTTATTAATAGACTTTTGATTGAGTTTCAGGGCATCATTCATCATCGTCAGACGCAACCATGTCCTGGCGCAGAAATACTAGGGCACCGACTGGAAAAGAATAACTCAGCCTTTCAGAGTCAAGGCTGGCTGGGCTGGGGCTAGAGCGAGATTTGGAGTAGTCTGTTTTCCAGTAGCGTCACGATGTTTATATCGTCTGTGAATGGATTTGAGAGACTAAATGCAGCTTGGAAAGAGATGAATCACAGCAACCTCCGTCAAGAAGAAAGGAAAAACTGGAGGCATCCCTGACCAGCGCACAACGAGACAGGCTTTCAGCCGCCTTTCTCTTGCATGCGCCGTAACAACAATACTCCTGCGGGTAAAACATGAGTTTGAAATTTAATGATCAATGCTCATTCTGGTTAATTTTTTTATAGGAAACAAATTATTTTACAAATCCTGGTCCAAATCCTTCCCTACACCATGCCCCATGCCTTGCAGTTGGCGTCCATATAGATGTCCTGCCAATGGCCGTCACAGCCCCTCCTGGGCCTAGCGACCCTCTGCCTCTCAGCCCCACTGCAGGGCTCAGACCCCTCGGCCTCTCCAAGCAGCCCCTTCCTGGGCTGCTCAGGTTGCCAGACTCCTCGGTCTTTCCTCCAGCCCGTCTCTGGGCCCTCAGACCCCTCGGTCTCACCCAACCAGTTACTGGGCTACCAGACCCCTCAGCCTCTCTCTTGGCCCCTCTCCGGCTGTCAGCCCCCTTCTTGGTCCCTTGTCCTGGGCCCTGTTGGTTCTTCACTTTCTGGGCCACTCTCCCAGCCCTCGGGCCCATCTCCGACTCCTCACTGGGCTGCTGGACCCCCGTGGTCCCCAATCTTCCCTGGTCCCTCACTGGGCCACTGGACCCACGTGGTCTTGGTCTTCCCTGGCCCCTCACTGGGCCACTGGACCCACGTGGTCTTGGTCTTCCCTGGCCCCTCACTGGGCCACTGGACCCACATGGTCCTGGTCTTCCCTGGCCCCTCACTGGGTCACTAGACCCATGTGGTCTTGGTCTTCCCTGGCCCCTCACTGGGCCACTGGACCCACATGGTCCTGGTCTTCCCTGGCCCCTCACTGGGCCACTAGACCCACGTGGTCTTGGTCTTCCTGGCCCCTCACTGGGCCACTAGACCCACGTGGTCCTGGTCTTCCCTGGCTTTCCGGCACCCCATCCTCGCCCTTCCCTGGAGTGGCCCATGCATGACATTTCCTGGAGGCTGCCCCACCACACCAACCAGCCCGAGTAGGATGCAGTTTCAGGTCTTACCCAGGACCGGTCTTCAAACCTTCCTGGTCTTACACTTCTCTCTCTAGGCTTCCCCCAGATGTCCTACACCCCTTCTGGGCTGCTAGGCACTGTGATCCCTGGCCCTAGCTCCATCTTCCCTCCAAGTCCTCGATCTCTGGCCCCCAGCTCACTCTCGGACCTCTACCAGCATCCACTGCCATCCTGGGCTCCATGCTCCCTGACCCCTTCCTCTTGGTGTGGCCCCACAAGCACCTTTGTGTCTCTCCCAGGGCCTGGCCCCACCGAGACTCCTGGTTCTGGCAGTCTCCACGGTGGGCAAGTCCATGCCTTGGCCCCTCCCGGGCGCTGGCCCCACACAGCCCAGGTGAGGTTCAGTTCTCCAACTGCCAGCCCTGTCCTCTCCGCCCTCCCAGGCCCCTCCACAGATCTCTTCCTCTGCTTGGGCTCACCCAGAGCTCCCCATAGGTCTTCCTTACTGCAGCCCCTTCCTTCTCTGGACTCATCTGGGCCCCTCAACTGGCCCACCAACTCTCAGCCTCATCCCCTGGCTTGTACGGCCTCTCACCATGTGCACACAGCTCCTCTCTCCTTGGGCATGTCTGGCTTCTCATCAGGGCCCAGGTATTCAGTCCCTGTCTCTGTGCTTATCTTGCCCTTCAATAGGCCCACAGACCCTCACCCCTCTCCCAGGACGCTGGACCCCGCACTGGGTCCCCGAGGAAGCTCCTCCATCCTGAGTTCCTACCCAAACCTCCAGATGTGTCAGATGTTATTCTGCATGCAGGCATTCAGGAGCTGCAGCCTTCCTGCTGGGCAATGCTCCTTCCCCAACTCCCAAGATGTTAATACCAGCCCTGCTCTTCGGGTCTGGGCTTGGACCCTGTCTACACCCAGCCCTCCTCTGATCAGGAGACTCCCTTGACCAGACCTGCTAGCCCTCTGGGCCAGCTGACTCTACACTTAGCCCTGACCCCCACCTGCCAGTGGCTCAACAGGCTGCCTGACCTCTTCAAGCGGCATCCAGTGCCGCGCCACACCAACTAACTAAAGAGCCACTTCTAAATTCTTCCAGATCAGACCCAAAGGGCCACTAAAATAGATGCAGCTTGTGCAACACGTATCACTTTGGATCCGACTTGGCTGCCAGTGGTGCAGAACACACAGAGTCCCTCCGCTTGGAAAGCCATGCTAACGCCGGGCAGAAATGGGAAGCCGGTGTTGCATTCTCTGTTGATGGCATTACGGCCATTTTACCTCTGTCATCATAAAGTTAATGTAACGTTCACACTCAGAAAATTCTGCTACAGACAACAGACATGGAAAATGCCACCAGAAATGGCAGAATGCCTGAATATCTCCACTTGGACAAGACAGCATAAGGAATGATTTCACTACCCCCACCATCAGCCTTTCCTCATCCACTCCTTAAAGAGATTTACAATAGGATGCTTTTTTCCAAATTAGCACTGACATCTGCATAATGCCTTCGCTTGCAGTTTTAATATGCAGAGAAAACACAACAAAGAACAAATCAGACATTTTTCCCCCAATCCAAGGAAATGTAGTTAAAGTGTGAAAAAGCAAATGGCATTACAGGGGGAATATGTTTCCTCTTTGATCTCTCTAACTTGAATTAAACATATTTTAAGTCAATCATTAAGAATGTGTCTTTTAGGGAATTATCTGGCCTGTCTTTACAAATCACAACTTTAAAAAGCTGTTGATCGCATAACAATTCTAATTTTTAAACGTTTTTTGCAATGAGATCCACATCTATCTGAACCCCTTGCCTCCTTTCTGAGGCTGGTTTCAAACCTGCTGGGGAGCAGCAGCTGACTGGGTGGCATGCCGCTCGCCATTACAACGGCCGGAAAAATAAACTAGTCTCTCTCCATCTCTTCTTTCAAACTGCTTAAAACCAGGGGCTGTGGTAATCCTTGTTTGCATAAACCTCGGATGTCATAAACGGAGCTGGCATGCATCAGGTACCATCATCTGGGGCTGAATATTAACTGCTGCATTTTTTTTTCTGTAGAGTTTAAAAATCTGTTGCACTGAAATACCCAAGGCACGCTGGACAAACACAGCGACAAGCACCAAGTGCATTTGGAAGCGGGAGGACAGTAGGTTGTTGTTATTAATTTGAACAGTGCAATTGCACAGTGTAATAAATGGGCCCGTGACGGAGAATGCTGTTTACAGAGATGAGTGCACAGGCAGCGTGTGCCAAGAGCCCTTGCAGCTATGTCAGTGCTATTCTACTGCCTGGTGGCTTGCGTGTAGCAGCCACGGTGGATAATACAAATTGCCAATCACTCGTGACAGGACACACAGAATTGTTCTGATTCATAATATCGCCTAATTTCCTAGCCTCGTGTTTAATAGGATGGAGCTGCTGCTGCCGTTCTCAGAAGGCTGCACCACGGCACAGCGCGTCAGGGGAGCTCAAATCCTGTTCCTCTAAGAAGGTGGAAGTTTTTACCCACCAAACCCCCTTGTTGCAGCTGAGTCTTGGCCAAACATTACCTGGGGGATTCTTCCACGGCCATAGCACCGGGCAGGGGGAGACGGGGAGACAGGGACACTTTTTGCTTTTAACAATCCAAGCAGCAAAATATCCGTGCCTGATCAGGCTGCAGCGCACCGGGGCCCTTTCATACAGAAATTAGATTGATTGCTCCGACCGCAAGTAGAGCAGGCCCCTGGCGCGGCTGGAAATAGGACTTCCCGCCTGGGATAAGGAGAGCCACGAGCAAGGAGAGCGCAGCAATGCACAGCTCTGTCTGCATTACAGGCTGGGAGCGCCGTCCTGCTCCTGTCCAGAGAGGTCACCAGGGAGAAGACCGGGTCCTGTACGAAGAGACTGTGCACGGGAACACTTAACACGAGGCATTTCACTGAAGACATGGGGCCAAAGCACTGCGCTGTGCTCCTGGCCGGCTCAGACCTTAGAAGCCGCGTACAAACACCTCTGCTATCGAGTCCCAGGTCTCAGATGCCAGGAAAGATTGACTGGGACATCCCGTCACTGCTGCACCTTTTGAGCCTGGATCCTGCGTACTTGGGGTCTAGCCACGCAGCCCGCAGCCGAACCTCCGCGCAGCGCAGTGCGGCAGGTGGACGTGCAGAGTCCGTGCTGCTAGGGGCAGGGTCCAGATCGGACTAGGCCTTTAGCTGTAGCACTGCAGGGGCATGGACTATGCTTGGGAGGGTGCACGCTGCTCTCACTGCTGTGGCTACCACAAGACCACAGAGAAAAAGGGCAGGAAGGGACCTCCAGAGGTCATCCAGTCCAACCCCCCCCAATCATAGAAGCACAGAAAATGAGGGCTGGAAGGGACCTCAGGGGGTCACATCTAGTGTAACCCCTGCTCCAAGCAGGACCAGCCCCAACTACATCATCCCAGCCACGGCTTTGTCTGCCCAGGTCTTAAACACCTCCAAGGATGGAGACTGCACCACCTCCCTGGGCAGCCTGCTCCAGTGCTTCACCACCCTCTTGGTGAGAGTTTTTCCTAATATCCAACCTCAACTTCCCTTGCTGCAGCTTGAGCCCATTGCTCCTTGTCCTGTATCTGCCCCACTGAGACCAGCCTCTTTGCAGCCCCCCAGCAGGGAGCTGGAGGCTGCTATTCAATCCCCCTCGGTCTTCTCTTCAGCAGACTAAATCAGCCCAGTTCCCTCAGCCGCTCCTCACCAGTCACGTGCCCCATCAAAGCATCTTATATAAATCCATCACCTAAACTCTTTGTAAAGCTATCGACAACCCTGACGCAGCACAGATACCACACCCGACCTGCATCCCGGAAAGCGGGGGGCCACGGCAGCCAACATCCAGCTGCTGCAAAATGTATGTTCAAGAGATCCCAGGTAGTGCCGTGCCTCCCCACCACAGAGGACAGCAAACCCCGCCACATCCCACTCAAGCTGGCGTTCACCTGGCTAGCTCAGGGTCCAGGAGCAGTCTAGCAAGTGGCGGCACAGAGCTCAGGGTGGGCTAAACCCCCGAGCACGGCCCCAGGCAGACAGCAGTGCAGCCAGGACCCGGCGCAGGTGGCCGACAGCTCGCCTCTGTTCAGACGGTGCTGCAGCGTCACCGCACTGACTGCGCCAGGGATGTGCCCTTTGCATCGGCACGGCAGCCAGCCCCCAGCTGCTGCTTATCAATGCACCCAGAGTAAAAACCGAGCGCCTTGACAGAGCTGCAACAGGCTCGGTGAGAGGTTGCATCTGTCCCGGTAAACACTGGGATGAGGGAAAGAGCAGGTGGCTGAATCTGCTCTCATTCCCATGCCTGGCCAGCACTCACAGGTGCTCTCTTGTATTTGGAAGGGGGGAGAATGAGAGAGGCAGGATGTGACTGCTCCACCTGGGAAAGGAGGGAAAGGAGGGACCCCTCAGAGCATCACTAGATTGCCCCGGGGCTGGTACCGGGCTTCTCCGAGCAGAGGGGTTGCGCGTGGCATAGCAGGCAATGCAAGGGCAGGAGGGAGGAATCAGAAAGGCTAAGTGAAGAGGCAGGGCTGGGAGGGCAAGTGGGTGCAACGATGCTCAGAGCAAGGCAGAGAGATTTGCTGAATTGCAGCAGTGAAAGCAAGACCGCAAGCCCCCACTGCCTGCTCTGGTTGCTCTGCTCTGGCTAACAGTGGGGCACCACCGCATTAAGGGGACCGGAGAAGGACCCATCCTTTCATTGGGGAGCGCTATCCTAGGACAGGCACTGTCTCCTGTGACTCTGAAGTACCATATAAAGTACCAAAGCATCTATGGCACCACATGCTAATGAATAAGAGCAGCTCTATGCAGCCAGACATATTCTGGACTCTGCAAGGCAAGGGCTCTGCTAATGTCCAACAGCAAGGACATCAAGCAGGTGAGTGATGGAAACCTAGAGCCAGCCAAGATGCACATGTACAGCTCCAAAATATGCCAATCACTGGCATCCCTGCTGACAGGGCAGGAGCTGCCAACATAGCAGATGTATTACATGACGATTGCTACTAACCTGCTAAATAAAGAGCCCGTACAACAATGCGGCCGTATACATTATGCATTTCTTCTGCTTCTGCTTTAGTTTGAAAGATCATATGGGGCTGCCTTAAAATGAGAGGACACTTTTGTCCTATGCCCCTGGTTTGTGGATCAATTTAAGAAGAAACCTGCCCACCAGTTTCCTGCCAGCAGGAGATTATATGGAGATAAAGTCATTCCAGTTCTCCTCATCCTTCTTCGGGATTTAAATGGGTCTTTTTCAACTTTAAAAAATAATCATCTCAAATTGCAATGATCTATCGTGTCCTTGCATGTTAACAAGACACAGCTGAACATGCAGATATGTCTAATGCACCTACCCGGGAGGGCTCATGTCACTGCCCTCCCCATTATGTATTTAATGAATAGGAGTTTGGCTCTATCCACACAAGAGCCTACGAGCCTACATGAATGGCCACCTGCAAGCATCAGAGGTTGGTGACAGAAGTGGGGCAGAGCCCAAATCAGTGTTGAACACACAGGATCATAGAAAATGAGCGTAGGAAGGGACATCTAGTCCAACCCCCTGCTCCAAGCAGGACCAGCCCCAACTACATCATCCCAGCCAAGGGTTTGTCTTCCCGGGTCTTGGAAGCCTCGAAGGATGGGGACCCCACCGCCGCTCTGGGGAGCCTGTCCCAGTGCTTCACCACTCTCCTCGTGAGAGTTTTTTCCTAATATCCAACCTCAACTTCCTTTGCTGCAGCTTGAGCCCATTGCTCCTTGTCCTGTCGTCTGCCCCCAATGAGACCAGCCCAGCTCCATCCTCTGTGCAGCCCCCCTGCAGGGAGGTGAAAGCTGCTATGCAATCCCCCTCAGTCTTCTCTTCTCCAGACTAAATCAGCCCATTTCCCTCAGCCTCTCCTTACCAGTCCTGTCCCCCAGCCTCCTAACCATTTTTGGCACATAACCCTCTGGAAGCCTGCAGCCCAGCAGCACCACCCTGCAGATCCCACAGCGATGTCACTGTTTGAACGTGGACTGTCACAATTTGCCCCCCCACCCTGGGGCAACTCTGTTGAAATCCCTTCCTGGAAGTGGCTCTATGCCCTTTCTCCAGGGGTGAGCTCGGCCCCCAATTTCCAGGCTATGTTCTCGTATGGATTCCATGCAGCTGGGGCTAAATTAATATTCCTCACCATGGCCCAATTGTTCTTTATAAAATGTTTAATGAGATTCAGGCGGGTGTCACAGCAGTACTTATGTAATTACTTTTTATAACTCCGCCAGCTGAAGGCAATGGGGGAATGAAATCTTCTTATCAGTGTGTTACAAACTAATAACACCTCAGCTACCTTCTCTGCACAGCGCTGCAACCGGCATGCTTAACTATCCCAGCAATGATGAAAATAGGAAGCTTGATTCACGCTAATGCTGGCAACAAAGTCCCATGCCCCATCTCTAGGGTTCTGCCTCCAAGAAGCCGTGCTTTGGACCCCATTGGAAAGGGTTTTCTCTGCTGGAAGTATGTAAAATGACTTTGCATTTAAAAATACATTGGCTCTGTTATGCACTAACTAAGTAATAATGATACAATGTGGCAGATGATGTCACAAAGTAACACCACACCTGCCCTTTGTAAGGTGGGGAACAGTACTTCTCATCATCAAAATGGGGCATGACTACACATGCAATTGATGTGACCAAATATACTCCAGCTCAATTTAAGCCAGAATAAACTAATCCCAAGGTCACCATCTACATGTGCATTTAAGAGTAGTAATTTACTGTGGTGTAGGATAGTACCTGTGTCTGATGGGACTATCCTATGTCAGAGTAAATTAATCTACTACATACTAATTGTGGCACACTTGTAGATGGTGATGCTTTACTGCACATTAAATTAGTCTAATGCACAGTAAAATGCATGCATAGACACGCCTGGGGTTTATGATAACAACTACCATCATTGCTCGTCATTAATGCTAGTTAACTCCTGAAGTATATTCTTACTCAACAATGTAAGGGAGAGTTTTGCTTGAAAACAGAAAGAGTAATATTTAGCATCTGGACCATTATATGTTAATATTTACAGTATCACCTTCCATCACTCCACTACTAGTGATCTTGTTACAACCCAACTCCCAATGTGCTCTGGTATCTTTCAAGATCTCTCTGTGGGTAAATGTGGATGTAGTGAAGGCCTAGTGGATGGAAGAGAAGACAACCTTGGTCCTGTTCTTGACTCTGCTCCAGGACTGCTGCAAGACGCCTGGTAATTGTGACTTCTCTGTGTCTCAGTGGCTTCCATCTATAATGGGGAGATAATGCAGGGGAGATCCCTGAGGATTGGAAGAGAGCCAACATTGTGCCCATCTTCAAGAAGAGGAAGATAGAGGATCCAGGCAACTATCGGCCAGTCAGCCTAACCTCCATCCCAGGGAAAATCCTGGAAAAGCTCATTAAAGAATCTACGTGCAATACGCTCATTGAGGGTAAGATCCTGAATGACAGCCAACATGGCTTCGTCGCGGGTAGGTCTTATCTTACCAATCTCATCTCCTTCTATGAACAAGTCTCTTGCCACCTGGACATGGGAGAGAAGTTCAACATTATATACCTAGACTTCCAAAAGGCGTTTGATCTAGTGTCCCATGATATCCTTGTGGAAAAATTGAAGGATTGTGGACTTATCCACTCAACAGTTCAGTGGGTGGAAAACTGGCTGCAGGGTAGGACCCAGAAAGTCCTCGTGAACAGATCTGTGTCGTCCTGGTGAGAAATGGCCAGCAGTGTCCCTCAGGGGTCTGTGCTTGGACCAGTGCTCTTCAACATCTTTATCAATGATTTAGATGTGGGGTGCAAAGTTCGCTGGCCAAGTTCGCAGCCAACACCAAGTTATGGGGGGCGTTCATGCCAGAAGATAGGCTGCAGATACGGGTGGACCTGGAAAGGCTGGAGAGCTGGCTGGACCTGAACCAGATGAGTTTTAACACCGAGAAGTGTAAGGTGCTCCATCTGGGGGCAAACCATCCCCAACATACCTACAGGCTTGGTGGCAGCGATTTGATTGCACCACGGCCGAGAGGGACCTAGGGGTAGTGGTGGACCATGGCATGAACATGAGCTGTCAGTGCAAGGCAGTGGTAAGCAGGGCAAACACCACGCTGGCACGCATTAACCACTGCATCTTATGCAAAACTAAGGCAGTGATACTCCCGCTGTCCTCTGTACTGGTGAGACTGCAACAGGAGTACTGCGTCCAGTTCTGGGTGCTGCATTTCAACAGGGACGTGGAAAAATGTGAGACAGTCCAGAGAAGAGCCTCCCGTGTGATTGCAAGACTTCCAAGACAAGCCATACGAGGAGCGGCTGAGGGACCTGGGCCTCTTCAGCCTACAGAAGAGAAGGCTGGGAGGGGACTTGGTAGTGGCGTACCGCTACATCAGGGGAGTGCATCGAGGGCTCAGTGAACAACTGTTCACTACGGCACCCCCGGGGAAAAGCAGGACCAATGGATACAAGCTCCTGGAAGGCCACTTCAGGCTTAACACCAGGAAAAACTCCTTCACAGTCAGGGTGTCCAGACTGTGGAATAAACTCCCTCCAGTGACGGTGCAGTCACCTACCCTGGAGGTTTTCAAAAGGAGACTGGACAGTCACCTCGCTGGGGCCTCTTGACACCACTTGTCTTTTCCTGCCTAGTGTAAGGTGGCTGGACCCGATGATCTACAAGGTCCCTTCCAGCCCCTAACAATATATGAATCTATGAACAGCCTTAGTGCCTCGCCCTGAAGTTTAATTAATGCCTAAAAAGTCTCTTTGAGAAGAAAGGGGCATGGATGTGTAACTCTGTGCTCCTCTTCTGGTTCTGTCTTCTCCAGAGGACACCAAACAGCTGCCTTTTAATCTTATTCTGCCCGTGACGATTAACTCATGATTACACAGACCTTGGCTTGACTACATGCAGAAAGGAGCCATATAGCAGGTTCCAATAGGAGGACAAGTGCCAAAAACACTATCAAATAATAAAATCCCAACAGATTTTTAAGCGGCTGAGAAGGTTAAAGCAACCTTTCACTTGTCAGTCTGCTGGAGAGGCTCATCAGCCCAAATTAGGGTCAGCGTCAGCGGCAGAAATGAGAATTAACAGCAATGAATAATCAGTGGTGCCTAGTCTGAAGCAGGAGCCTCCCAAGACGGACCTGACAAAGCTGCAAAAGGGAACGCACAGCAGCCCTCCCCAATGCACCTGCAACGTCCAGGGCACTGCGACCCAGACGCAAAGTGCTAGACCCAGTACAGGGTGCGTCCTTTGGGTTTCTGAACTAGCACTGAATGAGGTCTCCAAAGAAGCTCTAGATAAGGAGCAGTGCTCACTTGGGGTTCATAAATGTGTCTTAACCAAATGTAAATGCCTAGAATGTGCCTTCCCATAAAATACAGAAATAAGTGAACTCCAGTTTGATCTGCAAGGTACCCATTTGCTGTCTTCCTTCTGGCTTTCATGTGCATGCTTCTTCTGCAGGGACGGGCTCTGCCTTGACTCTATGCAGGACTCTTGGGCTCTGTCCTCTGGACTCGTGGACTCTTTCACTACACTTGAATGCATTTGGTTGGCCATGTTCTCACACCGCAGCACCTCACCTGCTGATCGCTGGAGAGGGCATTAAATCAGAAACCTGTTCAACGAAGGCGCCCTTGAATTATGTGAGTGCAGCATCCAGTGGGGACTAGCAAAACAGTCTTCTTCAGTCTTGAGAGCCATGCAAAACTGGCAGAGTTTGTTGGCTGTGTCATGTATGGGTGTAGGCAGAAAGGGGAGCTGCTCACCCAGCTGCCTGCTTTGGGACACAAAAGACTGCTCCCAGACCTACCAGGCTATACATCTACACATTCATTAATGTGCTTTAGGTAATACGCATTAAACCTAGTACCTCCATGGTGAGGTACTAGAAAATTGCACATTAGCCTATTTTGATTCACATTAGCTAAAGAACATGAGGGGTTTTTGTGATGCTTTAATGCACATTAAAATAGGTTAATGCGCATTAAAGCACATGTGTAGACGTGCCAGCTGTCTAACAGTGTTGGCAGCCTTCTTTTTCAACTTCCGCCCCTCTCAAAGCCTGCACAAGGACCCACTGCTTGCCTTGTACCACTTACCCATGCCATGGTTTTCTGTTGTTAAATTACTCATTTGAGCAGTCGAAATGTGTTACATTTCACCATTAAATAAATTAGACAAAGCTGTATTGTACAATGACAGGGAAACTGCTCAGCCATGCACTTTGTGGCATTAATTCAATTAAATACCATTATCCAAAGGCCTGTTCAATCTACACTCTCTTCTTCTCAAGTTCCAGAAGATGCGTAGAACAGCTGGAGCTGCAGAAAGGTCAGAACCATTCGGGGCAAAATTAATTGTAATCCATTAATATCCAAGCATCATTTTAGCCAGGAAACTTGGCAGCATGTGTTTGCATGTGTGCGGGGTTGTTAGCACCAGGAGGGGTTTTTTTCCCTTTGTGCTCTCATTAGCTCTCAGTAGATCACTGAATCATACAAAATTAGGGTATGCAAGGGTCCTGAGGGGGACTTCTAGTCCAGAGCAGGACCAGCCCCAACTAGAACATCCCAGCCAAGGCTTTGTCTAGCTGAGCCAAGGAGGGAGACTCCACCACCTCTCTTGGGAGCCTGTTCCAGTGCTTCACCACCCTCCTCGTGAGAAAGTCTGTCCTAATATCCAACCTCAACTTCCCTTGCTGCAGCTTGAGCCCATTGCTTCTTTTCCAATCATCTGCCCCCACTGAGAACAGAAATATTTGCCATGACAGGCTTTGGTCAGCGCACAAAGACGATGCAACCATCCGGAGCGGGAGAGCTCGGTGCACGCTCTGCGGCAGCCCCCAGGCAGCACAGCTGAGCTCGCAGGGCCCTGGGTAGATGTCACAAGACTTCTCAGCAGCACCCGGGACTGGGCCTTGCCAGTCGACAGAGACAAGACAGCTGTGAAGGAGTTGGGCAATGTGCTGCTGATACCGGTGGCATAATATTGGGAGGCAAAGGTGAACACAAGCCCAAGCTATAGTGGAAAAGGTACTCCAGTCTTCATTTAAACCAGCTTCAGGGATGGGCAATCCAGCGCAGCTTTTGTGACGCTGCCCCAGGGTTCATTATTCTCGCTGCCATTTATTCCTAGTCTCAGTCTGTCTGCCCTCCGTCTCCAGACACTGGTTCTGGTCACACCTGCATCGGGCAAAGCGAGGAGCCCTTTGTTACCAAGTACCTGCTCCCCACGAGGTCCTTGTCAAGTGAACCTCTTGCAACAAGGAGGCTGGGTACAAGGGCGAACAAGGCACTGCATGCATTCAGGGGGCTGCCAAGCAGAGCTCTTTGGGGTCACCATTTTGGATGCAAGTGCAACAAGTCCACTTTAATCCTATTTTTTGGATGCGGCTCCTAGACACTCAAAAGCAAAAGATTGTCTGTGCTGTCCGGGCAGACAGGATGGGCCAGGAGGGGGTCTCCACTGCAGCCGGCTGCTCCAGCACATCCCACACAAGTGGTGGGGAAGGAGCAGGCAGCAACGGGTGGGTGCAGGCCCCCTGGCTCCTGGACCCCAACTCCAGGTAAACTGGGCCAACACAAGGCCTGATGCACATCACACGCAAGGAACTAGATGATGATCCAGACATTGCCCTGCGCCTGGCACAGCTGGGCTCACCCTCACAGGGATGAACTGCTGGGTCACAGTCCAGCCGGACCATTCCCAAATCACATCCCAGCTCTTTTATTTCCCCCTGGCCTCTTCATGCAGAGGGCAAGGCAAGGCCCCTTCCCCTTCGCAGCCGGCTGCTTGGACGTAGGAAAGCTGCAGCCCCCCGGTTTTCCTTCTCTCTGGTTCTGCCACCGGGCTGAGCTGGTGTGCTGCATTAGCAAATGGTGGGTCAAAGAGGATCTAACCATTGGGGTGCACGTCTGCATCCTTCAGCCACTCCCTGTGGAACGGGGGGCTGCATGATGCCTCCCTCCCCGAGACCCCATCCTGGAGGGGCTGAGGGTGGCAGCGCCCGGGAGCACAGAGGCTGAGCAGACCGGCCCAGAACAGCATCTAGCACAGCGGTTTCATGCATTTTCGGCTGTGCACCCTGTTACCTGCAAAACACAACTGCTCACCCCGACGCCTGGCGTGTCTCTGCAAGATCATTCCTGCACTGGCATCAATGCCCCAACTGTTACTGCGCTCTGCTCACTCAGAAACCCATCGCCGTTATTAAAACGTAGGCAGGTACCCCTGGGCAAAGGCCCATGTCCTTGTGCCCCAGTTAGAAAACAGCTGGTCCAGCAGGTGTAAACCCAGCAGCGCCTGTCACCCATAAGAGTCACGAATAACAAGAGCCAGAAACTCCACTCTCCTCCGTGTCGTCCACATGTCCCCTCCTGGGGCTGGCCGAGCTCTCCTGCTGCACGGGCCCGGCATGGATGCTAGACAGGTGCAGCAAGGCAGGGCAAAGAGCTAAACCCTTCCTGCCCCACCAGTGCTGGCAACTGCCCATCAGCACTAAATCTCCCAGCATTTTTGTGAGCAGGACGTCCCAGCCCTGGTGTTTTCTCAGGAGGCCCCTGCCCCTGCCCCTCCCTCCGTGGATGCAGGCTCCATGGAGAGAAAGGAGCATCTCTACCTCCTGGCCTCCCCCTCAGCTCGGCAGACAAGCCAGGCCAGTAGCGCCAAGACCAAATCTCCGCTGAGCCGATAAAACAAGAGCCCCCCGTTCGCACGTCCATTTCTGACACGATGCCCACAGAGACATGGTGGAGGGACACGCGGTCCTGTGGCAGATCCCAGGAGACAGCCCTGCACAGCGGATGTGAAACAGGCTTTGTCAGATGCTAGACATCATTAGGGCAGTCTCCAGTCATCTGTCCCGTTGCATTTATAGGGAAGGAACCAAAAATCCAGGGGAAAAAAGGAACATCATTTGCAGAATTTACTGGCACAAAGATGAAGTCGAGCAGGCTCAGTCGGAGATAGGAGACAAGGCATCTTTTCTGATTGCCAGATCATATCAGTGCTTAATTGTCACAGGAAGTGTTTGTTAAGTACGGAGACCCACTCAAGCCTCTTCCGCCCGACTCAAGAGCAGGTCTTAGCTGCGCTTCAGCAAGGTTTGCATGCGCCTGTTACTGCCCCGTGCAGAGGAAGAGCAGCAGGCAGTTTCCGGCGTGCAGCAGCCTCTTCATGCCCTGGCACAGAGGGCAGAGGAGCAGCGATGCATCTCTGAGGGGAGGGGATGGATGCACTCTCAGCAGCTATGAAGAGGCCCCGCGGAGCAGAGAAGAGACTTGATGTCTTTGGGGTGATCCTTGCCAGCATGAGGCCTGTGACCCTGACCCCTCGCTTTGTGCCAGCTGTCTGCACCAGGTGACAGCTAACAGTACAAGCATTGGTGCAATGGCATGTCATGGCCATGGGCATTCATCCATGTTGCACACTCAGGCACCGGATATTCAATGGCACATGCAAGTGCACGTACCAGAAGTGCTCAGCATTCACCGAGTCTGGAAACCCGGGATGCCCCGTGGTTCCCCAGCCACTCACAAGAGCTTGGGAAGAGCAACGTTTGCAAATGCCCCGAGTGACCTAGGAGCCAAAGTTGCATTTTGCAAGATGACTTTGGCACAGAGGAGCATTCGTCTCACAGACAGCCAGGGACAGGGACAGATCCTGCTCCACCCAAACTTTGAAACCAACTGCCTGGCAGTGTTGGCAGCATTTCTAGTCAGATAATGCTGAGAGAGTCTATTGACTCGGTGGTTCATTATCCTGCTAATCTCTCTCCATACTGCAAGTGTTAATGACCCTCGCTCCTTTTTAATTGTCTTGGTTTTTCACTACTCAAACTATCTTTTCTTCTGCAATGCTGCTGTCTGTCAGCCATTCGCAGAAATGTCACAGCATCAGAGAGGAGTGGAGCTGGAAGGGACTTCCAGAGGTCACACCTAGTCCAGCCCCCTGCCTGGTCCATACCTTCCTACACAATCCATCACACAGGTCCAAGTATATGGACCCCCAAGCCCCTTCCCTATACCGTGTCATCACCAGGCTCCTTTTCCAAAAGGACCTCTGACCCCGGCCAATACCAAAGCAACCACAGGTAGAAGTGCTAATATTGGCCAGGCTCCAGGCATGAGGGCGCACCAAAGAGGCTGGAGCTGAACTGTTCTCCGTGGGGGCAGACGGCAGGACAAGGAGCAACGGGCTCAAGCTGCAGCAAGGGAAGTTGAGGTTGGATATTAGGAAAAACTCTCTCACGAGGCAGGTAGTGAAGCACTGGACCAAGCTGCCCAGAGAGGTGGTTCAGTCTCCATCCTTGGAGGTGTTTAAGACCTGGGTAGACAAAGCCTTGTCTGGGATGATGTAGTTGGAGCTGGTCCTGCTTGGCGCAGAGGGCTGGACTAGATGTGACCTCCTGAGGTCCCTTCCAGCCCTCGCTGTCTACGATTTATCCAAAAGAGCTCTGAATAGACATGAAGCAGGCAAACATCTCTCTTCTCTTGCACAGCCCTAGAGACTGCTACTAGCTGTAGCTAAAAACCTTAACTCGGATGCAGTCGTATTAACTCAGGTGTAGAAATGACTGACCGTGGAAGTACTGGAGTCACAGTCAAGACACTCAGGAAGGTTAGATTGTGTTTTGTGAATCTGAACAAGAGGTGCACATTTAACTATAATGACTACAGAAGTAATGAGAGATGTTCATTTAACTATAATGACTGCAGAAGTAATGATGCAATATCCTTTGACTACTTCTTGCCTAGTTTGTTGTATTTTTTTTAAATGTTACAGATAATCTACCAAAAGCGTGCACGTTCCAAGAGATATATTTGTTTTTGGTTTGCTCTTAAACTGAATAATATAGCACCACCCTCCTGCCATAATCGTAAAGATTCTCATTTCTTTTTAATTGGAGAAAAATACGTGTTGTGTTATCAGTGGTGATGTGCCGCAACCTGTGCACACCCCTGCCACAATCCTGGATCCAACCACAGTCAGCGGGTCATGGGCTACTCACTCCTTTTTGGAAACGGCCCTTAAACACATTTAGAAAATGTTCTAAAAAACAGCAGTTGTGTCTAAGACGCAGATCAGCCCCCGCTGGATTGCAACCCCCCTGCAAAGTGGCAGTTCCCCAGCACGGGCCGGAAAAACGGGGGACAAAAACAATTCAGAGGGAAGTTTAAGTAGGCAGATCAATGGGCTGAATTCCACCCAGACAGTCCCTTCTGCACCAGTGAGCTAAAAGCATGTGAGTGATGGGGAAAGCCTGGCGATGATAGCTTTCTGCCTTGTCTCCAATAGTCTTAGTTCTAGCCCCCCCAAAACACACAGCGGTGCACGTCTTGTAAAGAGACGCTTTCAGGGCAACAAGCCGCTCCAAGGTTGATAACGGCGCGGCTCTTTCTAATTGAAGGGGCGGCTCTGATATGCGGAGGCAAAAGATAATGTGCTGCAACTAATGACGTCCCGGGTCAGGGGCACTGCCGCGGACGCTGCCCCAGCTCTGTCCCTGTGTGCAGCGAGAAGGCATCTCCCCCAAATAGTAAAATCCTGGTCGATGAGAGGACATGGCAGGCAGGGGCCAAACAAGTGGGCTCCAGCTGGGAGAGCAGGAAACACCGAGTGCCAGTAGTCAGAGCTGATGCCCATGGTCGCAGCAGACAGCCTGCCTTGCCGGGGAGGCCCTTCCGCAGCCCTGGCACAAACGAGACTTGAGCAGGAATTGATTTCCCTTCGCAAAATGCAGCCCTGTTCTCTGGCACATTTTAAGAAATCTTTAATACCTGCACGACAGGCTGCGGATCGTTTCCATTCTCCCGTCATCCCCTTCCCTTCGTCTCACTGCCAGCACACGCAGGTTTAGCAGCGAGAGACGGTACCCAGATGGAAAGTGCACATCTGAGACAAGCTCCTGAAAGGCTCCATGGGAGCATCAGGGGCATCAAGCGGAGCGCGTCTTCTGGGTGCATATTCACACACGCAGAGAAAGACGAGCTGCATTCAACCTTGCGATCCACATCCGCCTCTCTAAGCACTGTACAGCTGCCACGTTTTGTAGCACTGGGCATATATCCTTTTACACAGCCAGCAGAAACGTGTCCTGTTTGGCTGCAGACACTTTTACAGTATCACAGCTAGGGTGCAGCTTTCATTGCTGTCGACACGAGTTGCCTGCAGAGCGTCGGGAGCAGGTTGCAGCCCGAGGAGCGTAACCCTCTTCTTGCACATCGCGAGCAAAGTCATTAGGTGCATTCGCCGGCCCAGAAGGGAGAGGCACCCTCAGAAAGGAGCTGCTATGAGCCTCCAAATCCAATCCAGATCCTTCTGCAGGAAGCCTCCAGGCAAACAGCAGCGCAGAGCTTCCCCGGCTTTCTTTCAGCAACCCTCTTCTCAGGGCAGGGAGGGGAAGAGCTCACCTAAGTAAGAAACGTGGCCTTTGTGGCTGCCTCTGGGCTGCTGAGCCGCACGGCGTGGCAGTGCCAAGGGAAGGGTCTGGGTTCAGGTCCCAGCTTTTACATCAGGCTTTGGAGGACACCAAGGGGCACAACTACTGCATACGCTGCCTGGGGGGGATGGTGATGCTGATGGACTTTGGAGACAATCCTGGAGAGACGCATCGTGCCAGGCAGCGAGCAATGGGATGGTACCGGGGGCTCTGGCAGGGACACGAAGGTCCCTTAACGGAGCAAAGGAGCAGTGGCCGTTCTCGCGGCGGTCCGTCTCGCCCATGCAGAGATCCACAGCCGTGTAAAGCCAGGTTACTTCGGGGCCACCACAAACGTCCGTCTGTCTTGACAGGAGTAGAGGTGAAGTGTGGGGGCCTCCAAAGAGCTGGGAAGGGCGCGCCTGTCGGGTGCCACGCCAGCAAGAGCACTGACCACGAGCGCCGGGCATGTTTCCTTTTATCCCCACTTAGTGCCCTCCATCCAGGGCAATGAGGACGGTTCTTGTCAACTCGACTCTCCCGCTCCACAGCCAGCTGCCCCCCACTTCTTTCCCATTACAGGTCTCTCCAACGAGAGGGTGCAACAGACGCTTCACAAAGCAGCTCGGGTCCCAGGACAGAGACCTGTCTCCTCTCCTCAAGTCCGAGTCAGGAGCAGGAAGGCGAGAGCAGCACATCTCCCTGCGGCGATGTGAGAACCTGGGAGCTCGGCACCTGCCCCTGAAATAGCCCAAGGGCACGGAGAGGGAGGAAGCTCAGCAAGCCGGACTGCAAACATGTCCAGAATGCAACACAGACACTTTTATACACAACGCCAGACCCGGCTCACAACAGCCCCGTGCCAAGGAGAGGCAAAGGACACTGCAGATGCAAACTGCACGGCCCCCGACAGCGCAGGTCGAAAATCAATGAAAATCCCAGTCTCGCCGGGATTGCTTCTCAGGCTACCTGGCTAAGGTGTCAGGGTGATTTAAGCAGTGCGACATGCATCAGAACAGATGCAGTAAGCCAGAGAATGGAAAACCAGGGAAGCTAGACCTCAAGACAGCAATAAAGGAAATGAAAGGCTAAGTCCAGGCATGTTCGCTGGTAATGCTGCTGCACATCATTCTGGACTGCAGTTGTACAGACCAAAAAAAGTCCTTTTAAAAAATTCACTGAAACTGCAGGGCCAATTTTCATGGTGATGGAGCCTCACAAAGCTGCAACGCAGCCTTCAGCAGGAGCACGGAGAAACTGGCCGCGTCTACACGAGACGCTGACTGCGCGGTCATTTCGTAGGTGCACACTCAAGCACTCACATGGCCAAGCAGCATCCCCGTACAGCTTCCTGGTGATGCTGACCACACAGGAGCTCGTTACAGCTCGTGCCACACGACACAGCCGTGCAGCAGTTACGAGCTATTGCGCAAACTGTAACTCGTGTAGCCGCAGCCGCAGGACGCTGCTTGCAATTTGTCAGAGATGAGTGGGTGCAAAGAGCTGCTCATCCAGCCCTGGTTGCTATTCAGAAAGGGTTTCTTAAGCTGCCCAGATCAAATCAGTCTTCATGTCTACGCATCCTTCTTTGGCAAGCGATGCTCCTGGCGGGCAGAGCTCTGACCTTAGAAATGCATGCATCGCTATCCGTGGGAGTCGTACATCTGAGGGCAGGGCCTGGATGTTAATGAATGGCTATGTTTTGTGTGTACCACAAGGACAGCTCGCCATCAAATACATGAGGAAAAAGACTCGCCCGCCTCAAAAGAAGAAATATTAAGCCAGCTTTTCTCCTGGAAGGAAGGCTTTTGCTGAGAAAGCAATAAAATCTAAACTGGCAAATACTGGCTAAATGACTTGCCCGTGGTCACCAAGGATTCAAGCGGCAGAACCAGGAACACATCCCTGGAGTTCGGAGACCCAGGACCCTGCTTTAACCACCAGAAAATGGGGGAAAACTTGGAGCGAGACGACATTTCACCGGCAGGCAAATTTCCTCTGCTGCAATTTCAGACCATTGCTCCCAGCCCTATCCCCTGCAGCCACAGAAAACCCTTGTGTAGCAGGGCACTGAGGCGCCTGCTACTTGTGGAGTAGTAATGAAGAGGCACAGGTTGCTACAGCAACCGGTAGGAGTCAGCTGACCGGAAGGGGCAGGGCTTGGTTCCTATATAACTCCCAGGCTGAGGCCAGGCAGGGAGTTCCCTGCCAGCAGCCACGGGGGAAGGAGCTCCCCCAGAGCCAGCACAGGGGAGAGGCCAGACTGCAGGTGCAGCTCGGGGACTGCGGGACGGATAGAGCACCCCGAGGCAGCGAGAATAATGTTATAGCCGAGTAGCTTGAATTTATGTTACAGCCCAGGGGCTTGTGTTTTATTTCTTGTTGTATAACAGACCGGAGGTTTGGGTGAGGCTAGTAGGGTTTGGAGGAGGCCTCACAGGGGATCAACTCCAGCCCTGAGAGGGGGCGGTGAGGAGCCCCAGTGTGGGGGCAGTGATAGTGAGTCCCAGTGTGAGGAGCCCCAATGCGGGCATGGTGCACCCCAGTGTGAGGAGTGCAGAAGCCCCGAGAGGGGGTGGTGAGGAGCCCGAGAGAGGGGGTGCAAACCTCCGGTGCCAGTGAGGCACAACCTTAAACTTGGGGAGCTCTGGTGCGCCTGTGGTGCAGCGTCATTCTCAGGCTCGGGGTCATCCCCTGGTTTGGGGCTTGCGGCCCTCCGGCGGTGGGGTTGGTGCCTCCGCCCTCTGGACCGGGCTCCAGATTGGAGCAGGAAAAGGGGCCCTGGGCCTCAAGACAGTGGAAAAGGCTAGAGCCTCGAAGTCAAACACTGTTTAGTGGGTTTAGATGGGGAGGCCTAGCTAGAGAAAATCAGGGGTCAGTCCCACATAGGGGAAAGGCCCCAACATGTCCAATACAATTGGCAGCCTCCCGCTCGCAAGAACATCATCCTAATTTTCATCAAGACATGGCAGGCGAGTATAGGGCAGGGCATAAGAACCCCAAAGAAGGATCCAAGGGTGCCCATGCAAGGCGCAGAGTATTAGGAAGATGGTGCTGGGAGGGGCGACCTGTTACACCTCTCTTCTCCTTATAACCACCGCCCCTGGGGTATTTGCAGACTACCATCCAATTCCCCTCTGTGTTTTCTCCAGACCAGACATTCCCAGTTCTTTCAGCCCTTCCACACAAGTCGTGCTTCCCGGGCCTCTGGTCATTTCTGTCGCTTTCCACTAGTCCTTTTATAATCCGCCCCCATCTTTCAGGAAGTGAGGGGCCCAAACCTGGAGGCAAATTTGCTAAGTGCACACTCAGTCCCATCATCCAAATCACTGATGAAGATGCTAACCAGACATGGGACACGCTGCTGGGAACTCCCACTCAATACCCGCTCCAGCTAGGCATTGAGCCATGGATGATGGCACACAGTGAGAATCCAACCACTGTGCAGTACTTCCATCTAGAGTCTCTTTCCTTCACTTATTAATGGTCCTGCCTGGAGCAGGGGGTCGGACTAGATGCGACTTCCTGAGGTCCTTTCCACCCTCCTTTTCTGTGATTAATGAGAATGTCATGGGAGACGGTATCAAAACCTTTTCTAAAAAGACAAGGTACCGTATTTTCTCACATACAACATACCCTTGAATATGATACATGCTGTGTTTTTGAATGGCCAAGTAAAGAAAACAAGTAACTAAGTTGCAGCAAGTAACTAAATAGCGGCAGGTAAGGGCTAAGCCTGCTCCCTGTTCTGCTCTGTGGATCACTGTAGATTTTACTTTTAGTTTCACCTGATAAGTGGCAGAACTTGCTCTTTCTTGCATATATTGCACACTGATTTCCAGGAGCAGGTTTTTAAGGGAAAGGCGCATGCTGTATGTAATAAAATATGGTATATCACATCCTCTGCTCTCCCTGTCACCTTATCACCGAAGGAAATCAAGCTGGTCCTGATGTGTTCTTCATGAATCCATGCTGGCTGTCCCTGATCACCTTGTTCTCCTCCAAGTGCTTAGAGGCACATTTGCCAATGACTTGCTCCATGATTTGTCCAAGTATCAAGGTCAGTCTGACTGGTCTGTAATTACCTGGATCCTTCTTCCTCCCCTTCTTAAAGACGGATGCTGTATTTGGCCTTTTCAGTCATTCAGAACCTCCCCTGACTTCCACAAGTCTTCAGGGATGGTAGCCTGTGACTCGTCAAGTATCTCAGCTAATTCCTTTAGCACTCCAGGGCACTGTTCCTGAACATTTGATACCAGGGGCACAAATTTTTATCTGGATTAAGATGGGTGGCACACTTCACTCTTACACCTAAACAGGCCTGTACGTGTGTGTTTTGTGTGTAAGACTCACAGAGTGGCCCCCAACATTTTGGCCCCAGGGATCAGATGAGTGGTCTTGTGTCAGATTCAGTCTGTGGGCCTGCTCCCCCCACAGTGGGGCTAGCAAGGCTAAGGCCTGACTCCTCTGCACAGAGCTTGGAAATTCGTTGGTGGGAGAAAGGTGGCAGTGCTAATTGCCATTGTTCCCCCACTACCAAATTTCTGGACCTGTGGGGAGATCTGCAAGCCAATACTTTATACTGATCAGGTATTATTTTTCGTGGCACACTTCTGCCGCTCTTGCGGTGCACAATTGTGCCATGGCACACTCTTGGGGTATATCCTATTCAGCCCTGTGGGCCTGAAATCTTCTAGTGTCTCTATGCAAACCCTACCCTCCAGACTGCTCATCTCCTTCCTTCTCTTCGCTGCCAACTCCGCTTGTCATCTACTGGCTGACTTTATTTGTGAAAACTGAAGTAAAAATGGCATTTAATACTTCAGTCTTCTCTGCATCATCAGTAACTAAATTGCCTTCTGCACTTCCCTTGGTCTTCCTCTTAATCCTGACAGATTTGTAGAATCCGTTTTTATTGTTTCATACAGTTCGTGCCAGTTGTGTCTTAAATTGTGCCATTGCCCTCCTGATATTCTCCGCGAATGTCTGTGGATATGCTTATGCTCTTCCCTTAGTAATATGACCAAGTTTTCACTTTTGTAGGATTCCTGTTTTAATTTCAACTCACTGAAGAGACTGCTGTCTAGCCAGGCCAGTATCCCATTGCACTCCCATTCTTTCGGTGCATTGGGATCACTTGTTTCTATGCCATTAATATGGTTTCCTTAAAGTACAGTCAGCTCTCCTGGACTCCCGTCCCCTCCAGACTCCTCAAGTCTGTTAAAGTCTGCCTTTCGGGAGTCCTGTGTCTTTACTCTGTTACTCTCTTCCCTTCCTTCCTCCCCGTAGGATCTTTAACGCCATCGTTTTGTGGTCACTGGCTGTGTCTACACAAGATGCTTTACTGCACAGTAAATTAATCTGCTGTGCAGTAAAGTGTCACCATCTACACGTGCAGGTGCTTACTGCGTGGTAAATTAGTCTACTGAGCAGTAAATTTACTATCTGCACATGCAGGTAGTAAATTTACTGCCCAGTAAATTGACTGTGCAATAAAGCCAAATAGCATTCACTGCACGTGTAAACATGCTCAGGGGCTGCATCTACGTGAGACTCTGACCACAAAAAAGCTCATTACTCCCGCACAGTAGCGTTGTGTGGCATGAAGCGTGACACGATGCTGCTGCACAGGAGTAATGAGCTACTGCACGGTCAGCATCACCAAAAAACGGTTTGGGGATGCTACTGCACAGTAACTCCAGGTATTGTGCAGCCATCTGGTACTTGTGCACACACGTACCAAATGCCTGTGCAGTAACAACTGCACAGACAGCGTCTTGTGTAGATGCAGCCACTGTCACCCAACCTACCTTCCACCTTCACAGTCCCAACCAATTCACAACCTTTGCGCCAGAAACATCGTCTATGCATTTGGTCCAACAAAAAAAGTATTACCAAACAATTCCTGCCGGTCACCTACCCTCTGTCCCCACATGGGTACGACAACATGACAATGCTGCTACATACAATAAAAAGCCACAACACCCGTTATTTGCATGTGGGCCACCACGATGGAGCCACTGCAAGAGGAGGCAGTGACTGCCGGCTTGTTTTCACAATTTTGCATAATACTTTAAGTGTCATCCTGGCATATTTGTAG
This sequence comes from Crocodylus porosus, assembly GCF_001723895.1. Taxonomy (NCBI): domain Eukaryota; kingdom Metazoa; phylum Chordata; order Crocodylia; family Crocodylidae; genus Crocodylus; species Crocodylus porosus. The sequence goes on along the minus strand of NW_017728911.1, from coordinate 41,367,724 downwards.
GGTACACATTTCAAGAGTAATCCTTTGCCATCTGTAATCCTGTTCATTCTTCACTGACACCATAATCTCCATCTTCGAGACTCATCATGGAAGTTTTGCCCATAAATTTATAAATCTTTTGAAAAAGGAAACTGCTGACGGCAAATGCCTCTTACAACGTCAAGCGTGTCTTGGATCCTAAACTCTTTTCTTTTCTTGTATTTTAATCCATGAACTCGTTTTTAAATATCTTTCATATGCTGGCATCAGCTAAATGCCCCTCATGGAAGGAACTGCGGATTCCAGTAGCTCATATTTGTGCCACTGACTTATGTGCCAATTCGGGAAGAAATCCCAGCTCAGGATGGCATTTGTGCACGTGTTTTTAAGCATACGCATAAAAGTGCTTCCTTAAATCTTCCGGTTTGTGCAAGTTGCATCGCGGCGCAATCAAGCTGAGTGCAGCTGTACATGGGAAAGGCTTATGTTTTCACTGAGCGTCCAGGAAGGTTTTTTTCGGAGCATTTCCCTGGCAGCTCCATGCATCTGTGGGGGTTTGATCCTCTATACTCCATCCTCCCCCATCTGTCCCTTTCCCGACAAAAACCCAGAGATGCTGCCAAAAAAGGGCAAAACACAGGCCTTTTGCACCATGTGAGGGGAAATTGGTATTTTCCCAGCCGAAGCAATGCTGCTGAGAGCCTGCAGCGGGAGAAGCCGCAAAGCCACGCCGGGCCGCGACACCGAGAGTCCTCGCACTGTCGCTTCTGCCCAGCTTACACAGAGGTTGTGCCTTCTTGGGCATGATGCCGTGTCACCCCTGGCCCATCAGTCTGCCCAGCCTTGCAGCTCTCACGCCCATCTGGAAACCAGGTCATAGCAGCACCCGTGACTTTTTTCTTTATATGACTATGAAAGACCTCAGCAGAAATATCGGCCCGCGTGCTACTGATCTCATTGCAAAAGTGCTGCCTTAACCAAACAATACAGCACCGGCGTGATATAATGGATATAGTATTTCTTCCCACAAGAAGGGCAGAGTTGTATTGCTTCTCAAGCACAGCCATGCTGATCCCTGAAGGATCCTGAAACCTTGCCCAAGACTTGATCTAAGCTCCCTTTGGCTTTTGCCCTTCCTGGCAGCTCTGCGGCAGAGGAGCATCCTTCACACGACACGACTCGAAGCAAGGAGCACCAGCACGAAAGCTGTCTGAGCCCAGCTCCCCAGGCAGGACCTGACGACACGTGGATACCAAGCAGCCCCCAGGAAAACGCATCGCTGGCTATTATGCTTTGCACACAACCAAATACACCAGAGTAATCCCATCAAGAACATCTCTTGTTGGGACTCAATCTCGCTGTTGCGCTTCCTGCAGCAGGGCCATCTGTCTGCTTTTCCTCCCACCAAAACATTCCTCCGTGAATCACAATTAAGGACAAGTATGACACGAGCTCCTGCCAGACTGGGAAACTGAACACCATTCAGATATTCAGAATGGATTAACTACAGAGGGGTCTTGTTTTTTAACGGGGGGAAAAGAGTCTTCGAGGCAAAAAAAATGTATTTGTTGCATTTTAAAAATAATCCTCTCCACCACCCTGTAGTCCCTCGCAGCTTCCAGACGGCCTCCTATAAAGCAAGCAAGGTAATCAGTGTGGGGCCAGGGAAGTTGGACATCACACACCAAGTCCGTGGATAAGAAACTTGCCAAGGAAGAAGTACAAAGGGCCGACTTCTCCATTACAGCGCACAGGGTGCGGCATGTCTCTGGTTCGGGCAGCACCTCCATAATGAGACTGATATCACGCGGGCCGATGTCTCTGCATGGGTCTATTGCACCGCCAGTTGAAAGAAAATGATGTAAAAGAGATGAAGACAAATGTTTCAGCAGAGGAAGTCCAAACTGTAATTTAGCTCTTCAGCAGTCTTGCTTCTGAAAAGGAAACCTGGATCACGGAAATCTCATTATAGCAAAAAGCGGAGTTAGTAATAGATGCAAGTGGGAAGGCTCATACCGAGTAATGGAAATCCAGGTCCCACATGACAGAGACGAGTCTTGAAGCTGTATTTAATTTTTAAATGGAAACTTCATTGTTATTTTTACTTATTTTTAGCACGATCTAGACAAGCTGCATTAACAGCTAAAATATGCAACAAATGCACTCTCATTACAAGTCCTCACCGGGGGGCTGTCTGTAGCTAGTGCAGCACTGCGCACCCGGCTGGAAGCCGCGATCCACATAGAGGACGTGGATATAGGCTTCCACCACAACGCAGCACTTGAGAGCTCAAATCGCGGCTCTGGTCCCTCGGCGGGCTAGCACGAGACGGGAGCGGGCAGGAAGGCGTATGAGGTACGGCACCAGCAAGTTCCCCCTGAATCAGCGCCCGTCCTCTGGGACTTGAAGGATGATGGTCGCAACACGGAAAAGGAAGAGGTCCTCAGGGACCTCTGACAGAGAAGCTTCTCGCCCAGGAGCCGCACCGAGCTGCGTGAGCGCGCACGTGGCCGAGGGACCGAAGGTCCCGGGTGCAGGCTATGGAGCAGACGCTGCCCAGGACAAGTCCTGAATGCAACGCCCCTCAGACCACTCTGCTAAAGCAGCAGGGCTTGGGCATCTTGGCTCTCTCTTCCTGCTCGCTCCTCTTTCCAATGCCACCTGGCAAAGATGCACCTGAAATAGCCTGCAATAAAGACACCTGCCAGCCAGATGCCTCTGCTACCAAGGTGGACTTAACCTGATGTACTCGGCCTGCTGAGAAAGCCGGAAAACAGGAACCGGCCCCTGCCTGTTAGGGTGAAAACTCACCGGCGGGACTCTCCCCGGCTTGCACTTTCTCAAGCAATCACAATCCCTAGTTTTGTGTCACCGGAGTGTGCTTCTGTGGGAAACGGGGGTGGAAAAGTGCCTTTTACCATGGGAAGAGATTGGTTCGGTGCATCTTGCCTGAGCTGCTTCTTTTGAAAGTCTTTAGACAACACAGATTTGGGGAGAAGCTACAGGAGAAGAGTCCGATTCCTCCGCTGCCCTCCTTCCACACCTCTGCTGCAGCAGTGCATACTTCGAATGGACCATTATGTTTTGGGATCTTGCATTAAACCCAAAGCCCTAAGAGGGAAGAGACTGAAAAAAGGCACTTAACATTTCAGCTGAGGGATCAGGAAAAGCACTGTTGTCTCCTTATGTGTCTGGGGCAGAGAAGTAGCTTTCAGAGGCCAGGTCAGCCCATGCAGAGGAGCCAGCACAAGCCACCATGCCAACTTCAGAAGGCCTGTGTACTCCAAAACCACGAGGGGTGCAGCAGACCTGCACGTAGTGCCCCAGCTTTCTGCTGGTCAGGGGCGACGGCCATGCGGAGATGCCGATTCAGTAGCCAACCTAGGGAAAACTCAAGGGAGCTTTGCCCGATGAAGAGCTGCCGGGTGTGCTGAGCTCCGGCGGCGTGGCACGGCGCAGCACGGCACGGTCGTTGCTGCAGCAGGAGGCAAGGCTCAGACTGTCACTGCATTGCAACGTGCAGATTACAATCCCCATCACAGCAAAACTGCCCGTCCAGCCCGGCTGCCACGTGCAAAGAGAAACCCCGACGCTGAGGTCCTGGTCCACGCCAGATCTGCCTCGACAGACATGCATGGTAAGTGCAGACGTCTAGTTTCTCCCCGCAGACTCGGGGCGTCACACCAGGGCTCCAAGACCTGCCCTTCACTTCTGGCCATAATGACAATCTGTTTTAAAAACAAACCATGCGTGCTGTTTTCTGCACGTGCTGATCGATGCAGCGCACAATGCGACTATTTATCAATTATGGCCCGTGGCCTTGTGCCGAGATCCTGCAGACGCCAGGATCCGTCCGTCCGGCTCTGTCTGCAGAACAGGCATGGATGAGCACTGCACAAATGCTTGCTTTAGGCCTTTGTTTGGCGCCCTGGCTCTCCGCCTCCACCCTACCCCATTACAAGTCCTGCCAGGGATGACATGTCACCTTCCATTTTGCGACTTCTTGCTACCATACAGCTTTTATGAATTAAATTTAGACTTTATATTTCTGCAATTTGGGGAACAGCTCTCCAGGAAAGTGTCAGTTTATGCCTTCACGGAGATCCTGCAGTTCAAACTCACTCTCTTTCATTCCCACCAGCTTGGAGTGGCTCCATATTTCCCCGTGTTTAAATTGGCACGCTGCATTTTCATTAGGGTGCAATAGATCCTCGATGCCTCTAATCCAAGTATCCATTACTTAGAGGTCTGCAAACATGTCCATGCTAGTCATGGTTAGGTGAGGGGGAACTGTTTTGCCAAGGAGTAGGCTCAGCTTGCAACATGCAAAGAAGATGGATTTTTAATTTACATTATTTTGATTGTTTAAAACAAGCTGCAAATCACTGTGCTAGCTCCAGCTTTCCATGTGGCACTGAGTGGACCTCAGAGCTGCAGCAGCATCGGGTTTTCCCAGTGCAAAGCAGCAGCCAGGGGGGTCACACTTGGAAGCTGAAACAAGGAACAACTGAGTTCACAGAGATGCACACGCTTGTGGACACATGCTGGTCTGATATGGGATAGAAAAGACCAGGAGTACTTAAGTGCTGCTCTCCTGCAGGGAGCTCATACCTGCAGTCTACCACAAGCCAGCCCCAATCCCTTGGAGCTGAGCACCCCTGGACTGATCCAGCTCTCACTGCTGTCTTTGGGAGTCTTGCATGACTGAGAAGGGCCTTAATGAAAAAATGAAAAAATTGCTGCAATCACAGGAGTAAGTATCCTGAGGTCTGGGAATAACCAGAGTGATAGAAAACGAGGGTTGGGAGAGACCTCAGGAGTTAGGTTAGGGTTAGTCCAAAGCCTGCCCCAAGCAGGACCAGCCCCAACTACATCATCCCAGCCAAGGTTTTGTCTAGCTGGGTCTTCAACACCTCTGAGGATGGAGACCCCACCACCTCTCTGGGGAGCCTGTTCCAGTGTTTCACCGCCCTCCTAATGAGAAAGTTTTTCCTAATATCCAACCTCAACTTCCCTGGCTGCAGCTGGAGCCCATTGCTCCTTGCTCTGTGCCCTGCCACCGCTGAGAACCAATGTGAGCGAGAGAGGAGCAGGCACAGGCCAGTCTAAAGGACCAAAGACATTTTAATTGCTACCAGCCCTGAACTTCCCTGTCCTCCTGGAAAGTGCCATTTCCCTGCAGGGATCTTCAGGGGCATTTGCAAAGTCTGGCAGGGGATCTCCATTATAAGGCGGTGTCTCTGCAGAGCCTGCAGGAGACAGCTCTGTGCCTTGGGGTTGCTGCTGCTGCTACTTCACGCACAGCTGATTAAAAAGAAATGACAAAGCAGGGCGGATTACTTACAACCCCAGAAATCGGCACCTTGCTTAGGTGCTCTTGGCAGCTCGCTTGCTTCTAGCAACTGAATTCAGCAGAAAACTGAATGGTGGGAGGGGAGGAAGAAATGTATAAATGGTTGATAAAATATTTACTTTTCCAGTACGTGGAGTGAAAACGGAGCAGCAAAAGTACAAAATGGCTTAGCAAAGGCAAAGTTTTGCTTGTGTTACACAGCAGCGCTATTCAGGAAAAAGCCCCGCTATTGGCGGTAATGCCATATAAATCCCAGAGCATTTAGCTGCCCCGGTAAACACGCAGCGATATGGGTCTCTGCTAATCTGCAGCACTGCTGAAGATCCAGGCTGGGGATTAGCTGCATTTTTATTGACGTGGAGCTTGGTCAGTCTCCCTTTTATGTTTCTGAAATGTTCATGTAATGGGATTTCTAATGATGGGAGGGCACAGCTTGTAATGTGAAAACCCCCATCCTCAGTGGGGCTGGCTGTATCAGGTGATTTGGGGAGCTTCTTTTGTTTCTTTCTAAGGGGTTGTACTTTGAGTTCCTTGATTGCACCTTGATGCGAAGGGGCTGCACCTTGTAGCTACCTATCCACATATCCCTTTGTCCTATATTTATACATGTAGATAATAACACGTTGCATGTATAGATGACATCTTATCCCTGCATCCCAGAGCCATCTATGCTGCTGCAGAAGTCTCAGTCCTATTCCCGGACGCATGCAGAGACACAAAGGGGTGATTTGCCCATGGGTGCACAGAGAGTCAGTGGCAGAGAGTAGAGGAGTTTTCTCTCTGCCTGCTGTGCACAATCCCTCTCCTGCTAACACGGCGCGTTTACAATGTGCTCTGAAGAGCAGGAGGTTTCTGGGAGTTGCCTCCCCCTTTCCAGGGGACAAGAAATTCCAATTAACATTCATGAGTCGCTAATTACACATCATTAACATGTAATTAACCATTAACATTTCCTCTCTCCAAGCCCTTTCTGCAAGGATTTCACTCCTCTGCTGACTGCTATATCTGGCGTGGGGGGATTTTTTGGTACTTTTGGGAGGGTTATCTTCAGGTTTGCTGTCACGTAAATGGTTTGCAATGCATGGTGCAGGGGAGCAGCCCCGGCAGCCGGCGTGCTCTTGACACTGCAAGGATGCATTTCACATGTTGGGGGTAGCTATTCCAAATCCGCGTGGCCTTCACCCTCAACAGATGGGATAAAATTCTGCTCCAAAGCCACCAGCTCTCTCCAGCTGAAGAGGGAAGCCCAATAGCTGGTTGCAGCATCAAGAGACTATCAATCGTGCCGGCCAAGCAGCAGAGTTCAAGGCGAGTAGGAGCCATCTCCATCACTTGGTTGCCTGATGTTGTACCTCTCTGGACCGATGCCTGCTATCTGTCTGCTTCAGTCACAAGCTCCTGGGGTATCCTCTGCCCAGGTGACCCCCGTCCCTGCGTGCTTTTGGGGCTCACTGGTGCTCACTGCACGCCGAGACCTGTTCAAACCCCACTGCCCAGAGAAGGGGCTAAAAACAGCCATCAGCATCAAAACATGCTTGCGACGATGAAACCAGCCGTTTAATTTGCTTTAATGCACTTCAAGCGCCCACTTGATACTGTATTGTATAAGTCTTTGAAATAATTCAATAGGAGACATTAGGTAAAACAGCCCAGGGCAAAAATCTTTGCTAGGATGTATGACTAAGCGGAGAAAAAACTGTAAATGGAGCAATATTCTCCTCATCCCCAATCCTCTCTAAATAATAAATGCCCACATTGATGACTTTTCTAGAATTATTTTCAAGCAAAAAGTTACACCTCAGTCATCTCCACACTGCTCGTCCTTTGCACAGAAGCGTGGAGTAGGGAAGCTAACACATTTATGGAATAACAAGTTAGAAATATGATGCATAGGTAAAACCTGAGACAAAAGGTGTTTCAGTGGATAAGCAAACTGACCCCGCATCCAAGAAAACAGCTAACCCAAAAGTTGAATATTATTGAGGCCTTCCTGAACTCTGGTTCAGGAATAAAAGCTGGAAGAAAGGCAAATGACAAGTATCGGTCTTGTGGGAAAGACAAAACAGGGTTAACGGACATTACACCACTGTCCCAATCTGCACGCCCCTTGGGGAGAAAGCGACCGGTGGGATTAACACGAGCGATCCTAATGTCTCCCTCCTCGGAGACTCGCACTTCTCACTGAATGTGAACAAAGAAAGAGAAATCTTTGCAGAGAGCGTCGGCAGATTGCAGAATCGCTAATCCTCCGGAAAGCATCTCTGGCGGGAGAACTGAAAACAGCAGAGAAATACAAAGACTCAAGTGACCCAGCTAGTCAGGGAAAGGCAATATTCACAGTGACCGGGGAAGGGAGCAGGAGACATCTCAACAAATCTGGGATTGGGGTTAGGTTTTTTTAAAATACACATACACAGAAGTGACGAATGCTGCGAGTCTTTGCAACTGCAACAGCGTTTTACTGCTAGGAGGGAGTAGCCAGGACATGGGAAATCTGCCCTGGGAAGCACGTGAGCCTCGACTGGGGTCCTCCCCCTCTGGAAATGCCTGTGTGTGGCCTTTCCAAGCAGAATCAACCTTCCCCTGCTGTCAGAGGTGCCAGCTTCAGCGCTGCATTTCTCACGGTGCTCACCGACACCACGTCAGACACCTCTCCCCACGCTGGCGGGGCCAAGCTCGGCAGCAGAGATGGGGAGGGCAGGTAGGCGAGGACGGGAGAAGGGAGGGTGACCAGCCGGTGCTGGGAGGAGAGTCTGGCACAACCGGGAGAGGACTTGCTCGGGCTTCCAGACTGGGGCTGTCTCCAGTGAGATGCACAGACGGGAAGGTCCTTGCCTCTGAGTTTGCCCTCCTTTATCCAAGTCATTGGGCCAGCAACACCAATGATGGAAGAGGGACGCTTGAAACAGCAACGGCAACTGCAAACTCGGAGAGGGAATGCCTGTGACACTGCACGAGACGGGGCGCCAGCACTGCTTTCCAAAATGCATTTGCCTTATCCAGATGTTGATCTCACAGGGGTTTGGGGAGCTGGGTGGACCAGAAGCAGCTGCTGCTCTTCCAGCTGAAACCAAGGGAGAACGTGCACCGAGGTCAGGGACCGCGCCCAGGCTCTGAGATGCCCACACGCACCAGAGAGAGTAACGGGGCCCAAGGGGACGGGGCGGCAGCCTCTGAAAAGCCCGCTGTGCAGGGTTGGGCTGAGCTGGAGGACGCTCAATCAGCCTCTCGCTCTGGGAATCATTGTTTTAAAAAATCCCAAACAAAAGAAAAGCTGGAGCCGAATCTGCTCTCCCTCCAGCTTGGAGATGGCAGGCTTGAAAGGTCGCATAACCAAAGTGTGAGGAGTGCGCCAGGTGACGTTCGCACCAATGCCATCTCCCCTCATGCCATGGGCAGTGTCTCTCATGGTTGAGTCTCACGTCAAATTGCAGGTGATGTCTCTCTGATGGCCAGACGCAGCAAGGATCACCGTTCCTATAGGTCCCCACACCCACTCTGAGTCGTATCCCCCTCCACGCATAGAAGAAGATTGGACAATACCATACATCCTGGCATACAATGCACCCCAGAATATCATGTGCACCTCGTTTTTGAAAGGGAAATGAAGAAAAATGATTTTTCCGGAGTGATGGCTGCAAGGAAGGAGCAGCGATAGAGCCTAATCTTCAGCTGACTCCTTTTCCTCGTCCTGTGTAGGCTGTGAAGCAGGGGGAGCGAGACCAGGAGCAGTTAGCAGACAACCTAAGAAAGGCAGGCTTGATTAGTGAAACATCAAGGCCATTAAAAGGGTCTTTTTTAATACCTGTGGAGTGAAGACCAATGAGCCAGTAAGTGAACGGACTCCCTGAGCTGCCTGAGTAGTAATGCTGCAGCTGCTGCGCTGTGGAGCAGGAATCAAGCCAGGGGGTTTCTATCCCAGGCAGATACTCATCTCCCCACTTAATGCATGCACCCCAATTTTGTAGGGCTCATTTTGGGGAAATGGTGAATGTTGTTTTAAAAAAACCAATATGTGGAATAAGTGGCTGGCAATCTGACCCCAATAAGCAGCCATTCCTGGAGCGGAGGGTGCTGATCCAGAGTCTCCCATACCGGGTGGCCAAAAGCCTCAGAGAACAGAGGGTGCATTAAAGCAATGTTATGTAATTGGGCCCATCCGTCCCTCCCCACTCCTTGCAAAAGCGACTGGCGTTTTGTGCAGTTAACACAGTTGTGGATTTAAAGCGAAAGAAGCAAATCCTCCAAGTCGAGGGCTTGCAGCTGATGTCCTTAGCACAGAGGCTGAGGAGCTGCTTCAGGAGTTAGGAGCCAGGAAAGCAGCTGAAGCTAATGCAGATATTTTTGGACAGCAGCTGAATATAAAAAAGGCAAAGGTGATGGATCTCCGGAGGTGGAATATTCCAGCAGCGCTCGCTCCCAGACGGCTGGGAATACATTTAGCCAGGAAAGTAGCTCTGGCCGCAAAGGTCCCAGGATGTGCAGAGATGAGGGCTCCTACATCCCTAGCTGGGATAGAGGTGAAAGGACGCCAGCCCAAAATTAGACTGATTTGAAAGGAAAGGGGCATCAAGGATAAAGCCAGCCCAGCATGGACTGGCTTACATCAGTTAAATCAATGGACCGGCCCTGGAGGCAGCAGATGAGGAAAGGAAAGGAAAGGAGAGGGCACTTTCCAGCACAGCATCAGCAGCAGGTTGCAACTGCGCGCCAACTCGCAGAGCCACAAAGCAGGGGGGAGCTTTGTGAGCAGGGAATATTACAGATGCGAGCTGCTCCAATATTTGGGTTGCACAGGAACAAAGGACCATCTTCTTCGAAACCAGAAGCCGTGAGCGTGGTGCAGCAATGACCGGCTGAGGTTTCACAGCCTGCTCTAGGCAGGAGAAGGACTAGATGATCCTAGCAGGCCCTCCCAGCCTTCGAAGTGACGAGTATGTGAAGCCAGGGAAATACATGGCTCCTGTTTCCTTACACCTGTCTGAGGTGCCCACGAGCTGCACGTGCCTCTGGGGAAGAAGCTGAAGGTCCTGGAAACCGGGTGGGTGCAGGGAGGCATCAGAGTGGGACAAGTGCCAGCAAACAGGTGCTGGGCTAGCTCACCCACCCCTGAAAGACCAAACTGGTCTGCTCCTTAGGCACACTGGTTGTGTGGCTGCCTCCCAAACCAAAACCAGGAGCTTCACCCAGCTTTGCAAAACGCACTGCTCACCAACCAGGCACACACCCATCTGTGTGTCTGTCTCGGGCCGTTGCGTGCACACAGGGATGCAACCTGAACCGCTAATAAAAGATCCAGATTGCACAGCCTGGATCACTGGCAACTTGAATCATTGCTATTGAATCATTTCAAGTGAAAGTGCACTGCTTTCACTTATTACCACCACTGGCAGCCCAGAGGAAAGGTCAAGGACACTGAGATTCAATCAACTAGCAGTTAATGCAGAGAGATTCAGGCATTTTCCATCTTAATGAGAGCTGAGGTGTTAAAACAAATAAGTGCGATGGCATCCCCTGAAGACAAGGGATTCCAGCTGTGGTTCATTTTTGCGTTGCGCAGCTTTATGCTGCTGCTCCAACCGGCAGCTTTTCTCCCCTGTCTCAAGAAGCCTCTCTCCTGGTCTTGGCAGTTCCTATGCTATGTTTCTCATCGACTGCTCATCTTACAATGCTCCCACTTTTCTGCGGCGGCTCTAGTTGAACTCGGGCCACCTGTTGAATACCTTTTCAGGGAAGTGCATGAAGGGGAGGCAGGAGGCGCGTTTGATCGCAGCTCTGTTCTCAGACCTAAAGCCTTTAACAAGCTTTTTGAGCAGCTGGTTTTCTACATCAGAGCGTAGCAGAGAGCAGTTGTTTTATTCATCGAGAGTCTGCAGTGAAAACATGCCAGGATGACAGCCCTTAACCGTGAGGGGGGGAGAAGTGCTGGAAGTATTTACTAGATGCTGCCCGTCTCCAAGGGGACCTCAAAACTGGTAGACGGCTAGGACCCAACAGCTCTGCTCTGCGCACACAAAGCCCGTGCCGTACTCCTGTTCGCTTGATCTAGTGTAAGGTCTAGTCCCCAGGTAGGGGGAAAACATGGTGATTTAGTCTGGGCTTACACAAGACAACTTTGCAGCCTCCGCAGACTTAAAGGTCAGCACCGGTCTCAGCACGCACTCATGAGCATCAATGGAGCCACATGTGACGACGAAGAGAAGAAATGACTTGGCTTGCAAAACCTGTTCCGAGATTCCTCCAAAGAGAGACCAGTCAATTAGAGGCCAGATCCCGAACACGGCTCTGATTACAATGGGGTGCACTCACCGCCAAGCAAGCCTGGGCAGGCGAGAGGCAGCGCTGGAGCTCCCACTGCTGCCTTCTGCACTCCCATCTTGTGGTCAGGAGCTCCTTCGCTAGACTCGACTGAGCCCAGGACTTGATACCCTGCCCTAAGCCGACTCCCAGACCGACCCATCACATAGCAGAGCGGAGTTCAACAAAAGTCATCGTCTCATCTGGTATTTAGTTTAAGGGGTTGACAACCTTTTACCACCGCTGGCCGCTACCCCCGCACCTCCTGACAATCAGCAGATTTCCCAGACCATCCTGGCTATGACAGCACTGCAACCCTGCTCATATTATAAATACCATTTCTTAGCTCTATTGCACTTTTTATCAGAGCATCTCACAGTAAGGCTTCAAAAAGAGAACCACCACACAGGGAGTCACTGGAGTGGTCTTCTACGGCCAGTAAAACAGGACCAAGGCACTGAAGCCAAAGTCAACATATTTCAGATGGGGGAGCTGCAAGCCAAGCTCCTAAATTCATGTTGAGGGGGATGCATTCAGCACGTTGATTCGCAAGGGCTGGGCATCCAGAACTCCCCTGAAACCAGCTGTCATCCCCCAGCTGCTGCTCCAGTCCCCAGCGACAGCAGTCTCTAGCTATTGGGTTTGTCAGCAAAAGCCTGAAAGCAGACACTTCACCTTGACACAGAGGATAGCTTGGAAGACATCGCTGAGGAGAGGATGCTGTTGGCAAGCGAGCTGCCCTTGATAAGAGACAGACACAGTTCCCACCTTGCCTTGCTCCCCATGATGGATGATGACCCTGAATAAAGTGGTGGAACACTTTGTCACCCTAAAACAGTTCATCCCATTGCCACCTGGGAAATCTGCGTTTCCCTGCTTGTGTTTTCCATGTATCATTGGGCACCCTTTGGAAAACCATCCACTCCCATCCCCAAATAACCTCAGCATTGCAAGACCCACTGAGGAGACAGCAGGGAGGAAGAGAGTGGCTGGTAGTTTCATTTTTGCCCCAGGTGCAGGTGACTTTCTGCAATGTGAGAAATGGGGGGACACCTTAAAATCAGAGATGCAGGAAGTTACTGACCTAGCCACTGTGAAGGGAAGGGAGGCTGGGGGGGCGGGAAGGTGGACACGTCATGATCTGGACCTACCGGGCTGTACTGTGCAACACAGGGTTGCAAAACGTAATGGGTTCAGAGACATTTCATTGGATGCCGAGCAGCCCCTGATGGGATGGAGCTGTCTGAGCCTTGCATAAGACAGTGACATTTGGAAAGCACTTTGGGACTTGTCAGAATACAGGACTTCATATAATGATGGGGAAGCTTGAGGGGAAGAGCTGCTCCTGTGAAGAAGGAGCTGCAGCAGAATAAAAAGAAACAGTCTGGTGCTGAAAGCAACTTCTTCGTTTCCATAAAACTTCTCCCTTGCCCAAAAGTTTGGTAGGGTTACTGTAAATCCAGGCAAGGCCTGGTGTCACATCTCCTGCAGCAATGGTGGTCTTATGGCCAGAGGGAGACGATGCCCTGAGTGACACAGACCCAAAGGTGCGGGCTCAGTTTGGGAGATTTAGGCGCTCCCTTCGCAAGGAGCTGTGAGCACCACTGTTCCTCAAACCACCCAGCAATCGCCTGCAAAGGTGTCTGTGGAAAGTGGGGCGATGACCAATACTTTTGCTCCTCCTGTTTTATCAGGATTCAGCATTCATGAGACCTGGGTTGCCTTCCAAGGCCTAAAAAAGTCTTGGTGGAAAGAAGGCTGCTGCAGACAACACCTGGTGGGGAAACGTGCTGCCTAGGGAGTAACCACCACCATTTTCTCAAAAGGTCCCTGTGGCAGGACAACCGAGGGGTGCCGTGAACTCCCCTAGTGCCCCCTACCTACCATGCCAAATTGGGTTTAATGCACCCTTGCTATCTCGCCCGCCACGTCTTTGTTGGTAATTATTGGTAAAGGAAGGCTGCCTTTTTAACCCTCCTTGGCACGGTGCCTTGATATATCTTGACTCTGTCTAGTTGCCTGGTGCACTCCAACCTCTGGGGCTGCACGTGAGTCCCACAGTCGCCCGTGCCCTCACAGGTCCCCAGACTCATCTTCGTTGCCCGCCTGTGCCCTCGCGGGCACCTCCTGGCTTCTCCCGCGCCCTGGCCCCCACCGGGGCCCGTCTCCCCCCAGCTTTCGTAGCCTGCACCGGGGCCCGTCTCCCCGCAACTCTCGTAGCCCGCACTGGGGCCCGTCTCCCTGCAACTCTCGTAGCCCGCACCAGAGCCTTGCCTCATGATCCCCTGCCCACACCAGGGCCTTGCCTCATGATCCCCTGCCCACACCAGGGCCTTGCCTCGCGATTCCCTGCCCGCACCGGAGCCTGTCTCCGCGATCGCGCCACCCGCACTAGGGCCTTGCCTCGCGGCTCCCGCAATTGAGGCTTAGGTGGCCATAGCCATGCCTGGCCTCCAGACCCCCTTTTCGGATCCTACGCCCCACTGGGGTTTCCCACAATTGGGGCTCAGGTGGCCATAGCCGTGCCTGGCCCCCCAAACCCTCTTTTCGGGTCCTACACCCTACTGGGGCTTCCCACCTGTGCCCACACTGGGCTCCTCCCAATACTTCCCACACTGGGGCTGGGGTAGGGACACCCCAAAATGCAGCGCCCTCTCTGGCACCAGGAACCCCCACACTACTGGGGAGCTCCTATGAGGCCTCCTCCACCCCTACAGCCTCACCTGGTCCTCCGGTCTTATACAACAACCAAAACCGAAAACTCACACCCCTGCGTTCCAACGTGAATTCCACGCCAAACTGGCTAACCTTCCTTCCTCTCCCTGCCAGGGCTTCCTCCACCCAGTATCCTCACACCGCAACTGCTCAGGCCGTCCGGCTTCCCTGCTACGGTTGCCCTGCTTGCTCCTAGAGCTCCACCTTCCTTGGCTGCCAGAGGGGAACTGACCTTCCTGCCTCAGCCTCGCTGTTTATAAAGGCCTAGGCCCTGCCCCCTTCCGGTCAGCTGACCAGACTGGTTGTCTTGGCAACCCACACCTGTGCTGCCCTGGTGACTGGAGGCTGAGCCCATATTACTGTTGTCAGTAGCAGGCACCCTAGTGCCCTGCTACAGGCCCGCATCCAAGTATCGACCTGGCACCACATTGCCTGGCTTGTCACACCTGAAGGGAAAATGGGGCAGCTCCAGCAATAGACTGAAAGCTGTTTAATACCTTGCTGTATGTGTGTTTCTGGATCAAGGAAGAACTGACCCTGGAATAGCGATATTCCAGCGGCAACGTGCTAATGATCTCTGTATTGCACAAAGACGTCATAATCCAGCATTTCTCTTATTTTTCCACTTAATGGGCTGATCGCTCCGTTCCAGACAGAATAAAGTCCTCACTACAGGCTTGGGGTTTTTGGGGGGGAGGAAAAAACTTATTTGATGTGAGGGCATGGCTGGTTGGTCTAATACCAGGAAAACACACAAAGCGCTATGTTTGTCAGTTCAGCAAGGTCTTTATTTTGCCTGTAGGGTTTAATGTTTCAAAATATGTATTCATTTAAATGCAAATTCCTGCTTCCACCTGGGACCCAACAAAAGCTCTTGCCAGAGCAAATGTTGAACTTTCACATTTATTCCCCACTTCCCCATGTTTTTTTTCTATAACATTTGAGCCTTTAAAGCTGACCCATCGTTTCACACATGAAAACTGAAAGGAAAGGGAGGGAAAAAGAGAAAGAAAGAAACCTCAAAGGCTTTCACCTAACGCTGGTTTTTCCTCGTTGGTACGCCACATACCAATCTGCCATGGTAAAAGGCAATAATATCCTGCCCTGCAGAGACTCGGTGGTCATTTCTTTCAGAGTCGCACCGTGCACAGACTACCGATATGTCTGAGCTGGTAACTTTTTGCAGTTAAAACTGTGCATCCAACCATCAGGGGCAAGGGGGAGGTTGGTGTCTCATCCCACAGTCGAGGCTGAAAGCCACTCGCTGAAAATGGAGAACGAAGCCAAGTCTACTCCCAGGTGCGCAACTCCTTCTCCATCTTGCACGCCTTGCCTTCTGCACCGGCCCAAAGAAACCCCGCCGAGCTCAACCGGGACGAACGACGTGGTTCACGAATTACACTTCTCCCCCTGGGAAAGCGTCAGACCCTCTTCCTATCAAACAGGATGGTTTTGGATAGGGCTGATCCTGACTTGAGCGGGGGCTTGGACTAGACCAGTGGTTCACAACCTTTTTTGTACCAGGACCCACTTGTAAACACTGATGGCCAGTCCCAGGCCAGTAAATAGTTTAAGTGGTAAACACACAAGGATTTTGGCTGCAAAATATGTATTACACGCTACAAGTTAAAGCAGCTCAACAGTCTTAATTTTCAAGACAGAAATCAATATCAACAAGAAAACATTAACAGCAATAGCGACGTGTGGCCCTCCGCTACTCCCAAGTGACGTTCATGCTTTTCCATGATTGTTCGTGACCCTTTCACATATTCTTGCAACCCGCTTTTGGGTCGTGGCCCATGGGGTGAGAAATGGTGGACTAGATCTCCCGAGGGCCCTGCCAGCCCGACTTTGCTTTGACTCTGTGATTCAACGCAGTCTGGGCTGATTCACAGCTCACAATCCAAACACACCTCTACGCTTCAGGAAAGTCTGGATGCAAAATGAACCTTTTGTGTTAGACCCGCTACTGGTCCAACCCCCAACACGGCAGCGCCTGCCTTCGGCCTCCTCTGGTGCGGTCCCTCCACGACCCGGTGAGAAGAAAACGCCGGGTTTCCCTTTGAGGGTTATGAAAACGTGCCAAAAAAGAGAAAGAAAGTGCTAGAGTAGCGCCAAGCGGGTAAGCGTGGACTCCTGCCTCTGAAACAGATGCAGGTGTGCAGGAGAGAACTTCACACATCCCCGGATCGCCTCATTAAGAGCCTCAGCTGTCATGTTCATTAATTGCATTCAAAATGTTAATGAGCTCGCTGCCGAGGCACCGCTGCGAGACGGCCCGGGGAGCGCAGGCCCGTGCGTCACGTCTGCTGGGTCAGCGCTTCGCCTCTGCCGCCGCTCCTCAAAGCCCCGAGCTGGCCACCAAACGCCGGCCCTTGCTGACGGAGGAGAAAGCCAGGCCAGCGCCGATGCTGCGGGCGCTTCCTCGATTGCAGAAAACCCCGGGACGGAGCAGCTGAGCACAGCTGCTGTGATGGCCAGAACCAAAAAAATGAACAAGCAATAAATCTGGGCTTCTTGGAGGCGTTTGGAACTTTTTTCTAATATGAAGCGTGTATTTTTGTAACCCGCAAATGTAACTTGTAACTGTCTGTGGGACCGACTAGCCTCAAAGACAAAGCCAAAGCTGTGAAATTAGCTGACCTCATAGTTCTGTCTTGCTCAGATTTTAGCCTTGATGATGATAAAACTGGATTCAACTGTTTTTCAGCACATTTCAAGAAAGGACATCTCAAAAAAAGCACAGTCAGAGAGTGCTGAAGGGGCTGGATTTGGGCGAGGTAATGTGAATTTCAAACCTGAAGATGCTGTGTTGCAATTTGCTTACTGGATAAACCCAAGCTTGGGCAGTAACTTGTTATAATGATTTCTAACACCTTTTAACCCCATAGGATAACAGCTATAAATTAATACTACGAATGGCTATATAACTAAAAATGTATTATATAATTAGGATATAAAAGAACACGCACTTCATAGTAACCCTGGGGAAGGACGGAGCAGAAAGGTCATTGCTGTCCCGTTCCCCACGGATATCCTTACTCCCTGTGAGAGCGAGGACCAGATCCTGACCGAGGGGCTTCCACCGGTTCTCCTTCGGGCAGCCCAGTTCAGAGACGTCTGACCTCGCTGACTCAGCTCGACGTGCATCTTCTAACCGAGGGACGATCGATAAGTCACTAACCACGTGGGAACTCTTGGTTAATTTCTTTACCCATTTTATTATCGCTGTCAATTTTAATCCGTATTGTTATGCTGTCTGTTTATTGGCTTCACCTTTTTATTAACTATTATATACGCAAACAGTATCTTTTGTTGTCGTAAGTAAAATTAATTCCTTTTTGTAAGTCAAACTTGTCATTTCTTTCCTTTCCAACATCACCTCCTCGATCCCGAACCAAAAAGCCCAGTGACTAATAAAGCTGCAGTGCTCAGTCAGTCTGCAACTAAATTGATATACTCCCAGTGCCCAGCTGGCCTGTGACTAACCGGCCCTTTATTACATGTCGTTTGCAAAGTGCCGCGTCCCTACTCGGAGCTGGACCCTGTCTGATCTGCTGCTCTGCTTCCTGTTCCTCGCCCTGTGCTCCCTGCCTGATCTGCTGCTCTTCTTTCTGCTGCCTCTGTTGCCTGCCCTTTTCCTGATTTGCCACATGCTACACGCAGAGGCTGCCTATGCTGCATGTGTCGTGCATGATGATAAGTTGACCCCCCTGCCCCAGGCAGGGTAAGGCAGGGCTGGGTTATGTCTGTGGGAATACAAAAAAACCCTCCTTACTGCAAAAGTACAACAGTTGCCCTTTAAGTCTGAAGCCCCTTCTACACATTACAGGTATGGTGCAATTAACTGGTTAATTGTGCAATTACCTGGAGACTGACTACAAATGCAAAATAGCTCTCACCCGATAAAAAGCTCCAACCAGATACACAGTTAGACCTCAAAAAGTTCTGCTGACTTGATAGCTGGTTGCTATCAATCTTAAATTCGCACACATAGCAGAGTCTCCCCTGCGGCTGGGAGCCCCATCAGCTGTCAGGGGCCCCAGCTGCAGGGCTGCAGCGTGCCCAGCGTGAAACCCCTGAGCGCTGGGGATCATGGCTGCCATGACCCCCAAGGCTTGAGGATGCATGAGACCCCCAGCCCCATGGGACCAAGGGACCGAGGACCTTGCAACCGATGGGAATATTGACCCCTGTTTCATGACCTTCAGAAACATCAGTTCATATCAGGGAAATCGGACGCATCACAGACAGGAGTTAGTCTACAAGACGCAGGGTGACATCTTCCCCCATCAATCACACCAAGCCAACGGGCCTCATCCAGCTCAGCTAGCAAGTCACTTTCCCCAGTGCAGTCTGGGGCTCAGTCTCCATCCCCACCACTGACCCCAGGAATTGGCCTGCGCGTTTATCGACCTGCAGCTGATGCAGGTCTCGATAAAAGCACCGCTTGAGAAGCAGCAGCTGGAAGCAGGGATGAGGCCGAACTGATCTCTCAGCCCACTGTCATCAGGACGGTTCAATGGCAGCGAGGCTTTTTTTCGTGCTTTCATTAAAGAGAGGGGGAGGGATGTCATCTCTCCAGCTGGCAATCGCATGCGAGTGACACACGTGACCTTTCCGACTGACCCCAGAGGGCAACGCACATTTCCCTAATCAGATGCACGCATCCCGAAGAGGCACTGAGTCACAGCGCTTCCCGCAGCCCCTGGTGCTGGACCGCAGGGCACCCGGCAAAAAGGACCTTGCAAAATCCCGGGGGTGGACCGCTATGTTTCTGCAACGTGAGGCTCCCCGGCTGCTCCTCTGGCGCGCTGTCCCCATGCCTCCAGCCTGATGAGCTGGTTTATGCTGCGGTGCACGTCCGCCTTGCAGCTCCCATAACAGCACACGGCCTCAGAGACTGAGCTCAGACAGGAACGGACAAGGCAAGTGACCCGCCAGCCTAGAAACAGGGGGATAAAGCAGGCAGGGAGTCGACAGCTACCTGAGGTCAGCAACGTGACGCCCATTGCCACACTTCAGCCAAAACCCTTCAAACACCAACCTGAACACAACCGAGGAGCACGAAGCCATCCGCAGACTGGGTTAGGGTAACCGGGGTCTCAAAACGGCCTCTGGCTTTTTCTCTCATCGCCTGTGGACTAGCTGTTCACACGTGTCCCTCAAGGTAGTAACTGCCCTGTCCACTGCGCTGGATCTAATCATTTCCAGCTCTTGCAGCAGTATCCCCTCCCCAGCCCCTTCCCTTTCCAAACCAAACCCTTTCCTTCCGCCCACCTTTGCATGGCCTCTGCTCTCAGTGGTGCAAGGCACAGTCTTTCCCCACGGTTCGGCGTGGATCTAACACGCGGATGAGCTCCAGGCGTCGTGAGTACGGTTCCCTATTCTGCCACAGACAGCCAACTGTCCAGAGGGGCCTTAGCCCCCCTTCACTCCTGCTTCTCCTTCTCCAGAGTGGGGATAACCTCTGGGGCTGCTGCCACAGTCAGCTGTCCATCAGCGTTGGCACAACACATTGCCTTCCCCAGCTGGAAGATGTTGAATGGTTAAAACAAAGGCACAGGCCCTGGGCTGGGAGGCAGACACGAGCCGGCTGGTGCAGAGCTGTGTCTCGGGATCCTAATCAACCCCTGGATGCTCCAGCCCAGTGCAGAGCTGCCTACAGGCCCACTACATTCAGGCATGACTGTACTCTTGGGAACGGACCACGCTCAGTAATGAGCCAAGGGGACTTTCATCTCTACGGCCCTCTCCCGCAGGCCAGAATCGAGAGCTGGTTACTGTCCTCCAGGA
Organism: Crocodylus porosus; assembly: GCF_001723895.1. Taxonomy (NCBI): domain Eukaryota; kingdom Metazoa; phylum Chordata; order Crocodylia; family Crocodylidae; genus Crocodylus; species Crocodylus porosus. The sequence goes on along the minus strand of NW_017728911.1, from coordinate 41,347,584 downwards.
TACTGGTCTAGTGCTACCAGACAAGCATCCCTCTCAAACCAAATGGAAACAAACTGGGATCCTTGGGGAATCCAAGAGCTGCACTGGGGACAGAGACTGCAGCTGTCTTTTCTTCTTTGACATCCCTCCAGGGCAAGACTTGGATTCACAAGTGAAGCAGCACTTTTGCTTTCCCGGGTCTGTAGCTAAATAAAGCCCTGGAGCCTCCAGGGCCATCAATCGAGCACCTTGCAGAAGCTCGGCATTCGCTGCTGGACTGCACGTTGCACCACTCACCTGAGAACGTGGGCATGTTTTGCAAACAGAAACAAAGGCTCGGCGCACCCCTGAGGGTCAGGGCAGCAGTAGCCCCGTTTTGACTGATGGCAAAAAGGGCTCAGCAGCATCTGCCAGCTCCAGATGCTTCCGTGCCTAGGTGCAAAAGCTGGACACTTGGGTCAGATCTGAAGACCTTGCTCGTTTCAATGCTACTAGAGCAGGGGCAGGAAATTATTTTGGTTGGAGGGCCAGTTACTGAGTTTTGGCAAGCCATCAAGGGCTGAATGACAGGCAGCCAGGGGCAGATAAATATTACTTTTCTACATTTTTTAGGGGCCCTGTGGGCCGGATAGAATGGCCTGGCGGGCTGCGTCCCGCCCGCAGGCTGCATTTTGTCCACCCCTGTACTAGAGGCACAACAGGATGAGCCCAGAGTGGAGTAGCAGTCTGAGCACCAAAAGGTCCTGCAGATACAGCCCTGATCTTTGTGCTTGTTACAGAGCACAGGGTGTGCTCTGTTACTCCTAGGGGCATGGGCAGCAACACAGCAGCCTGCAGCTGGCTATTCTCCCGAATCAGGCCTAATGACCTGATTTGGAACAGGGCCCAGCTGTTCACTGTAAGAGCAGGGCCCCGAACTGCAAGGACAGGAGTTTGCTGCTAGCAGCTAGAAGGACACCATCGGCTGGAGCTGCTGTTCACAACAGCTTAGCGGTCTGGAGGGGCCTATAGGGATGGTACAAGGTTCCCTGTCCTGGGCCATGACACAAAACTACACCCTGCTCTGGTGGGGCTGCCTGTGGAGCGGTAGTCCCTGGAAATGCCAGGCCAGTCACGTCCCCAGGGAAAGGTGAGTATGCCTTATAACCCCAGCCCTCCACAACCCTGGCGGGTAATAACAAGGCAGAAGCCCAGGTGAGGAAAGGACCTGGGGCAGCCCCCAGACTCACACAAGATCTGAGGCTGCACTAAGGGAGCCGGGAGTGAGGCTCTAGGGGGGTGGGGCTCTGAGCTTTTGGGGAGTTATGCGAGAAGCTCCTGGGGCAAAAGGATAAAGGAATTATAGCCCAGTGTAGGACAGGGGATGGGACTTGGAGCCTGCTGTTGAGAGGGGTTTGGCCAGCGTTAGGGCACAGGGACTACGAGCTCCCGTGGGTAGTGAGAGTCCCATATGAGACTATGGAGCTCAGGTCCCAATGTGAGGCACTGGGGGAACATGGGTGCCATCTGTGAGGCATGGGATACAGTATAGGGAAGGTCGGAGCCGTGTACATAGGCCCTAAGCATAAAGGCAAGTAAATGGGCAGCCTCCCACCTGATTGACATCTCATAATCATTATCATCAAGGCGTGGCAGGTAAGGAAGGTGGCCAGTTAGCCCAGAGACAAGTGGGAGGGCCAACGACTGGACCAGTCCTGGGACGCCCACTTGTTACACTGCTATTGAAAGGACATGAGCTCATTTGCTTTATTTCCCTCCATTTTATACAGTATACATGAGTACTGTCTACTATGCTCTAAAAAAGGATACAAGGATGAAAAACGCTCTAAGAAAACATCATCTAACATGCAATGTGCCATAAAGACAGAGGCCACATCTACACATTCAATTAATGTGCTTTAGGTAATGCACATTAAATCTAGTACCTCCATTACTAGAAAAATGTGTGTTAACTTATTTTAACGCACATTAGCTAAAGAACACTAATTTTTTGTTCTTTTATATGTAATGTTAGTTCTTGTTAGCTCTTGGTTTTGTTGTGTGTATGCATGTGTATTGTGTACACACACACACACACACACACAAATATATATAATTTTTTGTTCTTGCATATAGAGTTTTTATGCTTAGTTGTGTTGTGTGTGTGTGCGTGCGCGCAATGACTGTTTCCAGCACAGGGCTGGAGGACCTGACACCACTTTAAAGAGAAGTTAAAGATCATATCCCTGCCTCAACAGATTACATGCAGGGCCCAGTGATGCAAAGACGTACACCCGTGAGAAACGTTAGTCGTCTCAGCAAACCCACCAGTGTCGGGTACTTGTGAGATGTCCACCTGGGCCCTACCAGGGCTTTCCATGTGGTTACACCCACTGACTGTGCTAACACAGCCTCTCTCAACCACGGGGACAGGCTGTCCAGGCACAGGCCGATAGGAAACTTGTCACAGGCAGGCATCAATCCGTAGATGAGAGACCAGCCCCACAGAAAGGACGAGCAGAGAGACCTTCTCTGCAGCCGAGGACTCTGGCGCTTTTCCAAACACGTCCTGCTGCTGTAACCACCAGATTGGTTCCCTGGGGGCTGGGGAGGGTGGGAAGGGTCAGGCAGACCGACCTAGTGTAGACACAACCTGCCGCCTGACAATCCAGGAAGCGCAGTGTCTAGGGAAGCTGCCCAAAAGGGACAGAGCTAAAGAGCAAATCTCAGTCCGCTGAGCAGAGCAAGGTCACCCTTAATTACCGCAATGTTTTTAGCAAGACGACCAAACCTCACAGCAAAATGACAGGGATGTCACGCAAACCTTCACTGCATAAATTGCAATAATTCTCCTGACAAACTTCAGAGCCAAGCTGCCGAGCCTGTGTGCTGCCTGACAGGGCCTGTCTGAACAAAGAGATACTGGGGGAAAATAAATGGGATCTAATGTCCACCCAGTGTGAGTAGAGGGAGTGACTTTGGTGGAGCCCTACTGCTGTGTCGTGTACGGGGATCAAAGCCGTGTCTTTGAGCGACTGCCTTTGTCGTGTTCAATAAACAAGTGGATTTTTAACAACACATAACGAAGAGGGTGATTAAAATATGCATCATGGCAGCTGAGTACAGAATGACTGCAGGGATACGGCACCCTTATCACGCCACCCAGCCAATGCCCGATCACAACCTTTGCATGTTATACGGACCCACAAACGATCAGGCAGAGTCGCACACAACCGCTGGCCCAAAGCCCTGGCATGTAAAACACAGCAGGAATCAAAACTCGTGGCAGAGGTGATATCTTTTATTGGACCAACTAGATAGTTGCAAAAAAAATTCTAAAGCCATTTTTTGCAAATATCCAGTTGGTCTAATAAAAGATATCACCTCTGCCACGAGTTTTGATTCCTTCTGCCTCTAGACCAACACGGCTACAACCGGGATACCTTGCACGTTAAATACAGTTCAATTCTCCAGCGCAACTCTGGGCTCTGACCGTCTCTCGGTCCCTTCCCACGACGTCTTCGAACAGGCCTTGCTCTTAGCAAGTCACTTGTACCGTTTAACCTGCAACTCCTGAATCTCGCTGGCTCTTTTTGTGAGCATAACCCAGATGACAATCTTCCCAGGAACCGTTTTGTCAGCAGGTGAGCAGACGCTGCGTGGTACAATGCTCTGTTCCCAGGGGGGCACCCGGCCGTCTGGGAAGCCGCGTGTTTGCAACGAAGCTGGTTCATGCTGGGTGCTGTCATCACACCTGCCATGTAGCTGGCTCCCTTCTTCCAGTGATCCCAAGCTGCACAACCAGCTTTTCAAGTCACCTGCAAACGATTTTCCCAGCGACAGCCTCCAAGATCCTTCCTCAGAGATGTTGAGCAAGCAGAATTAAGCACACATGCCTCAGGACAAAATTTGGTCTCACTGCGGGTCTTTTCACACACAACTGAAATGCAGCCACTTCTGCGGCACAAATTGGCAGCCGCTGAAGATCAGAGAACAGCACACCATACGGCGCCGGGCTGGGGGGAAGGAATATTTTCTCTTAGTGAAACAACTGGGGGCCGTTTTCGGCAAACAGAACGTGATTCTCCAGCTAGAGTCAGGCCGTGATACTAATGGGAGCCATGCCGCTATCACAGTGAGGCCGTTCTCAGCCTAAATGCCGCAGAGACTAATTCTGGAGACTACAAACAAATGACAGAGCCATGTCCCTTGGGATACAGTAAAACCCTTACCTTTAGGAAACCAAGACGCCAGGATGAATTTCAGCTGACAGGGCTGCTTCACAAGGTCGAGAGGCCTGTGATGAGAAGTGCACGCCACAGGATGGGGTGAAATGGTGGGTTCTGAGGTGTGATGTTACTTCTATTCCTCTTCAGTGGGTGCATCTACACATGCAAGTAATGTGGCTGAATAAACTGCAGCAAAGTTTGCACCAGAGTTTATTGCTCGCAGGCGCTGTGTATGCAGGTGTGTCCGGGACCACAGCAAGTCGTGCCGGGTTGGAAAAGCCAAAGCTGACCCAGCTCAGTGTGCTGCGGTGGGGCTGGCTGGGGAACGAGGGTGCTTCAATGCGGGACTAGATGGCCCCCACAGAGAAAATAATTCCACTGTAGGACAGTACTTGTGTCAGGCAGTACTAACCTAGGGTAGAGTTAATTAATTTAGTCTGTCCTGCCTGCACTCTGTGGGGAAGGGCTCTGGGCACCCCCCCACTACCACTTGGCAGACCCTCAGAAGACAAACATCTGGACAGCTGTGGTGAAGTGCAATGGGAGTGCCAAAAGACCAGCTAGTTAAAATGCCTGCGTTGCACAGACTGTCGACTCCTCGACGTCACTCATTTATATAATGCAGGGGTGCAGGCGACCTGCTCCCCTCGCTGCCGTCCACGCGGTGCAAACGCCCCAGACATCAGGTGAGCCGGCCACGCCATCAGCCTTTCAGAGCAGAAGCAGCCGGTGAAAAATCAAAATTCTGCCCATGACCACTGGCATTTAATCAATATTGTATCTGAAAACATATTAAATTATATTAGGTGGAAAGATTATTCAAGTTAATGTTATCTCCTTCAAAAACTTGTTTAAAAGCGCAGGCAGACGTGGGGGCTTTCCACTAGCTGAGATCAGTGGATTAGGATTTCACATCAAAATGGAAGGAAACTTCAGATAAAGCGGCTGACTGAAGTTAATATAGACCGAATATGTAAATATGACACACTAAATTACTCCACTTGCAACAAGTCAATGGTAAATAAGTATCTTTGCTTTTTCCTTCCCATTACGCTTGGCATGTGATTTATATTCGTTTCCCGCAGCACAGCTGCCGCAACGGAAGACACAGCATCCACCAGCCTCATCAGCAGAAAGGCGGTGGGAGGAAGGCTTTTGGTTTGATTAGAGTCCCCAAAGGGCCAACTGGGCAATGAATTGCTCCCCGAGGAACTTGATGGGAGATCACATGTGCAAGACTATGGCCAAAAGCTCGCCGCCAGCCTATAAATCCAGTCCAGGAAAAAACAGGGGGCTGTTATATTGCTAGACATTTGGCCTGCAGAAGCTTTGTGTTGGTGTTTAATAAAGCACAGGGCTGACTTGCTTTTGCAAAATAAAACCACAGATCGGGAGGCAAAGCAAAACACACCTGTGTGCAACCGATGCGTGGGGGAGTTCGGGGGGAAACGTGCACAAACAATGCAGCGCAGCACGTCCGTCTGTGCAGGTTGCCACGAGCACCAGCCTGCCAGCTAAGCACCTCACTTGGTCACAGTCTGAACATACTCTCCACCATAAGCCCTGGATTCAGACCTGCTCGCCAGATCCCTTCCCGTCCTAACGCCTGAACCTGTGAGCGGCTGAGGACCAGCAGATTTCAACACAGACCTAAGTCTCCTGGGAACACTGATGCTGCAGGGCTGTGTCTCGTGGCCGGGAGTCAATGCACGGCCTGAGCAGAGAGACTGAAAGCAGAGCAGGCACGTGAGGGCTGCAGGATGCACAGCCCATATACCCTCCCTGTCTGTCTGTCTCCCCTTGCCTGGGAAGACGAGGCGAAAAAAGAACACCCGGTATTGCTCTGTGCAGGCAGTTACTGGGCGCACGGAAGGAGGAAGAGACATAATGCTCTAATCCAAAATCTACAGTCTGGAAAGCATCCGCCACCGATCAGCACAGGCACAGGGGCCAGGCTAGGAGGGTTCCCAGTTTTCCCACCGACTTGCTCCCTGACTTTGGGCAAGGCAATGACAGCCAAATTTTGCACATGACCTAAACCTTGCCTCTGCCTGTGAGCATCATGTGCTTCGAGGGCACCATTGTGCAGCTATGGCTGGCACTTGGGTGTCTACATCTGATCAACCCAACAAAAGCCACATCCAACAGGGAATCACTCTTTACTGAAAAGCTCGTGGTTTTATGTCTCCGCTTTGTACACAAAACCCTGCATATCAAGGAATTGTACATGCAAGGTGCGTACGTGCAACAAAAGGGCACCTTGACAAACAAATGCCTCATCAACGTGCCTGGGCCTGTAGCCAGGGTGGGATAGGGGGGCGAGGCAAAGCTGGAAGTTGCTTGACAGCTCATCCTTTTTGTTTGCTCTCTGTCTGATCCTTGACCCCTTAAAAAAAAAAATTTTAAAAAATCACATTTTGCTCCCATTAATAACCAATGGTTCAAATCCCAAACTTTCTTCAAAACGCAGGCCCAGCAGAAGATACAAAAATAATTACAGACATGAAATCTGCATGCCTTTGCCCATCACATCCAATTATTGTGAGGCTGGGAAAAAGCAAGGCCCCCAGGATGATAGTGTCCCTTTAAATAACTCAGCCAGGAAGGCTGCCAAGATAGCCCCAACATTTTTAAGCAGTTCTGCGCGGATCCCATCAGGTCCCAGAGCCACGGCTGGCGGCACATCTGCAGCAGCTATTTTTACTTCCTCTGCCACGATTTGAGCATTAAGTAGATCCCTGCTTGCTCACCGGGGGTCAGGAAAAGCTATGCTCAGAAGGCAGATGTCCAACTTTTGCCTGAAAAACGGAGCAATATGATGTACCGTAATAGGATCTTAAAAAAGGTCACCCATCTCCTCCGGAGGCACGCGGCTCACCCATTTTTTACAGTACAGAAATCTGCCCTTTCATAGTCTGCAGGTCACTGCTGTGGGGCTAGCAGGACATCTGGACTGTCGCCACATTCAAGGACTCTCAGCTTTATTATCTCTGAAAAGCTGCTTTATCTTTGCTGCCCAGATCAGGGCTAATTTTGGCCCAGGGTCTCCTACAATTTAATAAGCAGAGTCTTTTCTTTCCAAAATTAATCTTCTCTTTCTGACCTGAATGCAGATGCAACAGCTGTAGCATGCTAATGTCCTGAATGAGACGAACCTCCTGCCTTCATCCGGTTTGCTCGTCACAGCAATGAGAGCAGGGCTCTCTGCAATATCTCAACAAATTGTTCTTGGGAAGACAAACAAACCCCGTGCACCTCAGACCCGAGCTGTTTAACTACAGGCTCTTTGGCCCAAAATGAAACATTAGAGAGTGAGCTGCTGTCAGGTTTCTTTGGAGCAAAGAAAGGAATAGGAAGAGGGGGCTGCACGGAGCTCCCACGTACTCTTAACAAAGCATCACCAGCGACTGCTGCAGAAAGGAAGAAGCGACAAGAAAAAAAATCAGACCTGGGAAGCAGAGGAGGAGAAAGGGAAAAGGGAATCATGGGCAAGGAGGCAACCACTTCAGAAACCTGCTGGAAACCCTTGACTCTGCTAGGAGGAGACAGGCCTCTCTGGAAGGGCACGCAACTGAATTCCTGCCCAAGTAATTCACCTCCACGGGCAGTTCATCTCCGGGCAGCCGGAAGAGTCAAAAAGGCAGCGGATGCTTTGCTGCTCCCATCGCCATCCGTTTGGACTCCCGGGGCCAGGACACGTCCCACTCTGCCGGCACCGGGGAGGTCTGGAGGACCTGGGGCTCGCTACGCCGCCCCTCTTCCTCTACCCCGTGCCTGGCTTGCACACGTGGGCCAGGGATGCAGCATCCACTGCGAAAAGCCCAACTCATTCTTTGTGTTGTGCAAAGCAAAAGGCTCCTGGTTCCTCTCTCTCCCCTCCTTTGACATTTGCAAAATAGCAGAGATCACAGTGCTGAGAGCCACGGAAAGGCCTGAAATAGCAAAGGAGAGCACTAAAAGGGTTTCATCCTCAAATGCCACCACTTCCATCCTCCAGAATTGCCGGTTATTGAGCAAAGAGCTCAACCAGAGAAACCAGAACACCATAAAGGTCATCCATAGGGCCCCAACCTGCAATCCTGCCCCTAGCTGAGCTGAAGATACAGAGGCTGAGAAACTCCTGTACCACTGCCAGTCGGATGGAGCTATTTACGCTCCAGTAATTGCCAAGGTATTTTAGACCTACATGGAAAACAGACCTTGGTATCCACTCAGAAGAGGCTGAAAGGTTTTTCACGATGACATAATGCACCAGCCTTTGCAACACGCACGTAGAAAGTATTCCTTCATTGCAAGATTGCTTCCCTAAATTCCTAATCGACAGAGAGGCAAAGGCCACGTCAGATGCACAGATACCATGGTGATGCACGCGCAGCACGGGAGCCTTCATGAGCTCTCTGTTGCTTGGGATCTGAAGAGAAACACAGCACGTGCCCTCAAGGCTGGACCCCCCCGATCAGATCTGTGCGAGCCTAACGTCTTGTGCAAAGAAGGGCACATGCACGGTTCACAACCTTTGTCTGGACGTCCGCATCTTTCACCCGTGTGCCCAGCTGAGTGCTTCTTGGTGCACGTGGTTACCACGAGTGCACACGTCAGCCAGGGCTGTGCTTTGTTATAAGCTAGCTGCATGTGCAATGAGGTGATGGGCCCGTGCAGTGCTGGGGGGCAACGCTCAGGTGTCCACCAGGCCAGCGCGGCTCAGGCACCCGGGCAGCAGAACGCGAGGCAGCGATGCAACCAGGCACCGTGTCCAGACGCCTTGGACTCCCCCAGCCCGACTGACCAGGTGCCCATGCCGTGCTGGGTACAAGCCCAGTGCACAGCTCCAACTCCTACCAGCGGAGCTGAAGCAATACCCCTCGGGCACCCTCCCCTTTTGTCCCTGCGGCGCAGCCGCGGCGTGCACACCAGGCGGTGGCACGTGCCTTTGCGGGGCTGCCCTTGTCTGCAAGCGGGGGCCAAACATGGTTCAGCCTGAAAGGAGACTGAGCCAGCCCCGGACCAGCCCGCTTTTGATCCAGCCATTCCCCGTCTCCTGAGCCACCTCTGCTGCTTCACACCAGCCAGCAGGCCCAGTCTGCAGGACGGGGAACAATACGAGGCGTCCCCCCTTAGGGACCGTCTCCGAATACGACTGCAAAAGAGCCGCTGCTCCCGAGGAAATGTCTGATGATTCCTGTACCTCGTGCAAAATGCCCCGCGAGAGCCGTATTATAAATCTGCACGAGCTCCCAAGGTGTCTTCTGTTGATAACGGCAGCAAACCTTCGAAACGGGGAAGAGCTGCTTGATTGTGTGTTGACCTTTTCTTAACCCTCCCTGGCCACAATATCATTATCCCTTTCTAAAGATGGATTAAACCTAATTGTGGGGTTTTCATGTGCTTAACAGCTTGACTTCTACAGTTTAAGGACTGAATGACACACGCGGGACTTTCGTTTGGGCTGACCACAAAGGCATCTCCTAAAAAGGGGCCTGTTCACGTTTGCCACGCAAAGAGCTGCATGTGCTGAATACAGAGAAAAACCTTTGTCCAGCCCCAGACAGGTATTCACTTTGCATGCCCTTTTGTGCCGCCAGAATTTGCACTTCCCATTTAGGAAGCCAGCTTTCATAACCAGGAGCGCTGGCCCCGATTCACTCTTGGTGAAAACCCGGCAAAGCCAGGAGGGTTACACCAAGTCTGTATTTGGCCCATAAAGGGCTGTGTACAGAATCACAACGTCATGGCTTCAGCAATGAGACTCCGAAGCCCATGGTGCTTTTATGCCAAGACTCAGGCTAGCCGCCCAGGTCCTGCATTCATGCAATCACACGACAATTTCTTCTTTCATTTTCCTTAAAAGTGCATTTCTAGCCCAGGCAATTGTGGCTAAATTGCGGGGAAAATGTGACCCAAGCACCATCTAATAGCTCCGGACCCAGAGGACAAATCCCAGGAAGGCAGCAGGCATTCTGTCTTTTTAAAATGTCACATTTTAAACACTCTCCTGAGCTTTTGCAGCCCTGACTCCTGATTTTGTGAACACTTTAGCTCCATGATTCAAAGTGGTACCAGAGAGATGCTCTTGGCTTGACTAAGCAGCAGAATCCTTCTTTACCTGTCCTGGCTTTTAGATGCATCTCTATCAACAACAAAGTGATTCAGTCACTAGCCTAAAATCCACCCACAGCCAAAAAGAATTAAAGAGAAACACCAACGGAGCAAAAAAAAGTCCTGGAAGTAAAACTCTATTTGCAAACGGTCTCTTACTCTCAGCTTGGATGTTTGTAATCGTCTCCCATCTTCTCTCTCTCTCGTGTATGTCTCAGCTATTTAGACTGATTCTCCTTCACTTCTCAGCCACCTCCATGAGTGTGGCAACCCTGCCCAAACCCCTGGAAATCCAGAACGCATCTGTTTTTGCAACACGGTCTCATCTGAGCTTTAAGGTTAAGTTTCAAGGAGGCAGCAAGAAAAGCAAAGACCCATCCACCTTTTTATTTGCAGTGTTTCGGGGACTTTGGCAGAGTGGAACAAGGTCACACTTAGACACGTGGTCTGTCTAAGTGCCAGGGAAGTCAGCTGGTGACACCACCGCGGAGGGGCTCTTTCCAGTCCCCTCCATCAGTTTTTGTACCATGCTCATCCCTTCTAGGTGCATGGCCACAAACAAAGGAAAGGGCATGTGTGGGCTGCTACAGCCTCCCCGCTGTGCCAGCATCCCCGGTCCTCTCCTATCACGGGGTTCTGGTACAGAAGTTCAACAGAGTGGTCTAACCTAAACCAGGTCAATCTGATACCACATAACTCCAGGCCTCTCTCAGTTCAGGATCTGTCATTTTTAAACTAATCTCAAGTGCCCTAAACTGTTCTGTTATGGGTGCAGACCAGTTTTGGGTCACTTACACCAGTTTATGTGTAATGTCTATACCTGGCCCTACTAGGCAGAAGAGGCTTTGGACTCCGGATCTTGCTTGCAGCAGCCCGGTGCTGCCAGTGGATGTCAGTGCCATTGTCTATACCAAAAAAAATTTAAACTATGCTATTAGCCTTCACCAAAAGATGTGGCAGGGTCCATGCCATTATAGATGACCGCAGTAACTGGCTATGATTTTCATGCCAGGAGAAAAGTAAGGCCTGCTGACTGTCAGAGGAGCCCTGCTTATTGAAGCGGGCGTGCTTTCCCTTCAGCCCACAACCGGGTAAACCCGCTTTTGAAGACAGAAATCAATTTTAGCCTCTTCTCGGCAACAAAAAGGCACCTAACCTGCAGAACAGCCTTTTCAGCAGAGAACGCTTTAGCCCGCTCTGCAGAAGTGGCACCTCAGGGTCAGCCCAGCCCTGGAAGCTGCTAAACAACATCAACTCCTATTGTCTTCCCCAGTTCTCTACTTGTGTCACCTGCAAACCTCTGAAAAGAACGGCTCTGGGGAACAAAAAGCTCCATCAGTGACAAAGGATGCAAACAGCTGGCAGAATTGGGCAGACAGAGAGAACAGCAGAGCCCCTCTAAACTCGCAACGCGTCAGAATAGAAGTGCTTTAAAACGCAGCAGCTTGCTACCCTCCGAATGAATGGTTTCCCTCCATTGACTCACGTTAAATCTTTCGGTTTGCAGAAATGTAGTTACGTTTGGCAAAATGTGAGAATAATTGAAAAGATGCATCTTATTAAAAGATAACCTAGCAATAAAAATGCATGGGAATGGTTTGTCCTGATTACTGATGCGGGTATCGGATACACCATTACCATATGAATGAAACTCCAGAGGATAACTCTTTAGAGGAAACAAAGCCTGGCGGCCTCGGTGACAAAGGCTGGATGGGCAAACCAGTTAAATCACAGGGGTCCTAGCACAGGACCTAGAAAAAATAAACGGCATGAATACCTGGGGTGATAGGAGAGGACCGGGGATGCTGGCACAGCAGGGAGGCTGTAGCAGCCCACACATGCCCTTTACTCCTTTGTTTGGGCCTGTGCACGTAGAAGGGATGAGCATGGTACAAAAATTGATGGAGGGGACTGGAAAGAGCCCCTCCATGGTGGTGTCACCAGCTGACTTCCCTGGCACTTCAGTAGACTGCATAGCCACGAGTTTGGCTCTCAGAAGAAATGGCGAGAGCTGAGATTTTCTTCCTCAATTTTAATTAACTGCTTTGAAACAAAACGACAGCCATTATAGCACGGCTGCTCCAAACCCCAGCTGTCAGCATCTCCGTGGGACGCTCCCCACCGCTAGCCCCATTTAAATGGAAATGAAACCCTTCTCATGTGTTGTTTCTCGCACCCAGGGACATGCCTGTCAGAAGTGAGCCCCAAGCCCAGCCCTTCTAGCTTTCGTGTCTCCTGCAATAAGGCAGTGCAAGGGGAAAGCATATGGGGCTGTCCTTGGGAAGCAGCACAGGTGAAAGGCAACAGCTCGAGAGAGCTGTCAGGGCAGGTCTGCCTGTGCAAAGACCCCGGTGAAAAGGGCTGGGGCTACCCCTTGGTCACTTTACTCCAACTCCAGGGACTGCCTGAGGAGCCTCCAATGAAAAGGATCTGGCCTTGGGGACCTTTCCACCTTGCTCCAAAACCTTTATTTTTAATTTGACCTTGAGTTACTAGCTACAGAGTTTATGGAATAGACCAATTTCCCTCCCGAGCTGTCCTGTTGGGTTGCAGAGAGAGGTCACTAATAAGGCCTGACAGTTCCTCTTCCCCTTCTGGGTGCATCTTGTATTACTGAATACACTTCAAAATGATTCACACTAAAAAGACCACTCAAACCACATCAGCGCTATTTACCTCCCTTAATTAAATATGGCAATAATAAACGTGAAATATGTGAGAAAACAAGATTTTAATAAATGCTGCCTCGGGGAGCTTGTATATCTTTGTGAATTGAGCTGGAAACACTTAATATTGGATCCCATATTGTTATGAAATTAAAAAAAATATATCACCGCATAAAAGCAATATTAAAAAATAGAATGAGCAGCATTAATTAGATTTGGGTGTGATCAAGATTGCTATGTGTGTCAGCCCTGGGGAGAGGAGATGTACCTCCGACTGGGGAGAGGGAGGGAAACACAACAGGCAAAGACCCCCTGCCTCCCATCCCTGTCTGCAGGGAGGGGAGGAGAGGGGAGAGAGGAGGATGGAAGGCAGCAACACAGGGAAAGAAAAGGAAGAGAAGAGTCGGACAACGAGGGAGAGGAGGAAAGACAAAGCTCGCAACTGTAGCCTCTTGGGGGCCACTTGCCTATGAGCAAAACGAAGCATTTCCCCAAGGAAGAACACACTGGCTGCCTGGAGAAGAGGAGCGCCTGTACACACCACGGCGTTTAATCCTCATTAAATTAGATAGGTTTATAAAATTTAAACTTGGCAAAACTTAACTATGTCTGAGGAGTTTTACTTTAAGATGCCAGAAAGACTTCTAAAGCATACGGAAAACCCGCCCATGCAAACAGTCACACCATTGCAGTGCAAGAAAGGGCAAAAAACACTGCGTGTACAAACGCCCGAGGGGCTGAGGTCCCAACAACCAGGGCAGCACAACCCCTCAAGAACAGAGCAGGGGATAAGGCAGCAGCTGGGAGAAGCAGCCCCAGCTCAGCTTCGGGAAGGGTAGAAGAGACCCTGGAACAGTCACAGGCCGAGTCAGGCTCCAAAAGCAAGTGCATGGCAGCTCCAGGGGTTAGCGTGGCTGATCCAACCCAGCCACCAATGATGTGCAGAGCTCACTGCTCCGAAGAAACTATTAGCAAGGAAGGGCTGAAGCTATCCGGGATGTTTGCCCAGCCACCCCTTTGGGTTAACCCCCTCATACGGGGAAGGAGAATGGGTGAAGCATGCAAGAATGGCCATGTCTTTGGCGCTAGAGAGGGCGGCATCTGCTGCTTCCAAGCACTTGCTCCCACTGGGAACTGGGCCTAGGGACTCCCACGGGTGCTTAAGGCATGAAGACACAAGAGCAGCCCCACTCCAACCAGTGGCAAATCTTATGGATGCAAAGCCTCATGGATGCAAAATAAGCCCGTGCGTGATTCTGCAGGTTCAAGGCCTCCATGTTTCTTCTGAGGAGTGAAAGCAGAGGAGGCCAGGTGGACCCCACTTGCTGTGTGAGCTTGAAGGACAGGGCCACCAAGCTCCCTCTCTGAGAGGCATTTGCTCCCCAGGCCCCGAGCTCTGAATACAGGCTGCAGCTCCACTACAGGAACTGCACTGTGCAAGCAAAAGAGGTTTCGGCCACTTCATCGGGGAAGAGGTAGGTACACGGCACAGCTGTTTGTTGGAGGATAACTTCCCTGGTCCTTCTAGCATTGCCCTGGTGATCCGTCCTGCAACAGCTTGCCTAGGATAGAGGCCAAGACATCACTCTGCCTTACAGCGCCCGGTGTTTTGTGCAAGGAAGAACACAGGAACCCAGACGGATGGATGAGCTCCTCTCTCCAGAAGCTGCCATTTAAGTTGCTTCAGGAAATGGCCTTTACTCTGCTTTGCCTTTCTGTTTTCAGAGCATTTCCTAACCCTGAGGAGTACACAAGTTGGACATGGCTAGCTGGCTTCCGTAAATGCTTCAAAGAACATTCTTAGGAGCTTCACTTCAATACCCGTTTTTTTTTTTTTAAAAAAAAAAGATCTTGGTTACTTTTTCTTTCAAGCTATTTTCTTTTAAGTCTATATTTAGGCAGTAAATCACAGCCTTCTTTTCCCAATTACCTGGCAGCTCTCACTGGACCTAATTTTCATTTCCACGGCTCCCACTTTGTACCACTATACAGCGTGGAAGGGCAGGAAAGTCAGTGCTAATGTTATTTGTGTCCACTTTAAAACCCAATTAAATGGCCAGAGCAGGGCAAAGTAGCCTGTCTGTGAAGGAAATGAAGGCACACGGACTTCTTAAGTGCCTTGGATGTTATTAGGTATCCAGGTTGCAGCTGTATTGGTCCAGAGGAAAAATCATTCAAGGCTCTTAGTAGAGGTGATATCATTTATTAGGCCAAGATTTTTGCAAAAAAATTTCTTTGGCAAAGTCTTGCTGGTGTAATAAAAATATCACCTCTACTACAAGCCCTGATTGGATGTTATTGACTTCAGTGGGGAACTGATGAGCGCACAGCGCTTCTGAAGTCGGGTAGATGTTGGTGCCCGAGGCTGTGTCTGAGCTATGAATTTCTGCCAGCACAGCACCGTCAGTCAGGGTGAGAAGTGCTGCGACCTTGACCAACACAACTGGGTCACTGGACGCTCCTATTGTGGCAAAACTGTGCATATACCGGCAAAATCTTGCTAGAAGTGCAGGTTTGTCCCTGCTAGGAGCATCCAATCATGACAGCATAACAGCACCCGTCCAGCACAGCCTGCAGACATGGACCAAAGCAGCAAATTTTAGGCCCCCGTGTTTACAGATCTTGGCTACTTATAAAAGAATCCAGCTCCTTCCCTGTGTCGTGAACAGGGCTTTCAGAGGATCAGCACTGAAAGAGTGTTTAACCCTTTATTGATTTTCCCCTGATCTGAGCAGAGCCTCAAACCTGCCGATTTACAGGCTCAGACTTGGAGTGCAATGAGACGACAGTATAATCCACTCACCGGCACCCCGGAGAGAGAGGTGTCCCTTGCTCACCTGCGTAACACAGCCCACTCCCAAAGCATCGCCTCTTGCTCAAAACGTAAGAGGCTCCAGTTCTCTACATACGACTTAAGTGTATAAACTACTGAAGTGTATAGTCTCCGCCAGCCATGCCAGCTACTCTAATTTAACCATACCCTGGTTAACTGCATGCCTACTGTAACTGCCTGCGCTCCCTTTAACTACACCAGGTGGTGGATACTGGGATGACCTTCAGGTCAGTAAGGATAATGACCTGCAAAGAAAGTAGGGGTAACTCCAATGAACAAGTAACCGTGGACCAAGAAGAGGCAGCACCACCCGGCTGTCATGGGCACAGCAGATAGCAATGGTTTCCCTCCTGAAAAGCCACATATATCCTTTGACGATGCCGTGACATGGTGAGTACAGGCTGCCACTGCAATAAGCCGGCCCAGTCCAGAGCCACGGGTCTACAAGTGCTCAACAGTGGAGCAGCTGGAAGAAGACATTAGGATCTCAATGGCTACAAAGGTGGAAGAAGGCTGCAGCTGAATGAGATCTCCAAACGTCTGGACCTCCTTGCCATTGGATCAGGGTCCCGTTCTGTCAAGAACCGCGTGGAAAGTGATGTGCAGCAGC
This sequence comes from Crocodylus porosus, assembly GCF_001723895.1. Classification (NCBI taxonomy): domain Eukaryota; kingdom Metazoa; phylum Chordata; order Crocodylia; family Crocodylidae; genus Crocodylus; species Crocodylus porosus. The sequence goes on along the minus strand of NW_017728911.1, from coordinate 41,331,192 downwards.
TTCTCCATGAAAAAAGCAATCACACGCAGGTGTCTTCCATGAAAATGGCTTTTCCAGAGCAAACGTGCATAAGTCTTTGCATGACCCAGGTCTAAATATCTACACTGTGGATCAGGGGTCACCAACCTTTTACTATTGCAGGCTGAAGCTTATGACCCAGTTAGCACCACAGGCCACCTTTCCCCTGTGCCTGCCCCAGCAATGGTGAGCAGCGGCTGCTCAGCAAGAGGCCATTAGCAAAACACAGACCGGATCAAATGCCTTAGTAAAACCAGATCTTCACAGGCCAGATCTAATCCCTTTGTGGGCCAGACCCAGCCTGTGGGCCATAGGTTGCCAACCAACCCCTGCTGCGATTCCCCGAGCGAGGGATTAGCTGGTACAATGGGGCGCTGGTCTTGGTGATGCACTGATCTCATACAGCTGCGAGGAAACACTTTCTGTTCCAACACGATCTTGGAAGGAGGCTAGAAAGCAGGTACTCAAGGCTACGAAACCCCTCAGAAGATGCATTCTTGACCCAGGAAGTCTGGATAAACTCCGTTAGGGAGTCCTAGAAGAGCTGTCCAAGGTGCTCGCTGGAGTGTAATGCTGACCCTCAATGAGTTGTAGAAGACCAAACAAATTCCAGAAGACTAAAAGGAAACGACTGTGGTATCTAAAAAAGCCCAACTAATGATGGTCCTTTCAACCCGACTTTGCTCTTAAGAAAAATAAAAGAATTTGTGACATAGACTTTATTACTAAAGATTAAAGGCAGGTAATGTAATGAATATCAAACAACACGGGTTGATGGAAAACAGGTCTTGTCAACTTGCCGTATTTTTATTAGATTCAAAGTACGGTTGATAAAGGTTGTAATGTGGATGTAACAGTTAGACTTTGGTAAGGCAGCTGCCCTACTCTTATGTGCCATTTTGATTAAGAAATCAGAACTGTACAACATCAGATTGAAAACTGGATAAAAGAGCAGGTGTGAAATGTAATGCTAAAAGGGGACTGTTGCTGAGCTGCCAGTGGGGTCTGAAAACAGGACAGTTCTGGGCTATTTCACGCTTTTAGCAATGGCTGGACAGACTCTTACTAATGAGGTTTGCTGATGACACGAAGAGCATGATAAACAGCGAGGAAGACGGATGACGGGGACACAGCAACGGGCAATGGCCAAACACGAGCTCCCAGTGCGAGGCTGTGGCCAAAAGGGCTAGTGTCTCCCTTGGACAAGCTACAAAACAATGCGCTGTCACTTCTGGATTTGGGGCTGATGCCATCGCTTCTGGGATACGGCCCCATCCCCGCATCCCCATTTGGGGATGATGCATCAGTGAGCATCACGGAAGAGCCAGAAGAATTGTTACAAAATAGGAAAATACGTCTTGTGGTAGCAGACATTATACATAGCTTTGACACAGGTCCTGGGTGACTTGATCAGTCAGTAAGTATTCACACCGTGATCTAAAACCGAAGGCCCCCCAGGCAAGGGTACAACAGGTTAGGGGTTGAAGCTAGAAGATTCAGGCTATAGATAAGGCACTTTTTGTAGTAGCGAGAATAAGGATCCATTAGGGAAACCCACTACGGCTCGAATCCAAACAAGCATTCGTTCAAGAGACTCTTACAGTCGGCATTGCATACCGGGTTCAGACTAAATGATCTGGATTGTTCTGTAGGGTCTTTATGGGTCTATGCAAAAAATAGCAACGTAAAAATTAATAGGCAAAAAAACAAGCAAAAAGAGAACCATCCGAGAAAGGACAAAGTCAGAGCAGGGCAGCTGGAGTCAGGGACCTGGGGTAGGGCTGTGAGCTGCCCTTTTATTTTTCCTTTCGAAAAAGCCTGAAGCGGAGAGCCAGGAGCCAAACACGAGGATCTCGCCGATTCTCTCCCAGCCGGTGCTGCTGAGCCACCGAGCGCACGTGGGGCAAAGGCAGCAGATGGGGCTGCTATGCCAGGGTGGCCAGCCCTGCAGGAGGAGGGTTAACTGCAAGGAAAACGTGTTTTCATTGACTCTCAGAACTACACGGATACATTCCTAGCCGCATTTGGATTCCTAAATCTTCACCCAAACTTGACAGCCAACAGGAACCTGCCAAGGGGCCAACTTCTATCACAGGACGCACCTCCGTGACCGTCTTGGGAGGAAGGACTTCCCCCAGGTTTGGCTGCCCCCATTTCTTTATAATGGATGTTGTCTTCTATGAGTGCTGGTGCTCTGCTAGCAGAGATCATTTTGTAGTTGCGTTCTGGGGTGCGCAACAAAGCCAAGTGGGTGAAATGCACAGAAACAGGGTCAGAGCAAATGAAAGAGCATGAAAAAGCCAACGGTGATGGGCTACCAGTGTCTGGCACCTGCGGACCAAGAAAACGGAGCATTTGGGGATGTGGGTAAACAGCATTGCTGACACGCTGCTGCCAGCACAACCTTGCAGCTCCCCTTCTCACTGCAGCCCGCATCGCTTACCCAGGCCGGGGACTTCACCAGGCAGGCCAAGAGGCAGGGGAAACCCTTGCAGAGCTCAATATAACCGAGTGCAAGTGGGAAGCGTTTGCATTTGCCCGTTCGTCTCCTCCTCCCACGTCTCTGTGCGGAGTCAGGCGTTCGTCTTGACTCAGAACAATGGGATCAAAGGTGAACGTGAGCGAAAAGGAAACCCGAGCGTGCGGCGCGACACGCCAAGGGAACACCACTTGCACAGCCCGCCGGAGAGCGGTTCTGGAGGCGGAGGGGTCCCGGGCCTATTTTTAGCTGCACCAAAACTGATTCAGCATCGAAGTGTGTCCTGCAGACAGACTGCAAAACCAGTGCTCTGCACACGCTCTGCGAGGTTTCCAGCCACTATTAATAACCGCCCTGCCTTCGCCAAGCCACGAAGCAGGGAAAGGACCCAGCAGCGAGAGCCCCAGCATGCAAAGCTGGTGGGCAGGAGGGCAAAGGGGGAAATGCCATTCTCAGCATGAGATAGCCCTAGGTCATGAGTCTGGATCTGGATTCAGGCTTCCTCGCTCAAACCAGAGGTGTGACAGGTTATCCCACCACAGGTCCAGCAACTGAGAGCGGGTCCAGGGATCGAGAGCAGCTCCCTTATGCAGATCTAAGATTGCAGCCAGGACCCTCTCTGGTTTGTCAGCCCGAGAAGGAAAGACTGCTTTGACCCCTGAGGAGCAAATGCAAGAATATTTGCATCCGCTTTCTCCTTATTTCACTAGTTTTCCACATCCTCCTTGCTAGTGGGAGACTTGTCTGCAGGTCACCCCTGCAGGACACTGATAGCGGGGGCTGTACGAGAGGCTGCAGGGGTGCGTGGATCTGTCAGGGCTGGGGAAGGCTGAAGCTCGAGAGGGTTGACTTGCCAGCTTTCCCATAGTAAGGACCAGAAGCTGAAAGGTCCGGTCCTGCTGGCTCCTTCTGGCTCAAAAGCCAAGCGATTTGTAGGGAGGACGGCTAGCTAAGCTCTACGACTGGGAGACGTGGGCCTTCAGGGACAGAGAAGAGACCATTCCCAAGTGCAGACCCTCGGACACTTCTATGGGGAGAAGCAGGCTGGGCTGGATGACAAGAGGAGCAGCGCAGGACATTGGGGTTAAGATAATATTGAGGAAAGGTCCTAAAGACTGGAGGTGGGCTGGACACTGGGTGGGGAGACATACTTCTACGGGGCTATCCCGGGGGCTCGGAGTCACCAGTCCCCACCATGCAGCTCCACGCACATCACAACTACCCCTTGCACCGAGCAATTAGCATATCGCCACATTTTACACACCTCGGACCCCAATCCCCTTAGCCGACCCCTGAAAGGGGGGCAGGTTTTCCCTGAGATCTCCCACCGGGACCAGTCCCTTCTCTCGCTCAAAAGGGGCTCCTTTGCAGATGGCAGCGTGGACCCGCACGCTCCCCTTCCTGCCTGGAGCAAACCGTACCCCTGCAGTTGGCTGACGTCTGCTGGTTTCAGCGCAGTTTCCATTTCGACCTTTCCCATCGACCAGTCTCAGAACTGCAAATATTCAGCCAAGGTTTTATTTACGGGTTCCTTGGGACACCGGGTGCAGGAGTCAGCAAGGCATACGCCAATTCACGATTCATTTTTATATGTATAAATACCATAAGCACCAGAAACCGCCACGCTTGGCATACAAATGGAAGCTCTTTTGGGAAGCGGGGAGATAGAAATCCATGCTAGATTTCCTCATGTCGCGTAGCTCCGACTCTGGAGCCCTGCTCGTGGCATCAGTGCTGCTACATTCCCACACTCCCGTTTCATTTTAAACGTGACAGTGTCACCCAAATAGTAACTCTGTGCTGACTTGCATGACCCAAAACCTCCACGAAACCATGGGCTGACTCCTAATCGAATAACCCTAATGAAAACCGGGGGTAAGTCCAGGACAGACAGCGGTGAGCTGGCATAGCGGATCATCTCTGAGCAGTCGCTGGTCAGGCAGCACGCTGGATCCCGAAGCACGCCGAAGCTGCTTTACACACTGCGCATGTAGGAAGCACTTCACACCCCTCACCACTTCTGGGCTGGGACGCAGCAGCTATTTTACCCGCTAGCAGAATGCAAATATTTCGGGCAGAAACCAAGCAACAAACAGCAGCGTTGAATTCAGTCTCAAATGCTCCAAAGGCCCGTTGCCATTGCAGCATCACACAACGACCACTCATCCCAGGGCACGTGTTTGCAATAGATACCTTCACCTTAACGCGGGTCTGGTTCTCAGCAATGCAATCAAATGGGAGGGAGAAGGGACTCCCTGACTCATTTCCAAGTCTTAGCCAAATCTTAATCAGTCCATTTATACTTCCATCGTGGTGTACTGAGAGGGAACTATTTTAAGAACTTCAGTGGCTCCCTATTACCATGTGGCCTGAGATGCAATTGAGTGTTTGAAGCCTTGAAGGAACAACACTGTAGGAAGAATCAGGGTCTCAGTTTACACATCTCTAAAATGGGGACAATATTTCTTACCCTACTTCACAAGAGGGTGCTGAAGGTCAGCTTTGAAAATGTTGAGCTTGGTGCTAAATACTGTTTGCCATAACTGCTTTTGTTTTAGCAGCATGAGCTGTTGCTGGTTTAAGCAGCTCTCCGCTCTCTGTACATCTACCAACATGGAGAGACAGCACCAGAGGCTCAGAAAGCCTGCGCTTCCAGCAGCCAAGGTGATGATATTTGCCGATCATTTATACAGAGCACAACATATGGCGGATGGCAATAATTGCATATTAAGCAGTATTTTTTAAACAACTGTCATCCATCTAAATGAGACCTTTACAATGCAGCAGCAGCAACACAGAGCATATTATTTATGCTTTTTGAAATTCTTTTTTAACAGCCATCATTTACATAGGAATTCTGGGAAATGTGGTTCAGAGACAAATCTCTTACGGTAATTGGTCTAATTAGTAACCAGCATTTCTGTATAATTATTGTTACTTAGCATACGCGGTGTCTCTCGTATGTCTGCAGACAGAAGGCAAGATCCACAGCTGGTCTCGGTGGCTGCAGTTTCACTGACTTCAGCAGAGCGAGGCCCCATCTACCGCCCGCCCAATTTACCAAATAGCCCCTCCTAGAAACGAACGGTTCGTTGGCATCTCATCAGTTGCACGTCAGTATGAAGCAATGGAAAACTAAGGCCCCATTTTGTAGATGAAAATAGAACACAAATAAGTTTTTCATATGTAAATACCATCATTTGCATGGGCACGGGTTTGCAGGCTGAGCGCTGCACATGCATAAATGGAGGTCGAGATGACTGGAAAGTGTGTTGACATATGTATGTAACCAGGGTGTTGCCATGTGCATCGTGTCATCAGCCCGCACCACTATCAAACCCATTAAATCCGTGTGCATTTTTAATTAATACAGTCAAACAATAAAGACTTGTTCCAGCCAGCACGCAAGGTCTCGTTTCACAGCTGGGATCATCTGCCTCTCCTCGGTTTTGAGGAAAGACAGACAAATCCCATTTCCATTCCTTTAATAGCACCTGCTGTTACACAAGGGCGGAGGAGACTGCATGTTGAAAAGCAGCATTGGCAGGTTGACTCATGTGCATACGTGAAAACTCAAGCTTTTTGCTGCTGCTCTGAGTTAAAGGGAGAGAAGTTCTCAAATACCAAAATCATCGCAAATTGGCACGCATAAAAAGCGATAAATTGACTGCAGTAAGATGAATTAATTCTACAACGAAAGTAAGCTTCACACGGACTCCTACAGCCCAAGGGTCAGAAGAGACCACGGTGACCATCAAGGGTTGCATTTCTGCAGAAGAGTGGCCAAAAAATCAACGTTATCCAGCGACATGCATTGAGCCCGACAGCCCATGGGGAAGCTAGGACGTGTCTTGATGTATAAACTAAGTGAGAATTCACCATATCCTCAGCAATTTTTCCCAAAAGTTAATTAACCTCATTGCTAAAAGCGTGCACTTTATTTCTAGTCTGACGCTGTCTGATTCCAGCTGCCAGGTCTTGTTATGCCTTTGTCTGCTGGATCAAAAACCCATTAGTACCTGCCACTTTCTCCATGCATACAGCATTGATCAAATTGCTTCTTAACCTCCTTTGTTAAATTAACAGAAAGCTATACCTGTCTGGCTCTCAGACGAGTCCTGCCACGACTTTCAGTGGGTTATGATGCTTCCAGAGTCATCCAGTCCCACAGGATCCCCTCCCTTAAAGAATTGGAGAATCACCAAATTGCAGGACTGGAAGAGACCTTGGGAATCGTCTGGTCCAACCCCCTGCACGAGGCAGGAATATTAATCCTGAATCACCCTGCCCAAAGCTTATGCCGCCTGCTTTTGCAAACTGCTAATAAAAGAGATACCACCGCTTCCCTGGGCCGTCTGCTCCGCTGCCTCACTGCTCCAACGGAAAGAAAGTTTTTGCTGAGATCTAATTTAAAAGTATTTTGCTGTAATTTCAGATATCAATGCAAATAAATAGAACTATATTGCCAACTGGAATGAAAACCGAATACACAACTGGCAGCAAACGGCACAGGATTTGGAAGCAACGACGCCCAATTCCCTTCTGCAAAGACAGCACTTAGCTTCCAACGCCAAGTTTTTTGGGAAGTCCTTCAATGCCACAGAGTTAGAAATAATCTGGTTATAATATTTACCTGTGAGATAGATGTGGGAGATGCTGGTCGCTGTGACCCAGGCTGCAGGAGTGTTTGAATCGGCCCAGAAATACGGGCTGTCTTAGCCCATGCTGCAGAGAACAGCATCAGAAACAAGAAGAAACTTCCCATCCTCAAGCACAACATGAGTCTGTGGGCCATGAAATGCATGAAACCATTTGGGGACGTCTGCAGGAGGTTAATGGAAGGGCTTGTAAGGAGGGCATAACCGATAATTGCGATCTTGCGGAAGCCCGTTTCCTTCCGAGATGACGAGCACCCGCTCGGTTGGACACGCTTATCCTGCCCGCATCTCCTCGGCTCCCGCAGCACAACGGTTTCTTTAAAAACTTGGCATTTCTTACAATTCTTTGGATCAATTAACAAGGTGGCTCCTATTGTGTTAGGGCCGATCCTATCCTCACACCGGCATTTCAGCATGACACACGCAGGGAAATCTAAATGTCATCTTTCCCGTAAGTCGCCAGAAAGCTGCTAGGAAGCCGCCGATGCAGCAAGCGCCGATCCTGCGACGGAAGGAGATGCTGTTCTCTTACAGCTCTCTTCTCCTTGCTGTGCCCCAGGCAGCTGTGGGCCACAAGATTTAAAAGGCAACAGCGGTGACCCATGAATACGGAGCTCTGCCTTTTTTAGGTTGAATAATATCACTACTTTTGCCATTTTCTATGACTCGAGAAAGCAACCTGTCCCCTTCACCTGGAGCATTTTTCCTGCTAATGCCATCAGCACACCTCCCTAAGTCAACGCTGCAATAAAGCTCCCAAGATGGGCATCAAATGCTCAAACAAAGTAAATGCACGAGCAACAAGCTGATAATAACACCGCTATGGGAGGCTGGTGCATGTAAAGCCAACAGCATCACTGTTTCCCCTTCACTCCTGGCGTGCGGTCTTCCTCCAGCGATCCACCTCCTGATTAGTCAGAAACATGAAATACCAGTGGTAGAAACACGCTAACACAACTCGCCCCAACAGCTATTTTTCAACTTGGTGCCCAATTTACTGCTGTGAAGAGCCACAAACAGGAAAAACTGTCTTTGGCGATGATTCAGGTTTTGCAAGGACAGCACCGAGATACAAATAACAATGCTTGGAGCTTCTCCAGTGTCTTGCAATGGGCCTTGTTGCGCCTGTTGGAGTAACCATCGTTCACATCCATTGTTAAATGAATACGGGGAGGGATGGGACAGTCAGACGGGACGTAGAGTTGTGACGGCAGAGAAACGAGTGGCAGACAAAGCACCTTGTCTCCAAGGCCTCAAGGCAGCTGTAAACCAAATGCTACTGGTTTTACAGTAGTATAAAACCTGAGTCTTTGTTCCAGGTACATTGATAGTTTTTCAGTCCAGTGCAACCTCACTGCCTTCAGGGAAGATGCCCCTGATTCAGACAAGGTGAGAATAAGGAGACTTTTAAACCCAGAGCCCCAAGCTCCACATACGCCTGGAGCACAAGAAGTCATGTAACCCTCCTCCTCACACCCGCTGCCGAGAAACAACTTCCTACAAAGCTGCGGATAAAGCTTAAAGCTGAAACCAAGCACACAGAGCCAGCCAGAAATATGCCTTTCTGCCATCTTTTCAGAAACAGACTCTGCAGCAAAATGTGAACAGCTTTAATACCTCCCAAAGTTGCCTGCTAGTAGCCATCCCAGCATGGAAAGCAAAGAGGAAAAAATAAGCACATTGTGTAAACCTCAGCATGGATTTACCACTGGCATTTATAAGCTTTCAAAGTATGCGCTATGGAGAGGGGCTCTGAAAGGAATATAGCGGATGGAAAGCAGACCTAAAACCCACTTTTTACCAGGTGAAATACCCACTCCCTTTTCCTGAGAATTGATAAAATACAATTTGAGTCTAGATCTCGTAAAGAAGGTAATCTCTGCATTTCACAATGATTCCCAATCGCAATTATAAAAGTGATGGGTGATTTTGCAAGCTCAGGACACTTTTTTTTAGCCTTTGCAGCAATTTGGGGTTGACGTATATTGGCTATTATGGTTCTGTATTTACAGAGGAAGCCAGGTCAGCTCCACAGCAGCCTTCACCCAGAAAGCCAAGGTGGACCAGAGTCTCCTCCTGGGTGCAGATCTGGGACAGGCCCTGGGCTGGCTGGACGTGTAGCTGAAATAAAGGAATGGAGCTAGGCTCGTCCGGTCCTTGCTCTCCATCCTTTGCTGCCTGACCCCTCAAGCCAGCCCACTCCTCTGGCTGCTCATGACCTCCACGGAAAATCAGACCATTTCCCTTCGAGCTGTATCTGAACACAACGTGGGAAGGGAAGCAGATCTGCTGGAGAGCAAAAACCATGCAGAACTGGTGAGCTGCTCTCTCTGCCCGGTACCGGCCAGTACATCAAGCGGGGAAAGTTCGCAGTCTGCCTCGGTCTGCACGGCAGGGCTGTGGGGATGCTCTGAGCAAGGCTGCCTTTGCCACTATCCATGTACCAGCCCGTGCAATTTGCTGCCAGAAACCTACCTGGGCTAAATACCTTTGTACAGACTGGCTGGCAAAGAAAATGCCTGCAAACCAGCCCACGTTACCCATACCCCGGGCAGGCGGGTTTGATTTCTCCAGCAATGTGTGGGCCCCTCGACCAGAACGGAAGGCTTTCTCCTTTGCACTGTATTAGTGTTGGCTCAGAGCTGCCAAAAATAATGCTAATACAATGAAGAAAGGTTGGGGTGTTGCTGTAAAGCGTCATCCTGCTATTATTATCCCCTTTATTGTACCCGTGATGAAAAAAATTACAGGGAAAATAATTTTGCTCATAGAGGATGAATCCAGAGATGTTTCTCCTTCCCGGGTTAGCTCATCTGCCCCAGGGCCTGTGCACACATTATATGCACAATTTCCATTTAAAATTCCCATTAGCTTCTGCCTGTAATTGGCCCATGAGTTTGCTCTAGGGTGAAAGTTGACAAAAACCAAATCTGAATTCTTCTGGGTCACTTTTTTCTTTTGGAAGTGGTGAGCGAGGGTTGGGGGTGCTTTTCTATGAGACGCATAACCCAGAAGATGCAATGTGGTGGAGGGAAGTGGTATGTGATGTGCGCCCAGGGGTGCACACAGCGCTGCCTGGACCACGTGCGAGCCTCTGCACAGGCATGAGCTTCATCCTCAGAGGATTACCCCGAAAGGGGAGGAAACATCATCCTGTCCATCCCAGCACATCTCTGCCATCCCGAGAATGCAACCCGTGGTCCTCTTCTCTGCGCGCTGCCCTGCCTGTCCCCACAGCATCGAGCCAGAACCATCATTATTTACATGACCACGGCATGAAGTCATGAGACCAGGGCCCCACTGTACAACTGCAGATGGAGACACCGGTCCCTTCCCAAGAGAGTCTACCACCTACGTGTGAGAGGGGAGACAGAGGGCATTTACAGAAAGACAGGGAGCACCAGGCGACATGGGTCAGATCATGAACAGTGTCCTCAGTGCAACACCCGTGGTCAGCAGAGGAGAGCTCTACGGAGGGAGGAAGAGGAGGAGGAGGATGCAGTAGTCAGAGGCTGTTTGCCAGGGCGCACCTGCCAAGTGCGAGTGGCCATGTGGAGGGAAGCACAAAGTGCCTGCTCGAGAGCACTAGCGAGCAAGGGAGCGTGGCATCACTGTCCGCTGGCAAGGAAGAGCCTGTGCTGGGGATAAGCAAGGTGGGGAACGGCAAGAAAAAGCCTCAAAAGCAAAAACAGGCAACTGTAAGGGAGTTTGAAGGGGTTCATTGTCCTTCATCAGGCAATGTCACCTGGAAGCCGCCTAGAGCTGGCCGCCCCATCCTCATCCCAACCACTGCTGTGGACAAACCAGACCAGAACAGCTTTACTGACCTAAAAATGACTCTAAAAATACCTGCAACTAATTATTTCCTGCTATAATTAAATTGCAATTTGTCCAAGTAAGATAAGAATAAGGAGCAGGCAGAGCTTCCAGGCGCTGGCCTGTCGGGTCGGGAGCAGTCTGAGGCTACCTGGGGAAGGTGCTGGCTGTATCGGGTCTCTGGTAGTCTTCCCCTTGATCCAGACTCCAGCGCTTTGCTCCTGTCCATTTGTGTCACCACTGGCACAGGAGGTGGTGACGCTCCTAAACAAGGCCCCTGGCCTTCAAAAGGAAGAAGACCCTTACGCCACACACTTGTCATCCCTATGCCCTGGACCGGGGCAGGCCGTTTGCAAATGGCAGCAGCCCTACCGCTTCCCCGCCCAGGGGCTTTCTACATCAGATGCCTCGCCGGCTTCCCCGTGTTCATTCCTCTTCCTTGCACAAAACATTACTTTGAGGTCTTTTACTTCTCAGACGCACAATTATCAACCCTTCCCTTTCCCACGGCTGTTTCCTGGCCGGTCTTGCTTCCCGCTGCACCGTGTAGCCCTCTCCAGTCGTCCTTGCCCCCTGCCCACTGTACTCTGATACACTTCCACGTCCATTGTCCCCACTGTTCCCCCTTCCTGCCACAAAGGGATCGCTCCTGCGCCACGTTAGACCGTCACAGCCCGATCCCCGTCTGAAGAACTGCCGATTTTGCTTGGTCCCTGCCTTGCGCCTCTCCCAGAACGGCCCCTGTCATCGGGAGGTGCTTGTGTGAGCCTTCAGGATCACTGCAATACCTTCCGAGGAAGGGATCATATCCTTTCTCAGCTAAGGAGGCCTTGCAAAGGCTCCTTAGAGATGCTACGTAGAACTCAGCACAGCCCCAGTTGGCCAGAACTTTTCAGGAACCAAACACGGGGGTAAACGGGGACAGGCCACTAACAGAGAAGTTGCTGGGAAGCGAGTCACAGGTTCATAGTAAGATTTGGCAACGAGCAGTTTCAGTCAAAAGGGTTGTACACCCTGCTCAGCCTGGTACACAGAGTTGCTTTCTGAAGTGTGCAGGCACACAGGTGTGCTTACACACACGTGCACACGACCGCTCAAAAGGCCCCGGCTGAATTTGTCTCTCTTACTCTGCTATTTTTCACGACCCCTCACAGGTTACACACCAGCCCCCATTGCACACGCATGCTGCTTTGTTACTGGGAGCTGGTTCCCAAAGCCCGGACAGCTAGCCATGCTGCTTGTACGTAGCCAGCTTTCGACAAAGACAATAAGAAAGACCAAGGCGCTGGTTAGGACCCACCGCCCTGAAGAGGGTCCTTTTTGTAAGGTGACCCTGATAGGTAACGGTTTGCAATATGACGCCAAGCGGCCAGAACAGCGGTTTCACCGTCATCCTCTCTCCTTACTGACTGGAGATCCCGCTGGATAGTATTTGGATGGCCTCTCTCGTGGCTGTCCCAGCTTGCCACCCAAAAATAATCTTTATTAAACGGTCAAGGCTTAAAACACGAAGCTCATCTCCCCTCCATTTCCCTTCTGGGGGAGGTGGGCGGCGTCTGCATTATTAACCGCACACGACGATATGGAAATTCACTGCCACGGGCAGCTCCGCGGCAGAGCGCCCCAGATACATCTGCGCTCGCTGCCGCTGTACGAATATCACAGTGGACAGCTCTGGGTATTTTTATCTTGCCGTGACATCATGCTCAGATGTGTCGCACCAGGTTGTGTCACACAAATGTCCGTGAATAAGCCCCTATTGCACCCAAGGTCAAGCAGCCTGTTTCATCGGTTCGAGTTAAGTGTGGTTTGAAAAAGCCAGCCCAATGTGGGGGGGTCTTTGTGTGCATGTGAAATTGCGCAGGCTGGGGGGCTACGTGGATATGGGAGGGTGCTTTGCTTTTCTGGCAACTTCTGTGAGCCTCTTTTTACTCGCTGATGTGCTGAAGTCCTAGCATCAGCTAAAAACCCCTCTCTGCTAGAGAAATGCCAGGTGCCAGATGCCGTCCCTTGGAAGACGAAGCTGCTGAACCTGAACATTTCAGTGGCTCTGTGCAGCAAAACGCCTGGCCTTACTGTTCATCCCCCTCCAGCTGGAATGAAACCCCACGTTGCCCCGGCTTGGCAAAAAAACCCAGTCCCGTTCCCGCCCAGCCACATCCTTCCGCTCTCCATCACTTGGATCCAAGTAAGGACGGGGTTTGCACATCTGCACCTGAGAAACGACTGGCCGGGGCTCGCCTGGTTTCATACACGAGGCCACCAGTAAACGCACCTCACTCCCGTTGCAAAACAAAAAGTGGGTTCCTCTTATCTACCTAGGAAGACACGGACCCTATTCCCCTACCCAGAAATATAGTTGCATGATGGAACAGCCCACAGATTGCTTACTAAGACATCAAACATTTCAAGAGCTCATGGCACGTGATGGAAACCCCCATTGCAGAATATGACCACTAAGGAAATCCACAAAGCTCTTTGCCACTGTGGACAATGCTCCAAAGGAGTACGGCGTCTTTTGAATGTGCCAGATAGAAAGATCATGAGACTGCATCTGAAGTCTGCGGTACGCTTAGCGCTGCCTCGCAGTCCGACCCGCGTTACACCTGCGGGACCACCCGTGCACGCTGCAGCAGCAGGCCTTGGAAGCGAGCATCGTGAGCATCGCTCAAGTAACAGCCACTTTGCAGCTGGGCCACGGGACTACCGGATTGCAACGTGGCACAGTGCATGCCACGCCATCTATGTAAGACCGTACGGACTGGTGTAGCGGGCCAGCCGAAGGTCCATCTAACCAGACGCCACCATCAAAGGCAGTCTAAGCAAGTTGCTTCAATGACCTCCAGGTGACAAAACAGCCTCCCATGTTTTTAAATAAGCAACTACTATCCACTTTGCTGTTTGTTCACAAAAGGGGTCCAGTAAGGATTGCCATTAAAATGCATTTTGCCCATATAGTAGCTTAGGGTGCCTCTACACAAGCAGCAAGGTTGCTCCGATGTGTTGTAATTACAGCACGTCACAGCCAACTCCATTAACCGAGTCTGCTGGAGCAGGGTAATTACCGCGCTCCAGCAGCATCCAGCGTCAAAATGATGCGGGGGCGCCTTAGCTAAAGTGCGTTCAACGAGCTGCAGTTCAAGCACCCCCATCACTATTTTGAAGTGTGGGGCCGCTGATACATGAGATGCTCCGGGTTGCTTTAATCAGAGCGGAGCTTGGGGCTGCTCTAATTAAAGCCCCCTGCTCCCGGAGCATGTGTATTAACACCTTTAGTCTGTGATAGGGTGGTAACATATATCCTTCAGTTTACTGATGCCAAGAGATTCTTCCCTTCTTCTAAGGAGCCGGAGGCCGGAAATCCCTTCGTTATGCAAAAGTTTCAGAGGACTTGGCTCGGGAACATGCTTGTGAACATCCTTTAAATAACATGAAAAGACTAGAACAAGACGTAAGCACAACAGAGATCCCTGCTATCCATTCATTACGTTTCTAGTCCAAGCTCCTCACTAGGCCACCTTCCCTGCATGATGCCCCCAAACATCGGGTTGTTTTTTGTAAATAAAGTTAAATAGTGCTGTATAAAGATGCCTTTTTAATGGGCACTGTGAGCAAGCAAGGTCCTCTGGCTTTACAAAAGAGCAGCACAAACTATGCAGCACGGGAAATTGGAGATTTTTAACGTAACCCGATAAATCCCCCCATCCACCCAACTGGCCACGCATCCGGAGAAACCCAGAAGGGTGGGCTGTTACACTTGCTGCCACCTCTTTCAGATGGCATCACCAGAACTGAATTTTTTTGACTCACTTCAATCACTTTTAGCCCATTTTATTCATGGAGCCACATCAGTGCAAACCTGGAGAAGTGCAGCATCCTTGACGAGCGCAAAGCCTGCTGCAGGCCCTTCAATATAGCCCAACAGCCAAGTGCTGGGAACCCCCAGTGCAGAGCTGATCGCAGCAACTGGCTCTACTACACCAAAGTCCTAAAATAAAGTGACAACTGCCTGTGGACTTTCATGTGCCTGTTTGGCACGATTTTCTCCACGAGAAGATTTGCTTCAGGTTGTACATCGCTACTGGGACATATATTGTTTGCAAATTGAAGCGGCTTTTGCCATGATTTTGCCCTGTGATGAGCTCTCTCCTGCTCTCTCTGCTATGATGTTCCCCTGCAGAGCTCTCTGGGCAAGGTGGACAGGTTATGACAGCATTCATCATCTACAACAACGGCTAACTGGAGGGCACCGGAGATGTCCTGCAAAAAACTACGACAGCCGAGATGCAAAAGTACACACGCTTGCAGCTTTATTTTCTATTCTTCCCCCCCTGAAAGCAATAATTCTGCCCCGTACTTGACAAGAGATGGCCCGAAGGTGCTAAGACTTAATTAAAAGGTGGGAGGAGGAGAAGGACGGTTTCCCTTTCCAGGGAAACATTATACTTGCACGGTTAAATGAACAGACCTTAAAATGATGATGCGGTGCCGATTTTCCAACGTGATCGGGGTCCCACAGTTTGGCAATGAATCATGTCCAGTCAACGGTAACAAGGAGATCGTTGTTCTGCGTCTGGCTGGTTTCCAGCCAGATATAAAGAACCGTCTTGCAGGCGGTAAACCTCGGCTTTGCAGGTCTCCAGTGAAGCAGCATCAAGTGCCTCTTTTGACAGGAAGACGTGCTATCACTAGCCCTCCTTCTCTCTATGACGCCCCCAAATAGTGGGGCAGGGGGGTTGTAAATAAAGTTAGATAGTGTGGTAAAGAGATGCCCTTTTAATGGGCACTGTGGAAGCTTGATAGGAAGATATAGGAGAAGAGCCAGTTTCCTCTGTCCTGGAGGGCACTACCCACCCCCCAGGCACGGTCACTACTGGATGCATCAGAGAGGAAATAAAGATAAGGAAGAAGAGGCTGGAGAAACCGCCCAGTCCATAGGCATCCTCGGCGCTCAAACTGTACCCATGTGTGAACGCGGCCCCCAGGCAGGTGCAGACAGCTGACACGCTGGCAGACTGCACGGGCCGCCATGACCTTGGCTGCATCTCTGAGGTCATATTTTCACATGGATGAACTGTTCCCAAGCGTTTTCCCCAGTGTATTATGCACAAAAGCAGGCTTTTCTTCTTCAGTGAGGATCTAGGTTATCTTCAAACCAACTTTGCTTCCCCATCTGTGTTACAGCCATTACAAGGGAAGCCACTCATTCTTTCTCATTTACATTTTTATTGCCATTTAGAAGCATCTCCCTGCTAAGACACCTGTGAGAAGTAATTAATAAATAAATAATTATTAGCACTGAGCACACTCACGCTCTGTCATCGGTTGTACACCAGGGCTGGGATACCACCGCTGGTACGGTATCGCCAAATACAGAAAGCTCAAAAGCTTCCAAAAATCTGGAGCGAGGCTGAAACACTTAACGGCACCGAGCTCAGACTCTCCAGAGATTGCTTTCGCAGTCGCTAACAAATCCCCAGGCTGGGCCCAGGAAGAGGGTCATCTACTGAGACCGAATTTCATCCGAACATTTTCATTGTCAATGAAGTCCAGGTGCAAGCTCCTGTGCTTAACCCCAAAACGTTTCTACAAACTGGGAGGGATAAGCTGGGGAGAGTTGGGCCAACCTGCACCATATTTTCTCATGTGCGTTAAGCAAGAAAGCTATTTTTTTTTTTTGCTCAACATAGGAGCACCTTGGGCTCTGCTCCACAGCGCAGCAGCTTTGCTATTTCTCTTCAGGCAGCTGAGGGAGCTTTTGGCACCCCCAAATATCTGCAAAGCCTGGGGATTTCCCATAGAGGCGCCTCTACCCCTTCCTGCATCCAGATCCCTGGCACTCCTGGGGGGCTTCAAGTGAGACCCTACGAGGCCAGGCTCCCCTGCCTCGACTCGGGTAGGGTGCAGCCGCGTACAGCCCGAGCACCGCAGCTGGGCCAACACAGGTGGATCACAAAGCCTTGCTCAGGCTGGCCTCCCACCAAGACTTGGATAGGAATCTTGCCCCTGCCCCTTGAGAGGAGATGAAAGACTGAGTTGGAGGAAGGCACCTCCCCAAAACGGCGACACTCGGGATGAAGCATCACTCGGCGGTGGAGGAAGCTGCGCTGACTGGCGCTGCTCCCAGGCCACCATGAAGCGTGCGTCCTTCTGCCTGCGGGTAAAGCAATCAGCTGAACAAGGCGTCACAGCCCGGGGATGGCTCAGGTCATTTATCAAAGGCCGTTTTGTGACCAGAATTTGCTGGAGCCCACTGCCTCGAAAGCTCAGGAGGGATAATATGGGGGCCAGCACGCAGTTTTCCAGCAGCAAAACCTGGGTTTCCTCCATGCTGCGGAGAGCACGGCCGATCCCTCTGCATCCAGTAAGAGCCACATGGCCCAGACCACGCGCAGCTCCTCACGGACGCACGCTTTTGTGTTTTCCTGAGCTGTCCTGTGGAAACAAAGAAATGCTACCTTTAGCATACTCCTTTTCCCAGCTTTGCCACTTCGTGCACGCTGTGGATCTGTTCTCGGTTCCAGTTACATTTGGACTGTTTTCCAGTGGGTTTGTTCTCCTTGCGCTTTCTTGTTTCTAATTTTCACCTTTCCTGCCTTGCTGAACAAAAACCTTAAGATGAGAGAGTGTCTGCACAGTATCTCAAGGCTCATCATATCAGAGTCATGGAAATGAGGGTTGCAGGGACCTGAGGGGGTCACATCCAGACCAACCCCTGCTCCAAGCAGGACCAGCCCCGACTACATCGTCCCAGCCAAGGCTTTGTCTACCCAGGTCTTAAACACCTCCAGCTGGGCCCTAAAGACCTCGTGCGAGTCGGCCTGAGCAGGGCTGTAGTAAACCTACTGCCATTAGTTTCATTTAAAACTATGATTGACTGTAGATTGTCAGATGTAGAGGAGGCTCAAGATCCAAAAGAGGGAGGTGACTGACCGTGATCTGAGATTCTGCACCGTTTCAAATACTATTCTTACAGCCGCATCGCAAGGCACTAAACAGATGATGGTGAATTAATACGGTGTTGATACAGGGCAAACTTGATAGGAATAAGGAGATCTTCTCCACCGCACATCCTGCTATATCACTCATAGATTTCCTTGGAGAATACTGTACACATCCAAAATCAGCTGTCTTATTTGCTCCCTTGTTGCTATGTCTGGGAAAAACGCAGGCTAATATTTCAGTAAGCATTGAACAAGGTAACCTTCTCCCCCGCAAGGATTCAAAACTCTGATCTCTGCAGCTAGAATCAACTCGACTCCATGCTTGCAATGAAGTCCCAGAGCAAAGCCTTTACAGGTGACACTACAGAAAGCCTCTCTCACAATACAGCTTTAATATGCGCGAACTATTTTCTGCAGGTGAGGCTGGACGTACTAGAAACGCATGCAAGGCACACTCTGGGTTCCCACAGATAAATGCGATATGCAAATAGACTTCAGCTGACTGCAAAGATGATAACCGTCATGAACACGGTGATCCAGATGACTGCAGCTATACACTGTATAATTGACTGCGCTGCACTGAGTTGTGCGCCTTGCTGTAGGGCCTCCAGCTGTGCCGCCTGCGGGGAGAAGCTCGGTCTCAAGTGATATGCAGCTGACAGCAAACCACAGCGTTGTCCCGATTTCCAACAACTGCTGCTACAGCATCTCAGCCCAGTCCTTTATTTCCACGTGGCACACGTCCGCCACGGAGCATATCTTCAATTTCCAATTGCATAAAAATGCAGCCAGTGTGTCCCTAACCCCGGTGGAAGTGTGCACCTTTTAAGCAAGGAGACACACGGCTGAACAGGACCGCAGGAACGGGCTACGTAATCACAGCTGTAAGGCGCAAATGGCAATGGACTCTATCGGACAGTTTTGTAAATTTTGCTCTGCCCACGTGGCCGCAGCGGTAGGAATGAGTGAAGCACAGGTGTGCGCACCAGCGGTGAGGTGCTGGGCACCTGACTGCCTTGCAGACACTCTCCCCTTGGCAAGAAGAGAGGGACTGCACTAGCACGGATGGCATTCGCACAGCCCAAGGACGACGGCTCCATCTGTGCCGCTTAGGAGCCAGAGCGTGAATCACTGCGGAGGCCGCCGCGATGCTTGGATTTGTAATGTCCTGGATGCCAAGTGGTCAAGCAGCACTGGGCTCCAGGACTGGGCTTCAGGGACAGAGAAAAGACGAGGCAGGCACAGGTGCGATTTCTGTACAGAAGGAACGTGCTTGAATGGATAGAAAAAGATGGCAAAAGCTAAGAGCGCTTCCTAATTCACAGCAGTGCCCTGCCTCTTCCTGGAAGCCTCCGCGTGGGCTGGTCAAGTCACGCCTAGCATGGATGTAGTCATGAATAAGCATGTCCCCACTCAAAATCACGCCCCATACCAAACAGATCAGGAGGCCTCCAGGTTTGTCTATCACTTACTCCTGGTGACCTTTCTTTCTAACAGCGGGGCTTGCCCACATGCTGTTAAGGTGCCAGTCCAACCTACAGCTGCCCATTCATTAATTACTCGCCTCATTAGGGAGCTAGGTACCCTATTTCTTCACACACAGCACACGCCTTTACCCCAAAAACCAGCTCCTGGAAATTGCAGTGCACACTGTATGTGAGAAATACGGTAAGAGCAGTTTCTGCTGCTCACCAAGAAAAAGCAAGACAATCTGCAGGTGATGCACGGCGAGCAGAACAAGGAGCAGGCTGCTCAGGTATTTCTTGCAAGGAAAGAGCTTTTGTCCTTCATCCCAATTTTCAAAACCAAGGTTTAGACCTTGTTCTGCGGTGTGCTGTGGGCGAGGGAATAGGATCGGTCTTGCCATGAGGACTCAGTCAGTCTTAATTTCCACAATCAGCTCTGTGGTCTCAGACCACTTTCTGTCTTACTGAAGCAATCGGTGATTATTACCAAATTTGACATACAGAAAGAAGAAGAGAGGCAGGAGGATTTTTAGGTGAAAACTTTTGTTGGGCTGGAATAATGTTAGAACAGGCAAGACTTGAAAAGACAACAGATCCATCAAAACCCTGGGAAGCATCGAAGTTAAGAATACAATGCTTGGGATCAATAATTGGGATGGGGTGTTAGTTCAAGATCCTCTCACAGACTGCAATTTGGAAAGAGCGGGATACTGCACTAACACAGAAGGAGCCCTCCGACATTTCTGCATCTGAGGCTGTACTTTACCGTGGGCTTGCGGCCGTATTTTCACATTCTAGAAGGTTCTTTAATTTGCAATTTATTTTTATTTGTATTATTTACACATGAATTGGGGCACAGTGCTTGCCTCTGCCTCACATGGCTACCAGTTTGTAGCAGCATGCACAATCATTTTGGCAGGGTATTGCCATGCATAGATTTACCCATGGAAATCAAATATGGCCACAGGGAAATACTCCCGTCTGCTCGTACTATACTCAGCAGCTGGCGCTTACACAGATTCTTATTTAATAGAAATAACAGTAGCCATTTTTGCGCAGCCTTCTTAAAATAAAACCAGCTAACGAACGCAAGGGACGGCTTCTGCACCGGAGTATGGGACCCTCCCGCTTGTGCAGTGAGGGGTGCCCGAGCTATTTGGACAGAGAGAAACTTATTAATAAAAAGCTTGAATAGCAATTTGGGAAGAAAGGGGAAAGCAGCATTTCTCTGCCAAGTCTTACAAGTTAGCGGGGGTCTTAGAAACGTTCTCGTGAGCAGAGAGCTGCAGAAAGGATGCAGAGAAGAAGAAGGAGAGAGCTGTAACCTGGCAGATCAGTCCAGAGAAAATGATTCAGGCCTAAAGGGCAAGAAGGAAGATCGCATGGGCACCGGTGGGTGAGAAGCTGGCAGCTGGGCAGGAAAGCCTGGCATCATCACAGATGGAGCGGTGAGCAGGGATCTTGGATTTCTCTGATAAAAAATAAATCACTATTTTCATGTTAAAAAAGGGAACCCAAAACCCACATTTTTCCATGATCAAAATGAAACACCACTACATCTACCTATATCTATAGTTATACAGATATAGATTTGCAAGGGCACAGGCATAGCCTTTGCCTAACTATGGAGATAACTATAGATATCTCTAAATCTATCTATCGATAGATAGAGAGATAGAGAGATATGGTGGTGTTTCATTTTGATCATGGAAAAATGTTTGGGGTTCCTTTTTTTAACACAAAAATTAGGGATTTATTTTTTATCAATCTCCAGTATAGATATAGATATCGATACCTCTATCTATAGATATCTTATCTTTCTATTTATCTATAGATAAGATATAGATATAGATAAGATATAGATATATTTTACTGGTGTTTCATTTTAATCATAGACAAATGTGGATTTTGGGTTACTTTTTTTTACCCAAAAATAGGGGATTTTTTTTTTTAAATCAGAGAAAACCAGGATCCCTGGCTGGGAGGTAGAGACAGGAGACAAGAAGGGAGGCTGGGAGCCTGGGAAGTGAGGACCAGGAGCCTGACCTGGTGCAGAAAAATGGGGAGTCCACGGAGAAAGGCTGGGAGGAAGGTGGCGTGGGGAGATAAATAGACGAGGGACGACGTTGTGCGCCGAGGCGGTTAATATGGACTCGGCCACTGACCTGCTGCAGGGAACTTCGGACCTGTCTCTGCCCCCTCCGAGCCTCCATCCGCCTCCTGGACCCTTGTCTCTTTAGGTCGTCTCGTCTTTGGGGCAGGTGCTGCCTCTAATGCTGCGTGCAGACTGCCCCCATTTCCCACGAGGCCTTCAGGCACCACCACTCTCCAAACACCCAACGATGAATGAACCAGGAGGGACACGGTAATGGGAGGCCACGGCGATGGAGGCAGGGCCCTCTGACAGAGGGAAAGGACAGGAGGAGGAAGCAAGAAGATGTGGAAGCAAGAGCAAGAAGGGCAGAAGTTGAGAAATAGTCCCCAGCTTACAGTCGTGGGGCCATGCTGCCCCCGCTGCCATCGGGGACACGTCCTCCCTGACCCTGGATCCCTTATCCTGTCACCTTCGCAGCTGAATACAGGACTCCTTTCCATAGTCCATTGCCATGAGACGCGAATGCTAATTTATCAGCACTCCTGCTACACAGCTAAGCTGTCAGTTAGATCCCTTAATAAACCAGTGACATCCCGTTATTTAAATTTCCCGTTACATGACACATATGCACTGGATCTGACGAGAGCTATTACAGCTACTCTGAACAAAGGAGAAGAAAATCAAAGTAAACAGACACCTTCCACAGATGATTCAAAGGTCTGGGGAAACTGAAGCGCTGTTTGCCATTGTTAAATGGTTCCCAATAGGTTTTTGTTGCTGATGTTTTAGGATCAGGCCAAAGGCATCACTCAGGTAACCCCCGTGAAGTCAACGGGACTTGACCAGAGATGTCTTTGGCCCACTCCATTCATCTATTTGATTTAAATGTTGCCAGAGGGAAGATGTATTGGAGCAGGGTATCAGGCAATACAGGAGATCGGCCAGTAAAGTATTCGAGCTGAGAGCCGCAGAAAACCCAGAACAGTAACTATGATGTGGCAGGTGCCTTAGGCCCGTGCCTTTGCTAATCGAATGCTTACTGATATTCAACCACATGCTGCAGGAAATCTGCCCCAATATCGATGATGGGATAAGTGCATGCCATGTCCCAAACAGGATAATGGAGTCTGGCTACACATAAATGTGCAGCAAGAAGGTGGTAGGACAAAGTCTGTATATCCATCAGTAGAGCTAGTCCTGCTGCGGCTACAAATCAGCGCAACTTCACTACCTCGGTTCACATCACCTGCTGGCCCAGCCCATACAATTTGCATCCATGCTTTCAAATGATTAATTGTAAAGCCTAAGTGTGGCCTTGTTGCTGGGCCTTGTTTTAAAGAAAAAAAGTGTGAAGAAAAGACTGGTCGTTTTATGCCTACCAGGCACTAGCCAAACCATTAAACCATGAGGCTGTAGATTCACGTGAATACGTTTCTGATGCAGGGACTGTTCCTCTGGTTGCCTAAAATAAGCCATTTATTTCAGTTTAAAAAATGGTACTTAATGCAGAGTATTGTTACAAGCCTGTAGCCCCTGCATCTGTCCCCAGCCTAAAGCCCATGGTGCTGTAACTGCACAGAGGTGGAAGCACTGGGGTACCATGTGGCATGGCTACCCCTTACCCAGCTGTCTGCAATGCGACTGACATCAAATGAGCGGCAAGCAATGATGGCAACAGTCAGAGAGCGTGATCTGGACTGGTTCTGGAGCTACTCAAACAAATTGTGTTTTTAATAAAAGCTAAATGCAAGACTATACACCCAGGAACAAGGAACACAGGGTTGACTTAAAGAATGGCAGGCTGCAGCGGGGCAGATCCAGGCCAGGGGTGCAGTAGTGCAGTTGCACCCTCCTCTGATTCCCACTGTATCCAAAATCTAAAACCAACTGCCTGGAAGAGGCTGTGGCATTTCTAGTCAGGCAGAGCCGAGTCAATTGACTCGGTGGGTCATTATCATCTACCTGATTCCTTCTAAACTCTTCAATCCACAGGTGTTAACCTCCCACTCTCCTTTCTAATGGTATTGCTGTTCCACTAAATAAATCATTCTTTCTTCTGCCACTCTGCTGTCTGCCAGCTGCTCCTGGTCATGTAGCTCCCATTTCACAGCCCTGCAGCTAAAAACATAACTCAGGTGTGGAAATAACTTTCAAAGAAGTGCTGGATGAATTGTCAAGATGTTCATGAAAGCTAAATTTTGTCTTATGAATCTGAAAGAGAGATGCATTTTATTCTAATAACTATAGGAATGAAACAATATATTTTGAGTATTTTTGCCTAGTTTGTTGTGTTCTTATAGATACGATGTAGCAAATGAATGCATATTCCAATAAAGTTATATTTGTTTTTACTTCAATTTTAAACTGAATTATATAGCCCTATGCACCTAGCTTTATAGTGAAGCTCCTGGTTTCCTTTTTTAATTGGAGAAAAATCTGTGTTGTGTTGTATGTAATGATGCCCCACACCATCTGCACCCCCTTTTCAAAATCCTCCATCCACCCAGGGGATGCACCTTGGAGAATAGCGGCTCCTCGTGCCATGCTGAGGCAAGGAGGGGTGACATGACCTTGGATGCAGAAACGGGGACACAGTAAGTCAGTGGGGAGACAATTTCACCTCTGTATAGCTTGGAGAATCCGATGCTGGACTGTGCACCTTTCTACTGTCCACTACTTGAGAGATGCTGATAATTTGGAAAACATGCAGAAAATAGCCAAAAACTGTACTCAAGAACTGGAGAAAAAGCATTACAGCAAGAAACATGCAGGGGGCAATCAGTTAAATTTAGCAATAAGGTGGTAGAGAGGTGACTTGATTACGATGTGTAAGTGCCTCTATCAGGAGAGCGAAAAACCAGGTTCTAAAGGACTCTTCAATTCGGGAAGAGAAGCCTAACAAGAATCAAAGGCTGGCAGCAAGAGCCAAACAAATTCAAATTAGAAATAAAGCCGAAATGTTGAAAAGAGGAGATGATTAGCCACTGCAACAAACAGCAGAGGAAAGTGGTGGATTGTCCTCTTCACATCAAAGCAAGACTGATCTGCTGTAAAGACAGACTTCAAAACCCAAGCACGAGTCACGGAGCTCTGCACAAAGCTGGTGGGTGAGATGCAATGGCCTATGAGTCATGGGAATTCAGATGAGATAATCTAATCTCTGTGGATTTACAATTGGTAACAATCAGAGCTTGCAAAACCGTCCACAATGTGTTTGCCAGTTTTTTCACCGTGTTTCCCATCATAGAAATAGCTGTGGCAAGTCCCCTGAAAACATTTGATTTCCAACGTCTAAATCCGCCGTGTGTTGATGAGCCACATGAGGCACGTGGGATTGCTGCAGTGCCTTCACTACATGACTTAGGCAGCCAGCCAACAGTGAAACCTCTCAATATAAATGCAGATACACTGTGGGAATATATATATATATCATGGGAAACATCATGGGAAACAGAGCCTACCAGCAAAATTATCCTGCAACCTCGCTCTCAACATTTTCTAGACTCAAGAGCCCCCTGTTAGACTCAAGGTCCTTTCTATAACTTTTGCAAATAAAGCAGCACCCCATTGCAAAAACGAATTCACTTATTGCAGAGTTTACCGCCTTGCCCAGGGCCCAGACAGCGGGGCGGAGGAGGGGAGAACAGCCAGGTTCAACGGACCCCACGGCACCCCAGGGTGTCGGGACCCCGGTTGAGAATCGCTTCTTGAAAGCAGGCGGATATTTTGACAAAGGAACTAGCTCCAAGTTCTGCAAATTTTCACTGGTGAGAAAAGAAGCCACAACCCATGTTGTTCTCTCCTTTGCAAGGCATCCTGCTAGCGTGTAATCTGGGCAGTAATTAACCAGAATAGTTCATCAACATAAAGACGTGGGTTGTGGCCCCACTGCCTGTTCAAGCCTTTCTGGCGGTTTAATGTGCAAACTCACCAACCGGAGAAAACGGTCCGTCTGAGCTGTGTCTAACTGGACCAGCTGGGGATCCTGCTCAAAGGATCCCGTAACCATGGAAACATTAGGAAATATAATTACAACGTAAATCAAGGACACGATTCCATTGTCCGAGCACCGGGTTTTGGACATCTGTTTCGGGGATGTATGTTAATAATAGTTGCCTTCTATTTACCATGCATCTTTATTGTCTCTTTAATCAGCTCTCGAGGAAAACCTAAAGTGCATTTCCTCAGAGAATGAATGCTTAAAATGAAACTCTGAGTTAAGTGGTTTGTTCTCCAAGCAATTCCCCCATTTACCCACACACACTCAAACACAGAGTAGCTTGATTAACTATTAATAACAGGGCATTTACAAACACCACATTATGGGCTATTTTTGTACCGTTTCTTTCTTAATGCATCTACGACTTAGGCTTAATAGGGTCCGCCAGCAAAGGCAACGGTGTATAAGATAATACCATGGATGCAGTATCTCATGAACTGCGTGGTAATGAGTGAGTTTTACAATCCTGAACGTCAAGATCACAAGATTTTTCTCATCCTCCAACACCTCCTCGCCGGCATCCTCGTTATGCCATTTGCACATGAAGAGGTTTGTAAACATTCATACTGTGGTTCATCCCGTGCCATACATCAACCCAGGACCACAGCGCCACAGTGCCAGTGAAACTGCGCTGCAAGCAGAGCCGCGCCGACGACGCAGTCGGCATCAGACTCCAGCTCTTTGGGCATGAGTCGGTTCACACACCCTTGCAAAGAGCAGGATCGTTAGGTAGTAAATGTGTAATTAAACAATGCACACCCGGCATGATGATGCAACAACATCTATAACAACATGGAAGGCTGAAATCTTTCTAAGCATGGCAGCAATATTCACCATGCCATTAAATATTTCGTCTGACAAAGGAGTTCCAGAGTCTCATTCATTTCTCCACTGCATCTGAACCCAAATTAAGTCCATCACCTGTAGCACTGTGGCTGTGTTCTCAGGGGTGCTTTATTCAGGTGTTGCATTAGGCAAAAAATAAGAAATCATGTTGCATCTATAATTCAACCACTTCACTTGCTTGGCATAACTAGAAACCCACAATTTCCTAAATCTCTTGCCATGAAATCACTGACTTCTCATGCAACGTTTTCTCAAGGATTCAGAAATAATCCCATGGACCAGAAAGGTAATGAGCTCACAGTTCCCGTCCGCTCCCCGATTCACAGACCTCAAGCACACATTCATCGCTGGCTCAGTGGCCAAGGATCAGCAATGCCACCAAACTGACTCTTTCAAAAAAAAGGTTCCCAGCTAAGACCCTGGATGAACGATGCTGGTAACAGCTGCTCAGTTTGCAGGGGATATGTGATAAATGCAAACATTTCCAACATAATGTGCCCCAACAGGCCATTTGCTGCTCACGGAGAGTGCAGTTAATCACAAGAGGGTAGCTAGATTGCAGTGCGCTGTAATCAGGTTAGTACTTCTCTGTGGGTGGACAGCAGATTGCAGAGAGATGGAGAACGGGTACCCAACTCCTCCATCTGCATCTGAGCATCGTCGTGTACCCGCACGGTCACAGGGGAAAGGAGCTAGTGACACAGCCCCGCTCCACGGACAGCCGAAGTGCTACTCACCACTGCTCCCTGCAGACATACCAACCACCAGATACACACGGAGCCACTCAAAGATATCCACGTACCTGCTCACCAGTGCCGTGGACGCTATGCACCATAAAGATGCCACGGATACAATGACGGATGGTCTCCAGGAGCCAACCAAGATCAACAATAAATGCACATAACACCTGCATCTCCTCACTCTCTGGGGGTGGGAAAAGCTGCTCTTTCTACACACAGAGCCCACCTGGACATTTCCACCTCTGCAAGAAGCATTTTCTTCATTACGGTAAAATCAATACCAAAGGCTCTACACGAGCTGCACGACATGAGCTGCCAGATCTCAGGAAGCCTGTCACTGAGCGTGGCATCTCCCTCCCAAGTGCTAAAGTCAGTCTCCCAATTCTTCCTCCGGCCACGCACCGCTCCATGGATCCGTTCTGATTTACAGATTTTAACTGAGCTTTCTTTAAGGACTGATACCACAAAAAACTAAAAACAAGAAAGAGAAACAGGAAGTTATCTTCAAGGCAAATGTGTTTTGGGCTGAATCTGTCATAATCTGTAGCAAATGTAATCTCGTAGAGACCCTAATACAGGACAGTGGGTCTGTCTAGCACGGAGCACAGGATTCACCACATATTCTCACATCTGGGAGTGAGAAACCTTCGAGAAGGAGAAGGAAAAGGAGAAGGAGACAGTAACGACGACCCCACCATGCATCTCTGCTGTGCCTTGCCAAAATCTGAAAATGTTCAAGTCTCCCCACACCTATAGAGAGAGGTCAGTATTGTTACCTCCAATTTCCACTGCATGGACCAGAAAAATGAGACAGAAATAGGTCAAGTGTTTTCCCAAGATCAAACTGTTCAAGTGCGGCAGATACAGGGACTGAACTTGGCTCTTTTGACCCCCCTTCTCGCTCTGGGTAGCTCTGTCCCCCCGTGCATGCTTGGCTTACGTTAGCCACACAAAAACGGTGCAACGCCCGCCTTCCCAAGGTGCGTTTGAGTGAAAGAGCTGCAACCTGGTCAACTATTAGCTAAACCATCTCCAGTCATCTGGATTTATGCTATGGCTTTGTCAATTTGCAAAATTCAGTCACCTTAAAACCTGTTTGGGCTTCAGTGCAAATGAGGGAGAAGTGGTTTTGCATTACGTGTATGTACGTGACAGCCCAGCTGATGGAGAGGCCGTTCTCTGCGTTAGTCTGAAGGCAGGCAGGAGGCAGGGGCGAGCTGCACCTCATAGATTAAGTCGGAAATGCATAAGCCTTCATGAGTCAGCGCTCCCTTCATCCGACGCTATAAACCTAAGCGATGGTTATGCAGGAACTGAACGAGCCAGAGTATTTCTGATGGATCTTAGCTCCGTCTCACCTCTCCGCAGCTCACGCACAGCCAGTGGCGGCTGCACAAAAACTACGGCACTTTACTTGCCTCCGGGAGTGTAAAAACATACCTAGAAATGAAGCAACGCCCCCCTACGAGGTATAACCCTCACCGCCTGCATCCAGTGCTGGTGCTCAATCATAATTTCCTGCACCCAAACCAGCAGCCAGCTTAAAGAGGTTTGTTCCCTTAGTTCACCCATACATCTTGGAGTAAAATGTTCCAGTAACTTGCAGCCTCCCCCAGGAAGTGCTTGTTCTGCAGCGAAGCCCACTTTAACATAATTATCAAAGCCTGGAAGTATGGCCTGCCTCCCTGTCTTCTCAGAGCTCCTCACCTGTCAGCAAGCGGGTGTCAAGCCGGGGAAGAAAACTTGACGCCTGTCTCACGCATGAGCAGCCACCGCTGCTGCGACCAGGCGCTCTGCCGCGGCCCCGTAAGGTGAAGGCAAGGGAGCATCTGCATATCGCATCCTCTCCAAGCGAGCGGTCCAGCAAGTGCAGATTTTCTCATGAGGTTCATGGATCCGCTCTAACGGCCCAGAACAAGAGCTCCGATGGGTGCCTGGCTCGTCACAGCCCTACCACTGGCACCGACCTGCACTGGCTGTTTTTACACTATTTTTAAACAAAAGTTCGTACTCCAGATACATCCTTTGCCGTTAAAGGAAACAAAAGCCCATGCTACATCCTCTCCATGCTCCAAGGATTCCCCTGAGAAAGGCTCGTCTTAGCTTCCTTTCCAAACCCCTTCGCACCAAGACTGCTTTAAACAAATGGGTCTCGAGACTTAATTCTTTCACTGATTTCAGCAATGCACCAGTAGAGTAACTGCTTTTCAAGGGGTCACGGGGTTTGTAAAATGTATCAACAATACCCAGTAAGAGTCAGAAAAGTAGGGCCAGAAGGGACCTCAGGAGGTCACATTTAGTCCATCCCCCTGCTCAAGGCAGGATCAGCCCCAACTGCATTATCCCAGCCAGGGCTTTATCCAACCTGCTTTTGAAAATGTCCAAGGATGGGGATGCCACAGCCTCGCTGCCTAATCTTTTTAGGAACTACCTTCAGCCTAAAATTTTCCCCCTAATATCCAACCAATATTTCCCCTGCTGCAGTTTGAGACGCTACTCCTAGTCCCGTCCCCTGCAGCCCCAGAGACGAGTCTATCCCCTCCTCTTTATAACCACCCTTCAGGTCGGTGAAAACTGTTATGAAATCCACCCTCAGCCTTTTCTCCCGCAGACTAAATAATCCCATTTCTTCCAGCCTTTCCTTATTAGTCGTGATTCTCAGACGTCTAAACATTTTTGCTGCTCTCTGCTGAACACTTTCTAATTTGTCCACGTCTTTTTTGAAGTGCAGCACCCAAAACTGGATGCAGCAATCCAAGGGAGGCCTGGCTAGAGAGCAGATGAATCACTTCCCTTGACTTGCAGGTGATGCTCCTATTAATGCAAGTCAGTATGCTATTGATTTTCTTCCCTTGCAACTAGATCACGCTGTCGGCTCATATTCAGCTCATGGTCCACTGTAACCCCAGCTCCTTCTCTGCAGTATCGCAGCTTCGCCACTCACCCCCAGTCTCTCTGTGTGCATACAGTTGTTCTGCCCCAGGTACAGGATTTGCCATTTGTCCTTGCTGAATGTCATTTGATTCATTTCAGCCAATTCCGCCACGTTCTTCTAAATCCTAGCCCTGCCCTTCAGAGCACCTGCAACTCCATCTAACTTGGCATCCCCCAAAAATGTGCTAAGTATGCACTCAGTCCCATAGTCCAAATAATGAATGAAAATATTAAGCAATACCAGACACAGGACAGACCCCTGGGAAACTACACTCAATACCTCCAGCCAATAAAACATCGAACTATTGGTGATTACCTGCTGAGTAGGAGTATACTGAGGGGGGATTGAATAGCAGCCTTCAGCTCTCTGCAGGGGGGCTGCAAAGAGGCTGGAGCTGGGCTGGTCTCAGTGGGGGCAGACGACAGAAGGAGCAACGGGCTTAAGCTGCAGCAAGGGAAGTTGAGGTTGGATATTAGGAACAACTTTCTCACGAGGGGGTGGTGAAGCACTGAAACGGGTTACCCAGAGAGGTGGTGCAGCCTCCATCCTTGGAGGTTTTGAAGACTTGAGTAGACAAAGCCTTGTCTGGGATGATGTAGTTGGGGCTGGTCCTGCTTGGAGCAGGGGTGGGACTAGATGGGACCTCCTGCAGCCCCTTCCCACCCTCGTTTCTATGATCCAACCAGTTACACATCCACATTACAGTACTTTCACCTGTAAGGTGAACAACAGCTACTTTCCATCAAATATTTTGGATTTTCTTCCCAAAAGTGACAAGGACACGAGGCATGCCAAAATACTTTGCCAGGATTAACTACGTTTCTTCAAAAAGGAGGCAAGTGCGTGACATGAAAAGGAAAAAGAAGAAAATCCAACTCCCGTTTTGACTATTTGTTGCCATAATGAAAAATCAAACAGGTCGGTGTAAATCATGTCACAAACGTTACGCACAGTTTGCAGCTTAAAAGCACCGAACACCTAGGGGGCAAAACAGTTGATTTGAGTTTTTATGTTGTTTCTAGGATTTTTGTTAATGGATGAACATCATAGGACCTCAAACTTTGAAGATTTCAGGCGTGGGTACAAATTTCTCTCTAAGCGAGTAATGGCCCTTAAACACGGCAGAGCAATAAAAATAAGCTCTCAGCTGCAAATGTGGTTTCTCTGCACATGGATTGACTGCACTGCATAAACCTTCCCTATGCTTAGTAGTCCACGAAAGCTGGCCAGGCTTGGCACGAGGATTTTCTTCTTTTCCTCCTTCAAATCAGGATGAGAAGGAAGGTTAAGTGAAGCTAAAATGTCTCTGTCTCCAGTTATTTTTGTTCCCATATTTTACATCCTAATGATTGCTCTAACATGCGGGGAGCGTGCCGTTGATTCGGCAAACACAGCAGCAGCAGGAGCTTTCAAATCTGGTTTCAACAAACAGAAATCCCACGTTTCGTTTGGCTCGATACGCACAATACTACTTGCTGACCCTAGGCACGGTCATCCTGCTAGGTAGCCACCCTCAGCGGGTGTCATGCCTCTTATTCGGTGGCTTTCCATACAGCCAGCGCAAACTGCTGCTTATCTGTATTAGTCTCTGGTTCCTCATCATCATTAGGGGCATCAATTAACCAAGGCAAAGCAGGAGAAATGCCGGGACACCTGGAATACAACGTCACGATCTGGCTCGGGTGTGCTGTCCCAGTGGAGGAAGTGCAGCGCCCCGTCAGAAATGCCATCGTGGAAGCAGCTTACAGCGAGGTCCCCCATACGTGCTGCCCGCTGGAGGCACCATATCTGAGTCAGGATTTGCTCCCCTGCTACCACAGATCCATCGATGGCAACCATCTCAGCGCTACTCAGGGCTGACCCTGCACCAGGTGCCGGACAGCATAAAATTCAACTGGCTACAGCAATATCTTTCCAGGGTTCACAAAGCAGGTTGGCCCATGTGCTGCAAGGCACCTAAGGTCACTGCCCGGGGAAAGATTCGCACCGTGCAATGGTTGACAGAACAAGGAGCAATGGGCTCAAGTTGCAGCAAGGGAGGTTGGATATTAGGAAAAAGATTTCTCACTGGGAGGACAGTGAAGCACTGGAAGAGGTCACCCAGAGAGGTGGTGCAGTCGCCATCCTTGGAGGTGTTTAAGACCCGGGTAGACAAAGCCTTGTCTGGGTTGATGCAGTTGGGGCTGGTCCTGCTTGGAGCAGGGGGGGTTGGACTAGATGCGACACCATCCAACCCTCATTTTCTATGATTGTATGCAGAAAACCACCAGCCAATATTGCAAGATGTTTTAAAACACTGGAGAATCTGCTCCTCTAGTGCAGAGTACCCAAGGCAGAGCCCATTATGCAAGCTGAGTGGACTGGGTTTGGATGAGAAGTCCTGGTGCTGAGCTACGCATATCAAAAACAGCCATAAGCAAAAGCTGAAGACAGGAACCATATTTCTGGATTTGATGGTTGCCTATAGTAGCGTTTCTCAACCCGTGGGTCATGACCAAAAGTGGGTTACAAGACTATATGAAAGCATTGCAAACAATCTTTAAAAATAGATTCTCCTTTAAAGGAGAAAAACATGGGATGCCGTGGCTTTTCTCTTGCAGGCTGGCAGAGCTCCAGCTTGCAAGGGGCTGCCTGGAGCTGCTTGGGGCCCCTCATGCCCCACACACTGGGGGGCTGGGGCCAGGGGATTGTGGGTCACAACTGGCCATTGACTTTTACAAATGGATCCAGGTACAAAAAAGTTGAGAACCACTGGCCTAAAGCACAGTTTAATACATGGGTCTTTTGGTCAACATGTCCAAAGTTTTATCAAATGGATGGCAGGTGCTGCAGAACTGATTCTTCATGACAGGCAAGCTAGGGGACACATAGGGAACATCCCATAAAACATACATGAAAGCATGGAGAGGACAGGTCAGTGGCCTTCTGGAGATAGGACTCGTATCCTGTGTTCAGCCTGTACATCAGTGGCCTTTCCCAACAACACACACCTGTGGACACACGCCAGTTCACTGATGCAGTAACCTCTGCCTCGGTACCCAAACTCTGTCACGCTCTGACCTAGGTGCCACCTTGACATGTGCGAGTCGGCTGAACACTGGAGCAGGTGACATGCTCAGCCCCATGCAATGAAAACGGTGGCAAATGCATTGCACTTGCACACATGCCTCTGCTGCCCGTGATCTAGATGTCACCATAACTGGACAGTACCTGAAATCCTAGCTGCATCCTGTTTACCCCGGTGTAATTTCAGATTAAACTCTGATCTTCTGTGATGCACACAACATCTGCCACAATTAAAGCATCCTCTGTCAATCAGCTGACTGACCTGGGGTTCAGGCACACGAGACATCCTCACACGCCATCTGCTACTCAGCGGTAGAGTATTGTGTGCCAGTCTGGTGCCACTCACCACTCACGGAGCTCGCTGACGTGCAATTACAGCTGATTATATCCAATCGCACCGAATCAGGACTGCGGCCTCCTACCCCACTACCTCGGCTGCCAGGGCTCAGCAGCAAAGCCCCATCACAGATCCACTGCACGAAGGCGACTCTTGATCTGTCAGAGACCCAAGGCATCCTAAGCAGCCACAGCACATGGACCAATTCAACCCACCTGCAGTTTGCTCATCACTGAGATGACATCCGGCCATGCCAAAACAGCACAGAGTCATGCTGGCAAGAGGACTGTTTTTTTTAAATCGACAGCAACAAATGCATTCCTCATCACCGGTCCTGCCATCCATCCTCCTGGCTTTGACCTTCTGCTCCATCAACGGGCCCTACTGAATGGACCCCACATTGACCACGGTCCACACGTAGCCAACACGGCCAAGGTGACAAGCCCTGCTGCGGTACCGACAAGGATGCATACCGTTGATGAGGGCCCTCTGTCTGCAAGGGAATGGGGTGTGGGTGGTCTGCCCTAATAGTTAGACCACTGAGGAAAGCAGGGGCCAGAGGGCAGGAGCCATAATATTAAAAGAAGAGAGAAATCCAGAAGTAGAGTCTGCAACACAGCCCAGGGTCAGGATCTGGGGATCGATCAATGCCAAGTAGGGACAATCCACAGGGCAAGGTCCTAGAACAGCCAAACAGGGGCCAGGAGACGGATCCCCAGGGAAACCCAAGGCTGAAAACCAGAAATAAGCCAAAACCAGGGTTAGGAACCAGGAAAACCAGAGTGCAGGAACCAGGAGGCTCGTCACCGCCGAACTGTCGCTGTCGAGACTTGGCGGCAACATGATGACACCGACTGCAGCCAAGAAAGCAGCACATGCCTGGTCAGGCAAGATGCACCTTTGCTAGACAGAGAGATGGACCGCAAGAGAGACGACGTGGTTTGCAGGGCCCTGCAGGCCTGAGCCCGGGACCAAGAGCCAGATGGTCGCAGTGACCATTCCCGGGCAGACTTGAACAAAACATAACAGAATCTCCTTGCCTCGCTGCCGCAGCTATGACACAAGGCAAGGCAGTGGGAAGTAAAATCTGATCTTGGAATGTATTTGCACAGATCTCTTGAATATATATAACAACCGAATGTAGGGACTAACATTTCCTGGACTACCCGATGTTCTGGAAAACTGCAGACAGAAGAAACATAAAACACAGGCAACTTCGAACACATGGAATAAAACAAACAAGGCTATAAATGGGTCTTTTTGGTCATCACAGAGGGGTGCTGGGAGGATTAACTAGCTAATGCGTGCAAAGCGCTTTAGAGAGATGAAAGCGCTAGGTTTAAACACGAGCAGCATTTTCATTAATGATGATCGTTATCGTCATCGTGCTCTTCCTGCTATTACCAATCTAGACCATCGTCAGAGAAACAAGAACCCGAGTCCGCTGGCACGGAAAGCCGTGTTCCCATTAACCCCTTTCACGACGCGCGCTTTGCTTTGCTCCTATCGCCGCCCTGGGTGGCTCCACGTTCCCTAGCGGCCCTGGAACCGTCCCGGGCGGTTTGGGGATGGGGAGACCTGCACGTGCAGCCTTTACAGCTAAGAGCTTCCAAAACTAAGAGCATCCACACTTATAGTGAATCAGATGGCGAAGTCTCTGGGGAAAGGGCGGCTCTCGCAGGGCGCGTACGCTGCTCTTACAAGACGAATCGAGAGTCCCCGGCGCTGCCGCAATGTGAATATTACAGCAAGGGCATGAGCTGTATTTTTATTTCACTGTGTGTTGTGAAGGAACAAAACCCCATTTAAATCCCTGCTGCCCCCTGAAGCACCTAGTTCAAAATGTAGGCCTGGACGCTGGTCACGTCCCGCTCAAGTCAGTGGGAGTTTTGCCAGTGACGGGGCCTGGCACCCAGATCCCATCAGCACAGCAGACCATTAGCTGGCTTCACGGAGGAGAGAAAGCCAATGGTGCACAAGGTCCTCGTGTTGATTTTCCCCCTGCAACTTGCCTCTGCTCTGCAGTTGTCAGCAAAGCATTATAGTCACAAGAGGCAAGACAAAGGACATCGTCTGCCTGTTTGCCTCTTTTCAGGCATTCACAGGGAAAAAAAGTCACCTAACCGCCCAAAGGACAGAAGAACTGAGTCAGGCAGAAAGTCGCCGAATGCCAAGGGCTGTTGTAGGGAACCGGGGTTCTTAGCAAGGGCGGCGTAAGCAGCAATGCTGCGTTTGCATCAAGGCCCTGGCGTGCATCCCCAGCCTCGAAGGTTGTTGCAGTGACTTTGGGGAACTCCAGCTTGAATGGAGAGCAAGGTTTTCCTTCCAGAAGAAAAAGCCTAGCTGGAACAAGTGGACGTGCCTGCCTACGGATGAAGAAAAGCCCTTTTGTGCCTACTACATTGCGAGCATTGTCCCCCACCCCGTCACCCTTGCAGGAGGATTGCCCCTGTCACGCTGCCACGGTTTATGTCAGCCTGGGTCATCGGTTGCATAAGATCTTGTCCCATTTACCCAACTGATCTCTCTTCTTCGGGGTTTCGCAGTGCTCCACTTAAACGAGATCGGCCCTTTTGCTTCCCCCTCTTACAACGGCCCGGTCTGGGAGTGAAGAGATGCCGAGAGCTCTGCTCCCAGGGCTGACGTTAATGAGACTGGTGTGGAAACCAGCACATGCATCCTGAAATGCTGAGAGGAGTAGAAGAGGGGGACGTTGCAGGTTTGTAAAACCAACCAGAAACTGGCGTGACCTGGACTGGGCTCCCAGTTTATCGTGAATCCCTAAGGTCTGGAGAGAGGCGCAGTCACATCTGTCTTCTTTCGCTGTGGTGCAAGAGCACTGGTGACCAGCGCAAAGGGCTAGAAATTCAATCACACGGGGGTGCAAATATGTACCCACTCCAGTGATGCCACGGGAATTGCTCTAGATTTGCAACGGTGCCACCCAGTCCACAGCCTATATGTGTCCTGGCTCGGACAGGGGGAAAAAGAGTGTGCAATTAGTGACTCCCGGGTGTCTGCTTTCTGTTCCAGCGCCTGCAGCATGAAACACCCAGGCCAGCCGGCTGCTGTCATCCTGCCTCTTCCTCTGCGCCCCCGACAACATTTCAAGTAAAGCTGTTAGGAGCATTGTGCACACTTTATCACACCATAGCTGCTAAGCTGTTGCTTGCACTCCTGGTTGTGTCACACACTATTCTCCAAGGGAACCCCAGCACACACGATTCCCTGGGTCTCTCGCAAAGCAAATTTTCCCATACAGGTGAGAATGGGTAAACTCTGAGCCTTGCTTTATACTTTTTAATGGAAAACTAGTGGCTGATTTCTGA
>NW_017728911.1:41273936-41294452 GCF_001723895.1 Crocodylus porosus | reverse complement strand
ACTCTTGATCTGTCAGAGACCCAAGGCATCCTAAGCAGCCACAGCACATGGACCAATTCAACCCACCTGCAGTTTGCTCATCACTGAGATGACATCCGGCCATGCCAAAACAGCACAGAGTCATGCTGGCAAGAGGACTGTTTTTTTTAAATCGACAGCAACAAATGCATTCCTCATCACCGGTCCTGCCATCCATCCTCCTGGCTTTGACCTTCTGCTCCATCAACGGGCCCTACTGAATGGACCCCACATTGACCACGGTCCACACGTAGCCAACACGGCCAAGGTGACAAGCCCTGCTGCGGTACCGACAAGGATGCATACCGTTGATGAGGGCCCTCTGTCTGCAAGGGAATGGGGTGTGGGTGGTCTGCCCTAATAGTTAGACCACTGAGGAAAGCAGGGGCCAGAGGGCAGGAGCCATAATATTAAAAGAAGAGAGAAATCCAGAAGTAGAGTCTGCAACACAGCCCAGGGTCAGGATCTGGGGATCGATCAATGCCAAGTAGGGACAATCCACAGGGCAAGGTCCTAGAACAGCCAAACAGGGGCCAGGAGACGGATCCCCAGGGAAACCCAAGGCTGAAAACCAGAAATAAGCCAAAACCAGGGTTAGGAACCAGGAAAACCAGAGTGCAGGAACCAGGAGGCTCGTCACCGCCGAACTGTCGCTGTCGAGACTTGGCGGCAACATGATGACACCGACTGCAGCCAAGAAAGCAGCACATGCCTGGTCAGGCAAGATGCACCTTTGCTAGACAGAGAGATGGACCGCAAGAGAGACGACGTGGTTTGCAGGGCCCTGCAGGCCTGAGCCCGGGACCAAGAGCCAGATGGTCGCAGTGACCATTCCCGGGCAGACTTGAACAAAACATAACAGAATCTCCTTGCCTCGCTGCCGCAGCTATGACACAAGGCAAGGCAGTGGGAAGTAAAATCTGATCTTGGAATGTATTTGCACAGATCTCTTGAATATATATAACAACCGAATGTAGGGACTAACATTTCCTGGACTACCCGATGTTCTGGAAAACTGCAGACAGAAGAAACATAAAACACAGGCAACTTCGAACACACGGAATAAAACAAACAAGGCTATAAATGGGTCTTTTTGGTCATCACAGAGGGGTGCTGGGAGGATTAACTAGCTAATGCGTGCAAAGCGCTTTAGAGAGATGAAAGCGCTAGGTTTAAACACGAGCAGCATTTTCATTAATGATGATCGTTATCGTCATCGTGCTCTTCCTGCTATTACCAATCTAGACCATCGTCAGAGAAACAAGAACCCGAGTCCGCTGGCACGGAAAGCCGTGTTCCCATTAACCCCTTTCACGACGCGCGCTTTGCTTTGCTCCTATCGCCACCCTGGGTGGCTCCACGTTCCCTAGCGGCCCTGGAACCGTCCCGGGCGGTTTGGGGATGGGGAGACCTGCACGTGCAGCCTTTACAGCTAAGAGCTTCCAAAACTAAGAGCATCCACACTTATAGTGAATCAGATGGCGAAGTCTCTGGGGAAAGGGCGGCTCTCGCAGGGCGCGTACGCTGCTCTTACAAGACGAATCGAGAGTCCCCGGCGCTGCCGCAATGTGAATATTACAGCAAGGGCATGAGCTGTATTTTTATTTCACTGTGTGTTGTGAAGGAACAAAACCCCATTTAAATCCCTGCTGCCCCCTGAAGCACCTAGTTCAAAATGTAGGCCTGGACGCTGGTCACGTCCCGCTCAAGTCAGTGGGAGTTTTGCCAGTGACGGGGCCTGGCACCCAGATCCCATCAGCACAGCAGACCATTAGCTGGCTTCACGGAGAAGAGAAAGCCAATGGTGCACAAGGTCCTCGTGTTGATTTTCCCCCTGCAACTTGCCTCTGCTCTGCAGTTGTCAGCAAAGCATTATAGTCACAAGAGGCAAGACAAAGGACATCGTCTGCCTGTTTGCCTCTTTTCAGGCATTCACAGGGAAAAAAAGTCACCTAACCGCCCAAAGGACAGAAGAACTGAGTCAGGCAGAAAGTCGCCGAATGCCAAGGGCTGTTGTAGGGAACCGGGGTGCTTAGCAAGGGCAGCGTAAGCAGCAATGCTGCGTTTGCATCAAGGCCCTGGCGTCCATCCCCAGCCTCGAAGGTTGTTGCAGTGACTTTGGGGAACTCCAGCTTGAATGGAGAGCAAGGTTTTCCTTCCAGAAGAAAAAGCCTAGCTGGAACGAGTGGACGTGCCTGCCTACGGATGAAGAAAAGCCCTTTTGTGCCTACTACATTGCGAGCATTGTCCCCCACTCCGTCACCCTTGCAGGAGGATTGCCCCTGTCACGCTGCCACGGTTTATGTCAGCCTGGGTCATCGGTTGCATAAGATCTCGTCCCATTTACCCAACTGATCTCTCTTCTTCCGGGTTTTGCAGTGCTCCACTTAAACGAGATCGGCCCTTTTGCTTCCCCCTCTTACAACGGCCCGGTCTGGGAGTGAAGAGATGCCGAGAGCTCTGCTCCCAGGGCTGACGTTAATGAGACTGGTGTGGAAACCAGCACATGCATCCTGAAATGCTGAGAGGAGTAGAAGAGGGGGACGTTGCAGGTTTGTAAAACCAACCAGAAACTGGCGTGACCTGGACTGGGCTCCCAGTTTATCGTGAATCCCTAAGGTCTGGAGAGAGGCGCAGTCACATCTGTCTTCTTTCGCTGTGGTGCAAGAGCACTGGTGACCAGCGCAAAGGGCTAGAAATTCAATCACACGGGGGTGCAAATATGTACCCACTCCAGTGATGCCACGGGAATTGCTCTAGATTTGCAACGGTGCCACCCAGTCCACAGCCTATATGTGTCCTGGCTCGGACAGGGGGAAAAAGAGTGTGCAATTAGTGACTCCCGGGTGTCTGCTTTCTGTTCCAGCGCCTGCAGCATGAAACACCCAGGCCAGCCGGCTGCTGTCATCCTGCCTCTTCCTCTGCGCCCCCGACAACATTTCAAGTAAAGCTGTTAGGAGCATTGTGCACACTTTATCACACCATAGCTGCTAAGCTGTTGCTTGCACTCCTGGTTGTGTCACACACTATTCTCCAAGGGAACCCCAGCACACACGATTCCCTGGGTCTCTCGCAAAGCAAATTTTCCCATACAGGTGAGAATGGGTAAACTCTGAGCCTTGCTTTATACTTTTTAATGGAAAACTAGTGGCTGATTTCTGAAAGATCTGCCCATTTGCTGCCTTTGTGAGTTTGTTTTTCCTTCATTTCTCCATGCTTGCTCTCCCTGCAGTATTTACCACCGCGCCGCGCGGTCGTTGCCCGTTTAGCTGGAGGGAGGAATTTCCCGTGCTATGCAAGTGGTGCTTGTGATGTCCATTAGCCATAATGTGAAGCTACAGCCTCATTATTTCCTATTAGAGCTAAATGGACATTGCACGTAACTTCGTTAGTCTCCCAGAGACACGACAACTTCCCTCCCAAGCGAGCGGCCGGCCAGGGTCAACAGC
Organism: Crocodylus porosus; assembly: GCF_001723895.1. Taxonomy (NCBI): domain Eukaryota; kingdom Metazoa; phylum Chordata; order Crocodylia; family Crocodylidae; genus Crocodylus; species Crocodylus porosus. The sequence goes on along the minus strand of NW_017728911.1, from coordinate 41,290,985 downwards.
CACAGCTTAATTCTGTTTTCTGCGAGAACCAAACGAGCCCTTGCCTGGACTGACAACGAAGTTAATTAAAGCAGTGCAGTGCAGCGGGGTCTCGCGCAGCGCCCTTCATCCAAGCTGCTTGGGAACAGAGATGAATATCATGGGACAAAGGGGAAGGGGAAATGGAGCAAGATGGGCTTCGATCCTTGAATGCATTCCTCTCCCGACCCTCCTGAAGGGCAATGAGTGCGGATCAAGCCTGTCGACATTTCAGAAAGCGGTCAGGGTCTTTGGGTGGATGAGTGACCTCCCCCCCCACTGACCCGCGCGTGGAAAGCAACGTGGAGATGTGGTTTGCAGCTGCCGTTTTGAGGGGCAGGATTGCTCTCGGGGGGTTTGGCTTTCACTGTCAGTCAGGCTGAGATCAAGCGTCTCTGGCTAGCAGCTCCAGGGCAAGGGTCCTGCTACCTCCAGCATGAATGTCTCTCCAGAGACAGCATCCCTATGGGGAGAGTAGCTGTCCTGGAGGGACAGGAGTGGAGAAGATAGGAAGGAGCAGGCCATTTATTAATCCCGATGGGTACATACAGAGGGGCAGCATCAGGACTGCGTCGATGCTGAAAAGTGCATTGGAGAGAGCTGCCGGGCACGGCCGTGACGGACAGGTTAGGGGGTCGCTTTTCTTACTTGCTTTTCTCTGACTCCCAAAAAGACTGTCTGGAAGAGGAAGGCGCATGGCACATGAACCAGAGAGGTATCGGGGGGCTGGGCACCACACAGTCTTCCCATTTTAAAATGCAGCAATGGGTTAATGAGCTACGTCTTCAGGATGCTGGGGGATTTCTGCCCAGTGATATTTCTTAGTCATGGAGAAGTAAGGCTGGAAGGGACCTCCAGTCCAACCTGGGACTCAAACCTGCTGCCTTGGTGTCATTAGCGCCACGCTTTGACCAGCTGAGCTGCCACTGTTAACCCCTCGCCTGCTGCAAGCTAGTCAGGAAGTCCCATGAGGATGGTGGAAATATTTGTGGTTTAAAATCCAGATTAAACCCTGACTGGCTTCCGGCTGTCAGGCAGGGCAAGCGGGGACAACAGGCGGCCTTTCTTCCTCCTTGAAACTCCCCAGCCTGCTTTCTGGAGCAGTCTGCCTCACGGGAGCCGTGCGCCTCTGCAAACATCTTGGCTTCTCGATCGTTTTGGGGGCTGCCCTGATGTTATGTTTCCACCACGAAGCCATCTGCGGCGTGAGAGTTGGGGCTGTGCAAGGATTTGGTATGGAGCAAATGGCTTGGCAGGAGCCGCTAACTAAACGCACGTGCGCCGAGATGAAACGTGACGCAGACTCTCAGCCCGGGGAATCTCGTTACACAGCAATTTACCAGAACATTGCTGTAAGTTACATAAGCATTGAAAAGATTTACTGACTTGACAATTTGATTTGTGCTTATAACTCTGAAAGACGTCTCTGATTTAAGCAATTAAATCTGGAAGGCCGATTACGGATTAGCATGCAGGCTTGTCACTTCCAGTATTTTGGGGAAGGAAAAAAAAAACCCCCAAGCCCAGGAAATATTTAATTTCCTTCCTTCCATCGGGGAGGAATTCAGTCTCGGAAGCTGGATTATCAGCTCCAACTATTCACACAGCTGCTGACAAGACACAACAACTGTCTGAAAAGAAAAAGTCCAAGCACGCACTGTCTACTTTCCAAATGCGTCACAAAATTAGAGTCCAGGACCACCGAGAAGAGGCCAGGCAACAGTGTCAGCCTGCCCCTGTGTTGTTCAGAGATCACTCAGAGCCAAGGAGCTTCGACTGAGATGTGTTTTGCTACCTGGTCACCCCAACGATGTGCTAAGCCAAGGTGGAAACGTGGATATCTGCATCTCTTGTTCTTTCTGATACTTAACTGGGGCGGGGGGGGTGTTGTTCTGCGAATATGAATTCACTTGATCTTTGCCAGCTCTCTCGTTTCCAAAGATAATCACGATGTCAATGCGTGATGAGACTGGGAAACAAAATGCAAAGGGTCGTTGCCAAAGTCACACATTTTCAGAAGGAATTCAGAAGGAAAAAAAGTTTTGCTGCCAGTTTTAATAGCGAGTGTCACATTAAACAGCCTGGTCATGATGTATATGAATCTTGTAGGGCTAAAGCAAGGCCTTGTAATGCTAAAAGTGAGGCCGTTTCTTTCTCCTTTCACCTCCATTTCATAAAAGCCGATGCAGCACTTACAAGACGGCGGAGAGGGAAAAGGGGTACTGCATGAGGGTTACTGATAAGATATGAAGCTGGCTGAATCCAGTCAACTCCCCTGAGTCTCATCAACAGGAGAACCTTGAAAGTCGGGCATGATTTGTTTTTGTTAGATAAAGAAACATTTTGAGACAAAATCTAGGGGGCATGTAATTCACCAGAGTTAAACTTCGGTGTTCACGCCCACAGTGCCACTTGATTGGACAGAATAGTGATTTAGTTAATAGACGATCGGGGTATTTTTACGAGCACGAGCTAATCACGAACTAATGCTTTTGCCTTTAGAAAGTATTATAACTAGTAGGCGGGGTCCCTCTCTGTAGAGGCACCTCGCTCGAGCGAATAAAGATTCTGTATTTGATTTTCGATACTTGCTCTGCGTGATCATTGCCCCAGCCTAGAGCAAACTGCACGTGGCTTTAAGAGCGTAATTCGTAACAGTCACCAACGCAGTAAAAACACCCCCAAGTCCCTTGTGACAATCTCAAACAGAAGCATATGGGAGCTATGCTGCAAGGGGTTATTAACCCCGGGGCAGATAGAGAGGCGGCTAATAAATTCTGGAACATCTTGGCCTTCTCACGGTATATCTGAAAGGAGCTTGTATCTGATAGAAGGAGCTTCACTTCGATTTTCTTAGAAATGCTCTTATCAGGTAGCTCCACAAGTTACATATCACTCGTTACAGGGATGCCGCAGCAGCCGTAATCAGATGGCATGGAGGAAACCAGTGCCACCCAGGTCAGCCACTGCAAATATTTCACAGGGATGAAATACTCTAAGTCTTTACAGACATCAGCAGCACTAAGCCCCCAAAAATCAATCCAGGCTTGATTTATTAGCCCTGGCTCTTTGATCTCTGTCGCCATACGTAAGTGAGCACTTGGCGGCTGGGGGAGTCGGTGAGACATGAGCTACCGGATAAGCACGGCCTTTCCAGTCCTGCCCTAACAGGCCTTGGACCTGGTTCCTAAAGACACTTAGCTGCATCTCTAATGAAATGCATGGCCTAATGACCCCCTTTATGCATGGCCTCCATCCTCAACGGGGACATATATTTACGTGGCCAAGGTGGGAGTCCTACCGCGTAAAGCAGACCTAGTTATTGGAGCCGGCAAATTCTCTCCTCTCTGTCTTCACCCCAAGCCCCAGCATGAACCTCCTTGATCTGCAGGTGTTCCCGAGCGCTCAGCATGCTGCTATCCCAGCGCTTCGCCAACACCGGTCCATTCAGGTCCTATTTCCCAAAACTATCTACTGACACTGGGGGCTTAGTGCGAGACTGCCTGTGCTACCATCTCAGAAGCACAGAGCTCATGTTAACCTGAGCCAGGTGGAGAGAGCACTCATGATGGAGTTAAAAGGTGCTCCAAAAACAACACTCCAAGTCAGGAAACCTTTCAGAAAGTTACAGGCCTGGGCTCTCAGCCCCTCCCCGAGGCAGGCAATCCTCCCTCGCATCAGCACACTTTTCACATAAAGGAATGGCAGACAGCTCCAGCAATTTGCTCAAGGTCCCAGGAGGACATGGAGCAAAGCAAAAACCACCCCCATCCTCCAAGACGTGGCTCTGTGACCTAATCACAAGGTCGCCCTTCTCTTCCGTCACCCTTACCCACACGAACAGGAGGTCATCTTCACATTACCCCACAGAAAACCCAAATTCACATCCTTGATGCCCAAGTCCTGTGAAGCTACGGAGCATCTCCCTGTCCCACCTGCCTCTCAGTTCACTTGCTGAGAGCTCGCACCAGCAGAAGCAGCATCACGGGCAAGGCTCATGGGCTAACGCCGCTTGGAAATCCCTGAGGACAGCCACGGTTCATCTATTACAAGCTTGTATGATCTTGGAAGATCTTACAAGGACTAAAAAACCTGATCTAAAAAATTCATGCAGAGCATTGAACTGGCTCAAACTAATAATTATGAATAAAAATAGGATTGGAGCGTCTGGCATGCAGAACGACGATAAGCTAAAAGCACACGTCCCGGGTATCCAGCCTTGAGGAAGCTCTGGTTTTTTTAAACGACTCCTTACAGCTCCCGCGTGGTTCGTATTCTGTTTTGCTGCCAGAAAGGAGACCTCTGCTGAGTTGCAATTTGATCCTGAAACGGGGGATCCTGAAAGAAAAAGCTGCCACCTTCCAAAATGTTGCAGAGAGCCCACAGCAGAAATGTGCTAGAGCGACGATTTTCTCGTGGCTTAAGTTCAGCTGCAGAAAGCACGGAGTTGATTAGCTGGGCTATAAACTGTAGCTGTCTACAGACTCAACTGGGAAAGCAGCAAAACGATTGCAGGGGGCACGGGCTCAGCAGAGTGGCACAAACCCATATGTTCAAGAACAGCCCAGAAAGGAAAGTGGCTGATGAAGGAGGCAGGAGCCATCGTAAGCGTGAAGTCGACAAACCAAGCATGGTACCAGCGAAGGAAAAAAAAAGTAGGCTCCTAAGTGTTTCCTCTGAAATGTGTACCATGCTGAGTGTGCCCTAAAAACCTAAGGGCCAAAAGCTTGCAATTAAAGAATCTTTTTTGCAAAAGAACTTGTTGTTCTAATACAAGGTATCATCTCTACTACGAGTCCCGATTGCCCTAAAAACCTAAGCACATGAGACAGACCAGAGGCAGTTTTGTGAAGAGTCAACATCCACTTTAAACCCATGATTTATTTAGCGGATGCGTTTTCGGCATATTGTTTCAGCCATCCGAATGCAATGTTGTCACCAGCGTGAAGAGTTTGAAAGCCACCAGGTTGCATCATGAACGGGCACAAGTCAACAGGGTGGGACATGGCTTGAAGTCGTCCACAAGGACATTTGCAGTCATTGGTACTCCAGCAAGGGAGGCCAGGCTTTTTCATCCATTTCACCAACTGCTGGGATTTCAGCTCTTTTAAACCCTCAGCCGATGCAGCCCAGCAGAGCTCCCGTAACTGGAGGGAAGCTAAACCACGCTGTTCCCAGTCTGCGCAGGGAGGCCAGCACCGGCACAAGCTACGGGGCAATTCAGAGGGATCTCACAAATGGTGGAGCCCAGCAGGCAGATTTTGATCTCTTTGACCTGGACAAAGGTGGGATAACGCAGTTGGCTTCAGATGAAGAGTGCAAAATACTGCATTCACTGCAGGGCCCAAACAGGCACCGGCAACCTGGAGTGAGAAAAGCAAACGAACGGGGGCTGGAGGGGCTGCATCGCAAAGACAGGCTAAAGGACAGGAAAACCTATAGCTCGGATAAGCTGCGACTTGTGGGATGTAATACGAATCGACAAGGAAGCGGATGGGTTTTTGTGCCAACAATGGGAAGCAATCAGTGGTGTGTGGTACGTTCAGGCTATCCAGAGGATACTCCCCGAGGAGCGGTGGCAACCACGTCACTTCTAAAACCAGACTCGGCACAACCTAGAAAAACGCACCACTGGGAACGACTGTAAACTGGGACAGGGCTCCAACGTGCTCGGCTACGTCTCACGCCTCTGTTCCTAAAGCAGCGCAGCGGGAAAGCTTTGCAAACAAAACCACTCGTCTGCCTTCGCCGCCGGGGCACAGCACTGCGTGGGGGCCAGGAGAGATGAAGGCAGCATCACTTATACGTCAATATGAGAAAAGGAGAGGGCAAGGCAGCAGCAGAGGAGACCTGGTTTGGAAGCAGCCTCACGGCCTTTCTGTTTTGGGCGACTGGGGCTTTGAAGAGGTACTTTTAATTTGAGCCTTGAGCGAACAAGCAGCAAACACTCAAGATGAAACCACTGCACCGGGCCATAGTCTCGTTAGCATCCATTGAAGAAAAGCTCTCTCACGCTGGGTGGGTTGGAGAGAGGTAGCTAGCCACGTCAGGCAGAGGGGCACCTCCACCTTCCTTCTCTAGGCCAGCGGAAGAGAACAGTTGCAGAAGTCAGAGCTAAGAAAAGACCTCCTGGATTAGGGATATAAAATGCATTCTTGCACAATAAAAGGAAAAGACGTCTTGCAGCTCCCCACTTGGGCTGAACGGGCCTTCGTGCAGAGAATTAGCTGATAAAATGAAGCCGTGTGGTATCCTTGAGGCAGGCACCGGGAAAGCTGGAGTAGAGAAGCGCTCTTGGCCACTTTCAAAGACGTTATCAGAACAAATGGGACGGGTCGGCTGGGTCCGTGTTTGCGGTAGGCTTTTTGCTGTAGACAAGAGCTTACAACAACTCAGCGGATGTCTTTGTTGATCTACGACCCGTCTAAAAATTCTTTGCCAATAGCTTTATACGCATGCTGTGAGCAAGGATTGATTTTTAGCAGCAACAAAAGGTTACCAACAGGAAGACGGATGGGGAACTTGCAATAGACCCGCAGTCCTCTTCTCCTGGCAAACCATTTTCCCTCTTACTGGCCTGAGGGTAGCACCGAAGAGGCTAATATTGACAGGAAGAAGGGATCACGTCCTACTTAATCTCTGAACTTGATGAGCTCGAGCCGTTAATGCTCGGATGCAGACTGAGCACGAGTTGGAGGAGACTTGGCTGCCAGACAGCTGTAAAAAGCAAATCTCGTGATAAAGCAGGCCACTTGGAAAAGGTTAATTTCGATGGTAAAGGGCGGCAGGATAACGGCCTGAGAGCATATTCGCGTACAAACGAAGGACAAAGAGCAAGACTATTCAAGGCAGCTTGCTTTTCCAGAGACCTTCTCAGGAGCAGGTTGACAAAACAACAGCCTGCCATGACAAGGACCTGGCGGTGGAGGGAACCCACCAAAATTTGCCCTTTTTCTACCCAAGACTGCCTAGCATGCTATTTATAGCCTGCCTACCTGTGAAACAGGGATCCCCCTGGAGATCTGCTGGGTGCCAGCCGCAGAATATCGTGCAGGTGTGTTTCTGCGTGAAAACTAGTGCATTTGCCAATGACCTCGGCAGAAGGACCTCACAGCATCCTGGACGTGCAGATCATAATTAACAACTGTGGTGAAAACTGGTTGCACTTAACCCTACCATTTCTCCTTCCCAGGACGCACTGAAAACTTGCCTGCCAAGTGAAGGGGTTTTATTGGGTTGGAAGGAACGTCTCATGCCGACGACGGGGGAAACACTCGCACAAGCGGAAGAACGTTTTTGAACATCTACTGTAGTCCCCCCAAGCATGACTTTTATTGCTTTAGACACTGAATTAGGACCAAAGATGGGATGCATTTCACTTTTAAATGAGTTAAATTCTGCACGACTTGAATAGGGCACAGAGCTTATAGCAATATGTCTTCCCAGGGGAAGCATTGTCCTGTAATTAGTCCCATTCATGTAAGGCACCTGGAGTATACGGCAGCCGCGCACAGTGCAGGGTGGCAGCATCAAGCCCTGGGCGAGCTCTGTTTCTCAGGATTTATTTTTAGGTTTTCTTTAAAAGAAAAAAAATCTCTGTCTGATGAACTCCAATATTGGGTTTCACTTTTGAGGACCTCTGTCCTTGGTGAGCGTGGAGTCGACAGAGGAGCGGCGAGGAGGCTGCTTGATGCCATCCCTGCAGCTTCGCTGGGAGCCTCGTGCTGGCTGGAAAACTCGGCTCTTTGGACTCAGCCAACAATTCCCCAGAGAAATCTCTGACCCCAAACTTTTCATCGGTCATCTTGTCCTTCTTCCCGAAGGCAGGGGCTGCCCCCTCCCGTGCTCTGAGACAGAGCGGTCTCTTCCCTCTCCGGCATTTGTCACCAAGAAGAAGCGTCACTTCCCCAAAAGGTGGCCACACTTCTTTCTCTGCGCCCCACCTGGAGCAGTCCCAGTATCACCAACCCCAGACGCCTAAAAATTCATGAACCAAGCCTCAGAAAATCACGATATTTCAAAAACACATTTTTTCTAACTCGCCTTCTAGCATTGCAACATTTAGGCTGACATTTCCATGGGTTTCATGGCAGCTAGGAGGGCTAGACGCTTCCCTTTTCCAAACCCAAGACTCCCAAGCGCTAACCCAACTCTAGCAGCTGAGACTCCGACAAGACACCGACTCCGGCAGGACACGAGATAAATATGATGGGAGCAGACAAATACCGCAACCCAAAAAGGCAGCGGTGCTGCTACCTGGGAACAGGCGGTCTCCTCCTCCTTCTCTGCCGGAGCAGAAGGAAGCCCACGTCGTACCATGCCTGTCCCCAAGGCAGACAGCGTTCATAGTAGCCAACGAGTGATGAAATATTTAAGCATCTTGTAAAACATTTAAATTGAGGGTGAACAAATGGCACCACAACCGATGTGCGGCAGGGCAGAAAACAATGAACGTCAGCAACAAAACGCCAAGCAGTCAAAATCCACGTGGAAGAATCATCTCGGCCTTTTGGCTTCAAGGCAGTGCTGGTGTCACTGGGTTTCCTACACAGATTTGGGACGGGGGCCTCCAGGACCTCAAGCGTTTCCGATTCAGGGGGTGAAACCGGAGCAGGTTTTAGGACTCCCTTTGCATCCGTGCTGGCCCCTGCATCCGATGCCTCTGCTCAGGAGCGGGTATCAGCCTCGCTAGAGCTCAGTGCCACTCGGCCTCCTCCTCCTGACCGGGCTCCCGGAGAAGTGATTTCTTGCCGCACATAAGCGACGGGCTCCCCGTTCTGTTCCTGACTTTGCTTAGGTGCATTTGAAGGCTGGCCCTGGGGATTTGCCCTTGGGAGCCATCCCCTCCCCGGCTGCACCGGTAAGCCACAAACAGGGACCCGCCGGCCCTCACGTGGGGACTCCCTGCTCAGCCGTTACTGTGCACACTGCTCTATGAAACAGCTAGTAGCACCGATTTGCCTGTACGAGCTCACTCTCAGCCCCGACACCAGGCTGTCTGGGGAAGAAATTATCCCGATAGTTGCAGGGGAAAAGACACTAAACTCCTGAGGGCCTGGTTAGGCTGAATTTGAAGACTGCATCTGTGCGCACGTTCCCCACCCAGACCTGCAGAGCAGCCACCCAGTCCCCACTGCTCTCAGCCCCAGCTCTCCTCCTCCAAAACTAGCTTAAAGCCCACTTTCAGACCAGGAATCCTTTCTACGTTGATCACCTCAGCAATAATCTACCTGCTTTCCTTTCCCCTCCCTGCCAAATGATGTCGGGCCCTGCACCCGGTCCAGTTTGCCTTAGATTTTAATCTTCACATGTTGCAAGGTGCCTTGTCCCATGCTTGTCAGCACTGTACTTTCAGAGTATTACATGACTACTACACATACTTGGGGGGAGTAGTAGATAAACTGGAGGGTCGGGCTAGGAACCGAAGATGGGCATTTGAGGCTAGGATTCAGAGTGACCTGGACAAATTGGAGGACTGGGCCAAAAGAAAATCTCCTGAGATTCAGCAAGGACAAGTGCACAGTCCTGCACTGAGGAGGGGGCGATCCCCTGCACCGGGACAGGCTGGGCGTGATGGGCTGGGTAGCAGCTCTGCAGGAAAGGACCTCGTGGGACAGGGGACAAGAAGCTGGATATGAGCCAGCAGCGTGCCCTTGGTGCCAAGAAGGCGACCGGCATCCTGGGCTGCACTGGGAGGAGCGCTGCCAGCAGATCGAGGGCCGTGATGCTTCCCTCTCTGTTCAGCACTGGGGAGGCCACAACTGGAGTCCAGCTGTGGGCCCCACTACAGAAAGGATGCGGACACATTGGAGAGAATCCAGTGGAGGGCAACAAAAATGGCTGTGGGGTTGGGGGACAGGACTAGTGACAACAGGCTGAGGGAAATGGGCTGATTTAAACTGCAGAAGAGAAGACCGAGGGGGATTGAATAGCAGCCTTCACCTCCATGCAGGGGGGCTGCAAAGAGAATGGAGCTGGGCTGTTCTCAGTGGGGGCAGATGTCAGGACAAGGAGCAATGGGCTCAAGTTGCAGCAAGGGGAGTTGAGGTTGGATATTAGGAAAAACTCTCTCACAAGGAAGTTAGTAAAGCACTGAAACGGGCTCCCCAGGGAGGTGGTGCAGTCTCCATCCTGGGAGGGGTAAGCAAAGCCGTGGCTGGGAAGATGTAGTTGGGGCTGGTCCTGCTTGAAGCAGGGGGCTGCACTAGGTGGGGCCTCCTGAGGTCTCCTCCAGGCCTCCTTGTCTGTGATTACAGCAGAATTGCAAGAACAAGAAGAGGTCTCTGGAAATCCCAAGTGTTGCAGGAACGACGCGCCTCTCTCAAATCTCCGTTCCCTGAGACTCTTCCACGTGTGTTTTAAAACATCTCTTGACGATCCCACACGGAGAAGTAAAGCATCTCAAACCTTGTTCACTTCAGAGTACTTCCACGTTCACACCTCTCCTGGTAAAACTCCGGTTTAAATTGCTTTGTACAGCACAGGGTTTTCATCCAACAAGTTTTTGTCACTTATTCTGCAGATTTTAGTTTCTCAAAGCAAGTAACATCTTGACTCTTCCAAATCAGTCCATTTTTAACACTACTTTGGTGAACATCAGAGAGCTTTGCCATCTCTGGCATCATGAAAGTGCAGTGACTTTATGCAGGCAGGCAGCTAAGCACCTTCTCTGCGCTGCATGGTTTGGGGCTCGTTTTATTTTTATTGATTTGTAAGACGACAGAAGAAACAAGATAGGCACGCCCAATATAATTTCAGCGTTTAATTCCCCTTGCTACTTATCAGCAGGAATGCAGGCACCTGAACCAGAGTCTCCTTCCATTCAGACCACATCGTTTGTCACAGATGCTGAGAGACCTCATAAGTCTCCTGCAGGAAAATGCTGCCGCAGCAGTGAGCCTATTGGGCACCTTCCTCCTGCCTTCACTACGACTCGGAAACCACGTGCAAGAACCTGCACCCAGGCACCGATACCAATTCACCAATTGCTTCTTCTAGACTTGCCCCACAAGTGCTGAGGGCACAAGTCTGCCGTGTGCTCCTAATGGATCCTTAATCTGCGAGCCAAGGGACTGCAGAGACTGCTACCAGGCCTGGGTTTTTAAAAGGGTCTCAGTCCAGCTTCCCATGTTATACCTGCCCTTTGTGCACCAGCAAATAACTGCGGTCACAATCGGTCACGGCCGCAAGTGATACCTTATGGATGCAAGTAGGTAGGTGTCTGCCCACGGTGATTTGCACCTGCAATTGCTGTTGTAAAGTTGAGGGAAGCTGGTTCAGCAGCTCCGGCCCAAGCATCTTCACTGTGTCTTAGGTACGATGAACAGTATCGGGCTTGGTGTGTCACGTGAGATGCGCGTGAGCAGAGCCCACCATCCTTGCTGAAGCTCGGTCCGCAGAAAGGCCGGCTGACACAACTGGGACTACACCCAGGATACGTTTCTACTCGGCACGTAGAGAAGTGGGAGAGTCCAGCCCAGGGACCAGTACATGGAGCCAGAACCTGTGGGTAGCGCTTTTTCCAAAAAAAAAAAAAATCCAAAAAACAAAGCAGCAATTCTTGCACTCGGAAGAAACCCGACTCGACAAGCTTCTCTCATTCAGCATTACATCTGGCACCGAGATTTATCCTCCTTCTACAAAGCTTTATTTCACAAGGTGGGGAACCAAAATCTTCTGCTGTGCAAATATGATTTTGAAAACACAACCGTATAGTGGGAAAGTGTGGTTTCTTTCTTAAACTTCATGGCACTCCTGAATTCCAGTACACTAATTCATTGCTGTCTTCCCGGTGCATTGAAGAATGCAAAACCTTTCATCACCTGTTAGGTAGAGAAAAATTACATCGTGTCCTGCAAATTTCTTTAGGCCAATTTGTTTTGATGGAAGTTTTAAATATTTACTGTTTCCCCTTTCCAGGTAGTCTGCACACTGAATCATCACTGTTTGATTAAAACCCTATTTATTTTTTTAAAAAGCAAATCCAGCGCATACGTGCCTTACCTACAAATGAAATGTGTGGGGAGTTACTGATCTGACATTCAATTTGCAAAGACCTCATTTTTAATTGGCTCGTGCAGAAAGTTTAATTGAAATTTTATCTTTTCTGCACATACACAAACCAATCCCAGAAGAATCTGCAGGTATTCTCCTTTGCACGGATAAACATCTGTCACCAATGTGACTAGCGCGTTGGGAGAATTAAACTACAGCAGCTCTTAAAGGGACCACGGCGTGCAGCGTGGTCCAAATTGCAGAGGTTTTAAAAGCTGCCCTTTATAGACTAAAGGAAACAAAATTCATGACATGGTTGTCTCTTAATGAAATGGAAACACCTGTAAAAATCTGAATTTTGCTACTACGCTGAAAATTCACAAATAGTAAATGCATGACTGAAGAAATCAAAAGTAATTCAGACCATCTCCCTCCGTGCCTCTTCCACCCCGATTGCTGTGATATTAGAGCACCTAGTCGAGCTGTGCAACAAAAGCAAGAGCAAGGAAGAAAAGGGAAACAAAAGCTTCTGCAGTGAATTATGAATCTCATTATTAAAAGTATTTCGGATTTAATAATTCAAGGTGCTAGAAATGAGAGGACAAGAAGGACAGATCTTAATGGAAATTTCCTGTTTTTATGGTATTCCTTTAAAATATGAGGCAGCCTCCCACACCCCCCCCTCCAAATAATCAATTTCGTAGAGACCTAGGGTGTTGCAGGATTGGATCCTTGGTAGCGGGGAAAGTGCACGACTGCATTTTTATTTCAAAGAAGAACTACTAAGAGCAAATCCTCAGTCTTGGCTTCTGATTGTGGGAGGCCCCCTCGAGAGTGATCCCTTAATGCACGGAGTGGGCATGAACAACAGGCCATCGGGCACAAACACATAACCACGATACCAGTGTGCACCAGCCACATGACCGAAGGAGCAGTATTGATGCTGGGGAGCAGCACTGATGCTCTGGTCCCATTAGGCAGCTCCTGCTACCCATCAGCGGATGTTCATAATTTTAGGGCAATTGATTCATGGGTCCTCACCAGGAAGTGGAGCTGGGGAGTCACATGTTCCAGCTGCACGTGATTTATGCTCTGCCGTTTTCACCTGACCGCTTTACAAAAGACAACTTCACCCTAAGGACAGATGCGCGGAGTCACGATGCATGCAAGCATGCCCACCATTTCAGATCAGCTATCAAACACACTAAGAAAAGGGTATGCAGGGCACCAGTGAGTAACTAAGCAAATCCTGCGTGGCTTCCAAGCAAAACCCTCCCACGCCTCGCACGAGGGATCTTAGGTCGGCTCTGAACATAGAGCCCCAGCCCTCTCTCCAGGACCCCAAGTTGCATTTGTTGACTCCACGGGTCCGTTTCCTCCGAGCTCCAGGTCAGAGAGACCCATCGAATGCTAGATTCACTCTTGTTCCTCTGTCTCTCCTACTCCCACCGACCGGGGCAGCCCCGCACATCTGGAAGGGCAGCGCTCCATGGCAGACACAATGGGGAGTTTGCCATGACGAACCCCTGGGGCCACGCGCTGCTCTGACATTTCCTCACACCCCGATGCCTTCACAAAGGCAAGCCAGACTTTTTCTTGCTTAAGCACAATCAGATTTAAGTCAAAGGCTCTTGAGCACAGTCCCGAGGGCTCTACAAATTGTAGCGCACACTCTCTCTCGCCTTCTTTCTTTGTCTCCTTTGCCGTCTTAATATTTTTTCAGGCTGACAGTTTCTCACCCTTCAGGAGCTCCAGCAAACATGCTGCCCAGAGCTCTTAAACCTTAAAGACACCACTGAGCCAGCACGAACAAATGTTACCGAGACCCGCAGCTCTCCTTTCTCAGCACGGGCTCTGCTGGGACCTGGAGGATAGTTTGCAGACTCAGCCATCAAAGGGTGAAACGACTTAATTTTTGCTGTTGCATGCGTCAAGGGCTGTGTTTTCACAAAGCTAGCTCCAAAGAACATGCACCTAAACCTTGGATTTACATGTGCAAGTGACAAACTGTGGGTGCATTTATACATGCAGTTAGTGTGACTGAATAAACTCCAGCGCAATTTGAGCTGGGATAAATTAATCCGAACATCACCATCTACATGTGCATTTAAGGGCAGTAATTTACTCCACCATCAGAAGAACTTGCATCTCACAACTCAGTAATTAGTCTCCACCAGCCTAACTGTCAAGCATGTGTAGATGGTGATGCTTTACTGTGCAGCAAATTAGTCTACTGTGCAGTAAAGCGCACATGTAGACATACCCGCTATATCCAGATTGGGTAGTTACAGTCCGGTTTCACTATTCATCCAGGGAAAATAAGTGCCAATAGAATGAACCCACCTAGATTCTGGTTAAACCCCCGCGGCATTGGAGAATGATCCCAGCCCCTTCTGTTTCCTCTTCATTTTTGGAATGTCCATTTTTAAGGCACAAAATGTCACAGCAAACATTTTACACTGAAATTCAAATGAAAAGTAATTTTGTTTGAGAAAAAGCAGGACATGGGGGTTCTGAGTGGGTGAGTGGAGGAATGACTATGTTGTCTGGCCCTCTAATCACTACTCGACGCTCCTTATCCATGTGGGTACGAATGACACAGCTTGGAGCAATCCCAGCTGGGTCATGAGAGGGTACAGGGCTCTGGGAGCAGGGCTTAGGGGGTTGGGGGCACAGGTAGGTGGTGTCTTCCACACTCTTCCTGGTTGTGGGTCATGGCCTGAGGAGGGAGAGCTGGGTCGAGGTAGTCAAACAAAGACTGTGGCGCTGGTCTCATCGTGAGGGCTTCGGCTTCCATGACCACAGCCCGCTCTTTGTTGAGAGAGGCAGTGGTCGGCTGGGGAGAGATGGCCTCCACCTCTTTCCGCTGGGAAGGAGGCTCTTCTCGGCCAGGCTGGCTAACCTGCTCGACCGGCCTTTAAACTGAGCCCGTTGGGAGGTGGGGGGATTACCACCACTGCAAACCCACCAGGCAACCTTTCTAAATCCAGCAGGCCAAGGCACTTAAGGGAACCCACCCCTACCCTAGCCCTGGATCAATCTGTGGGGAAGGCAAGAGCCCCTAAGGGCACACTTGCCTGCCTGTACACCACTGCCAGGAGCTTGGGGAACAAACAGGAGGAACTGGTCCTCCTGCTAAGCAAAAATGATTATGACCTCATAGGGATAATGGAGACCTGGTGGGACTCCACCTATGACTGGGCCACAGGTATAGATGGGTATACCCTGTACAGGAGGGATCGAGTAGATAAAAGGGGTGGGGTGTAGCGCTCTATGTCAAGGACAGCAACACATCCCTGCAAATTGACATTGTTACCCAGAAAAGACGACAGGAGTCCCTCTGGGTTAAAATATGTGGGGAACATGGCACAGGGGACATCATGGTGGGAGTCTACTACAGACCACCTAACCAGAAACAAGAGCTGGACAAGGAATTCTCCAGGGAAGTGGCTGAGGCGGCACGCTCTCAGTGCATGGTTGACATGAGAGACTTTAACTACCCAGACATTGCATGAGAAAAGAGCACTTAGCCAAATCCAATTGGTCGCAACGCTTCCTCACGTGTGTGGATGAGCTCTACCTGACTCAAGAAGCCTATGGGCCAACAAGAGGTAAAGCGTTGCTGGACCTGGTACTGGCCAAAGGAGATGACCTAGTCAGTGACCTAAGAATCAATGGGAAGCTGGGTAATAGTGATCACGAGCTGATCAGCTTTACTATCCAGTGCAAAGTTGGCAAGTCAGTCAGCAATACAGAAGTCCTTGACTTCAGGAAAGCTGACTTTGACAAGCTAAGGAGGCTCACTGTCGAGGCCCTAAGGGACCACAACTCAACTGGAAGAGGAGTCCAAGAGGAGTGGTTGCTTCTCAAGGAAGCAATCCTGACAGCACAAGGGATGGCCACCCCATCTCGGAGGAAGGGTAGCAAAAGGGCACAGAAGCCCCCTTGGGTCAGCAGGGAACCTGAGAACCTCCTACGCCTCAAAAGAGAGACTTACAAAGGATGAAAGGCTGGAATTACCACCCAGGAGGAGTACTCAGCACTGATCCATACCTGCAAGGAACGGATCAGGAAAGCCAAGTCTGCAACCGAGCTCCATCTGGCTTCACATATCAAAGATAACAAAAAGTCCTTTTTCAGAGATATAAGGAGTCAGAAAAAAGCAGGGGTAACATTGGACCCTTGCTGAACCAAGTGGGACTGCTGATAACTGACACCCAGGAAAAGGCCAACCTGCACCAGTCTTTCATCAGTCCAGTGGGACTTCCCCACCTAGCAAGACGCAGGATGGCCAGGGTGAGGGTGTATTTATACCCACATCAGTGTAGACCTTGTAAAGGATCACCTTGACAGGCTGGACACCTTCAAGTCACCTAGTCCTGAAAGAGTATACCCTTGAGTACTCAAGGAGCTGGCAGATGACATAGCCCAAACATTAGCAAAAATATTTGAAAACTCGTGGTGCTCAGGTGAAGTACCTGAAGACTGGAAGAAGGCCAGTGTGGTGGTACCCATCTTCAAGAAAGAGTGGAAAGTAGATCTTGGGAATTACAGGCCAGTCAGCTTGACCTCAATTCCCGGTAAGATTCTAGAGAAAATGATCAAGGAGACCCTTCTGGATAAGCTGGCTGAGGGCAGCATCCTGAGGGACAGCCAGCATGGGTTTGTCTTGCCTGACCAATTTCATCTCCTTCTATGATCAGGTGGCATATCACATGGACAAGGGAGAAGAGATTTACGCCATATAACTGGACTTTAAAAAAGCCTTTGATCTGGTGTCGCATGACCTTCTCATGGAAAAATTGGACAACTGTGGCCTCAGCTATACCACAGTCCGATGGCTGGGAAATTCGCTCCAAGGTTGGACCCAGAGAGTAGTGGTTGATGGCAGCAAGCCATTATGGTGCTCCATGACCAGTGGTGTCCTCCGAGGCTCTGTCCTTGGACCAATTCTCTTCAATAGCTGACTGGAAGATAGCTAACGTGGTCCCCATCTTCAAAAAAGGGAAGAGAGAGGTCCCGGGCAACTATAGGCCC
>NW_017728911.1:41262772-41271913 GCF_001723895.1 Crocodylus porosus | reverse complement strand
CTTCCTTGAGAAGCAACCACTCTTCTTGAACTCCCATCTCCCTGGGGTCATGGTCCCTAAGGGCCTGACCGACAAGTTTGGGAGAGACCTTGTTTCCCCTAGTGCCCCCCCGCATAACAAGGAATAACGGCTACAAGTTGTTGGAGAGGAGGTTTAGATTAGACATCTGTAAGAACTACTTCACAGCCAGGGCAGCTAGAAGCTGTAACCAACCTCCAGGGGAAGTGGTGCTGGCTCCTACCCTGGGGATCTTTAAGAAGAGGACTGATGCCTACCTGGCTGGACTCCTTTGAGTCCAGTCTTTTCTCCCGCCCAGGCGGGGGGTCGGGCTTGAAGATCTACAAGGTCCCTTTGACCTGACTTCTGTGATTTTATGATTCTATGAATATCTTTATCAGCGATGTGGACATTGGTGCCAGAAGTGCACTGGCTACATTGGCCGATGACACTAAACTTTGGAGCATAGCGTCCACACCGGAGGACAGGCTGGTGATCCCTGCTGACCTGGATAAACTTATTAAGTTTATGATCCGATGATGTTCAATACCAGTAAATGTAAGGTATTACACCTTGGGGGGGAAAACCTGCAGCATACTTATAGGCTCGGCAGTGCTACGCTTGCTAGCACCATGGCCGAAAGAGACTTGGGGGTCATGACTGACCACAAGATGATCATGAGCCACCAATGTGATGTCGCAGCTGGCAAAGCAAACCAAACTCTGGCTTGCATACATAGATGCTTCTCAAGCAAATCCCGGGATGTCATCCTCCCGCTGTACTCGGCCTTGGTGAGGCCGTAACTGAAGTACTGAATTCAATTTTGGGCTCCGTAATTCAAGAAGGATGTGAAAAAACTTGAGAGAGTCCAGAGGAGAGACACACACATGATCAGAGGGCAAAAGAACAGGCCTTATAAAGAGAGGCTGAGAGCCACGGGACTCTTCAGCCTGGAAAAGCGCAGGCTCAGGGGTGACCTGGTGGCTGCCTATAAGTACATAAGGGGTGTACATCAGCATCTGGGGGAACTTCTGTTCACCAGAGCGCCCCAAGGAAAAGCAAGGACCAATGGCCATAAACTCCTACAAGACCATTTTAGGCTGGACATGAGAAAAAATTCTTTATGGTCCGAGCCCCCAAGACCTGGAACAGACTCCCTCCAGAAGTGGTGCAGGCACCTACTCTGGACTCATTCAAGAAATGTTTGGAAGTTTATCTTGTTGGGATCCTATGTCCCCGGCTGACTTCCTGCCCCTGGGGCTTGATAATCTTTGAGGTCCCTTCCAGCCATAACGTCTATGAATTATAAATCTCACACCTGATTTCTAAACCCTGCTCGCTGGTCATCAACATCAACTCAAGGGGGTAGGCCTTCCAAGTCTATGCCTTCTTGGCCATTGTACTGGGTTCCAGATGCCTTTCCTATATGAGGAATGCCAGAAGCCTTTCCCACCTGCCCTCCCTCCTATGCTCCCTCTCCTAAGAGGTCAAAAATGTTATTTTACCTTGGGGTGAACTTCCTGAACCACAATCTAAAACCACCTGGATGGAATAAACAAGATTTATTAGAAACAGAGGGAACATGCAAATTAAATCCAAAGCAAAGGTTGCTGAGATCTAGCAGATTCTTGCAAAAGCTACCGGGGTGAGGAGAATGTGTCCGGAGGATGTTGCTCCATCTTCTCCCTTTCTCTGGGATGCTCTGGTGAATACTCTCCTGCAAACCCAACCTGTGGTATCAGATACTGCTGTCTTTCCACTTCTGGACATCCTATGGAAAGTTGGATGGCCAGAAGCCAGAAGCTAGAGAAACCAGGGATTTCGGGGAGATAATTAAAGAGTCCACATATGGTTCTGGAGCATTGTTTCAGCACGGAGTCAGAAAGTAGATCATATCCCTTTCCCGAGCAAGGGTTGAATCCTGTCCGGTTACAGACCACACTCAGCTCTGCTCAGCCCGCAGGAGCTTGCAGTATCACGTCAGAAAGGCTTTAGGCAAAGGAGATGCAGTCGGAAACAAGGCAAGTACAGCAGTTTCTTTACAGTTTCCCGGATGGAAAACTATGGCTCAGCCAATGGTGTTTGAAATTCCCTACTCGTCAAAGTCCCCCGCCCCCAGTATTTTTGTATTTAATGACCTTGAACATGTCTTTATAAATGTGCCCAACTGATTCTTCATTAAAATAATGATTAATGGGAACATCTACCCATTCATTAACGCGTGGTAAGATGCATTTAGTATTTGTACAATCAAGTGTTAAACGAATGCGTAGTAACCAGCATTATTGCTCGATACGTTAGGAGAATCAACTGGGAGAGCATGAGATGAATGGGAGATTTCACTGGTTCTCCAGCCCATGGTAGATGGACACAAAATAAAAATTTTTGGCAAATGGTTCTCAATAACTTTAACACAGCAACACCTTCCAGAGAGCTACCCAGCTTGAGGTGGAAAGCAATATGCCCAGACCACAAGTACAGCCAGGGCTACGGGGTCTGTTTAGCTGATATTTATCTGCCAAGGTGTGTACAGACACACTCTGCTATTCAAGAGTCATACAAAAAATGTTCTGTTCTAGTTACTTTCATCGGACTGTGTTTCCACATATCATTTGAGAGTTTCTCTCTTCAAGGAAAGTGATTTCATAAGAGCTTGCAAAAAGGATATTTAAAATACACCCAGACACCATTCTCACAGGCTGCAATGCCCTAATTTAGCATCAGGAACAAGCAACAGGAATCACCATCATTCATATAGCACAAATAAAATAACAATATTAATACAAGCAAAGGTGATGCACAAGGGAAAGAAGAACCCAAGAGGCACACGCGTGGTGATGGTCTCTACAACAACTGTTACTACCCAAAAAAGAGGTCTTGAAGTTATTGCGAGTTCTCCAAAAACTTTAGCCTGGGGTTTGGTAGCAGTCCAAGAGGTAAGCAGATTGTTAGGAATTATTAAGGGAACTGAAAATAAAACCAGAAACTGCCATCATGCCATTGTATCATGCCTTAACTTCTGGGTGCAGTTCTGGTCTCTGCACCTCAGAAAGGATGACGTGAAGTGCCAAAAGGCAGAGAGAAGGGGCAAAAAGGACAATCAGGGGCACTGGGAGGTTTCTGTACAAGGAAAGTCTGATTTGGGACTTTTCAGCTTGGAGAAAAGATGACTGAGACTGGCATGGAAAAAGGGAACAGGGATTTGCTCTTTACCATGGCTTTTGATGCCTGGATTAGGGGACATAGAAGGAAATCACTAGGAAGCAGGCTGAAACCTAATAAGAAGATGTTCTTTTTCATGGCGCATGTAATTAACTTGTGCAACTGCTGGAAGATGTTGTGGAGGCTGGCAATTTAACAAGTTTCAAGAGAGGACTAGACAAATGCATGCAGGATAAGCCCAGCAGTGGCCATTAAAACACAGTAGTAGGGTTGCAATCTCCAAACTGGAAGGCTTTCAACCTCTAAATCAGTGTTGCTGAACCTTTTAAGTAGCAAGTACCCCCTAACTTCTGAAAATTTTAGTAAGTACCCCAACATTCAATTTTCCAGGGAATTTTATATTTACAGACTAATGTGTGCCATATGTTGGGAGAACAGCTGTGTATGTAAGGCTGTGATATGACAGATGTCTGATCTGGTGTGGATAGGGTTGCCACCTTTTCTACCGGGGTGCACAACTCAAGTATGTACCTGGGCTAGAGGTGATGTTGGCCAAACCTAGGAGAGCTGAACACCAAATTATTACTGGGGAATTTTTTTTTTTTTTAATTGCATCAATTTTTTTGCCATAGTTTTGAGAGGACAGAGGGTGAGAGGGAGTGTTGGGGTACCCGCATACCCCCTGCCTGTGTCTCGCGTACCCCCAGGGGTACACGTACCACAGGTTGAGAAACTATGCTCTAAATCAGTGGTCTCCAAACTTTTTGATCACACACCCCTATCAGTAAAAAATTTTTGAGCACACGCCCCCAATATATGTATATTTATATAAATATAAATAGAAGTTCTAATATTTTCTTCCCGCACCCCAATGGATTGTCTTGTGCGCACCCCACTTTGGAGACCACTGCTCTAAATGAAGGAAGAAAGCATTGTGGGAAGAGGGCAGAGGACAAATCAGTCTGGACAGGCCCTTTATAAATACTTTTCCTGTAGCATCCACACTGTCATTGTGACATACAGAAGCCTGGTCTAGGTGGACTTGCGGTCTGACCCAGTCTGGCATCTCTTATGTCCTTAACAACACTTTGCCTTTTGTGCTACCTTGCCCTACAGATCTCAAAGCACTGCGTAGTCTAAATAAGTAAGACATAATGGTGTTCTTACTCCTCGTTGTACAGGTAATTTTAGCATTTCTTATTCCTCTTTGTACAGGTAAGGAAGTGATGCACATGGGCTAAGCAACCTACATAAAGTCGCAAAGAAAGTCTATGAAAAAATGCACGCGCTCACCCTCGATGTTATCTTAACTAGAACTGCGAGGTCTCCACCTGTGTGATCTGGAAGCATCTCACAAGCATTAAATAATTTACCCTGCCAACCTCTCTGAAAGCCCAGAAAGTGTCATTTTTCATTTTACCAAGTAGGAACGGAGTCACGAAGGGAGCAAGTGACCTGCTCAGCTGCCGCAGACTGGCCTGGACAAGCTCTCAGGCCCACGTCTGCGCTGCTGGAGGTGACTCCACCAGGGAAATTTAAACTATTAGTAATATTCACCCAACTGCAATGCTCACCCATTTGTTTTGGAAACTCCAATATCAGCTTCAGGGGCATCGATTCTTTCTGGCAGCTCCAGTTCTGCAAAACGAGAACATTTCTGGACGTGGAAAGGCAGAAAATGAACTTACTGCTATTACGCGTGGCTGAATAAGTCAGCAGACAGAGAGAGTTTTTGGGACAACAGGCTGATTCCTGCTGATGAATAGCAGGAGCCTTCTTCCACTCAGACGCTGGGATGCAACATGCACTACAATGGAGGGGAGGGGAAGGACTGAGGTTTAAATACTTAGGGCGAAGCTGAGGGGAGATCTAACACTGACTTCATGGGGCTGGAAATCCCTCTTTTCTGTGTCGGCACAGATGCGCACTCTCTTACATATACGAAAGCCAGGAATGACTCCACAGAGGTGAAAGGACTTTAACTGGAGCAATGAGAGAAGGATCCAGGCCACGTGTCTACCCCATTATCCAGCTTCTCCCGACGGGAAACTCTCTACCCGGGAAAGAAGGACGAGACTCCAAAGACAACTGACAGCCTGCCATTACCGTGTAGAAACAAGCCGATAACAACTTTCCGTAAGCTCTTATAACACAGATCAATAAAGGGAAGAATGCTTTTATCCAAACAAATATCAGCTGTTTGAAGCAAGAGGCAGAGCCCGGGATGAATTTCAGCCTATTTATGTGCTGAGAAAACTGCAGCAGCAAGCTAAAGTCACGCAATTATATCTGCTTGTATGACAAAAGAAACCCAGCTTATTTAAAACTAGTGGCCGCCGGGAAGGCATCACAGATGACACTTCTGTACAACGTGCCTCACAACCAGGGTGCTGCAGTTCGGGGCCAGCTTCACACAGTCAACATACCTAGAGTGTATCTAGTTCAGATGTTCTTAAAATGACTCCCTTCACCTTCTTGAGGATCCTCTGCTGAGCAGATGATATTAAAATGGATGTTAAAAGGGCCACAGCTTCCTGACGAGTCCTGCACAAAATGCACCTCTATAAACAGAGCTGAGACTACCGCTGCTGGCTGCAAGCCCTCGTCACACTGACACGTCACCGCAGCAGGAGCAACTGCACTTTCAGAGGTCTACAAGCAATTAATATTGCTCCATTCAAACCCCTCTAGCAAAGTTATACTCAAGTGTTACTTAGAGACAGCTGAAATTCAGGGCTAGATGATCCTGGATTCTCCTTTCTGCCCTGCACGAGGAGCACGGCTTTCTCCTAAAGGCCCTACACAGGCTGCCCGAATCTTGCAGTCTGACCCAGCTTGCCACGCGGACTTAAAAAGCATGACGGGGACAAATGGGGATTGCACTGATGTGAATGGCAAAATTCCCACTGATGTCAATGAGAGCAGGGCTCAGCACTTCTCACGTCTAAACGCTCGCGGAAGCAGTTGGCCATCCTATTGAGATGTCTTTGTTTGACAAGGTGCCCCATGGTGCAACATGCCACATCTCCTGTCACACAGCCTGCTTCATTTCCACCCTGTGGTGAAGAGCCTGGTGGTACCCGGGCGGCACGGCCATGGGTAGCTTTGCTACATCGGCTGGTTCGGTGCAAGACAAGCGGTTGGAAGACGAGGCGTCAGCCAGAAACCACAGCCACCCGAAGGAACCAATTCCTTACCCACATCCATGCCACTGCACCAGAAGCCTGATGCCTTGTTGTCACGGGTCAGTTTTTCACACAGCATAAATGTGCCGCCTGCTTTTGCATGGGCGGTTGACTGGACCTGGTGATGCCATGCCTCACGCTTGCTTTGTGTAATGCACTCCTTAGTGTGGATGTGCAAAATGGGTGGGCGCCCATCAGTTACCTAGGGAAATGCAAGCCAAATCATCCCCTCCCATCATGGTCCCCAGTCACCCTTCTGAATCAGAGAAGCACTGGGCTGAGCTGAGTCACGGGGGAACAAACCATGCCCCTCCAGTGCACAAGGCAGCAAAACTATGAACAGCAGCTGGTTCAAGGGGTAAGAAACCCTGAGGGAAGAGGGGCTGGATGGCAACAGAGTCAGAAATGCCCTTTCTGGGAGACAGAGGGTGCAAAATAGAAACCAAGAGGAAAAGGGAGGGGTGGGTGTTCACTTCCTCTCCCCCACATTTGCTAAAAGGCCCAGCTGCAGCTCACGTACATGAGCCCAAGCTTACTTTCAACTAGCTAGAAAACCATGTTGCAGAGGCAGCAAGGAGCTCAGCACAGGCTTCAAAAACCACCCAAGACCCCAAGGAGATGCTCAGGTATCTGGCCATGCTGCCTCTGCTACACTGTGGTACCCAGGCTAGGTAGTCTGAAGCCAGTGAGCTGAAGTCGTACCTCTGATGTCCTCAAACTCAACACCCAAGCAGAGAGCACTGGATCAGTCATTTACAATAAATTATTGGGCAAGCAGCAATCATTAAAAAACTGAAAGATTTATTAAATCACTATCAATTAATATTAAATAGCCAGCTCTGAAAACAGAAATAAGAGAGAGTATGCCATTGGCACCATAAAAATAAAATAAATACAAATAAACACCTGGGGGGCAGGGGCCTATACCCTCCTGGAGTAGAACGTCTATCACGTTGCAGTTATAAGATTCTTTTTTTTTTTTTTTGGAAATCCCTTGAAAGGCAGATGAATTAATCATGGGGGGACTGAAAGGGACTCTTGCCTATTCATGTACATGGTGCTGTTTAAATTTTCTGCATGAGCAAGAGACCCTGGAAAGAAAAAGATGGTCCCAGTTCACAGTCAGAAGGGCTTCTTCAGGGTCTAAAAGGAAGAAGAATTGTAGTAGCCTCCCCCAGCAACACCTGATAGCAGCATTCGTTGCAGGTCACAGGCTCACCTGCTACATTGTTCCTTCACCTTCCTCCGCTCTCACTACCAAAGGAAAATGTGTGCTCCCTTCAGACGTCGTCTGTCTTCAGGTCATTTTCCAAAGCACATTCCTGATGTGGCTCACCATGATTGCTTTTAGTAAACCTGGAAACTTTGTAGCACCATGCCATTGAAGCATGCTGAGATCAGGTCCTACAGACCCAGACCCAAAAGAGGTCCAACTCTTCTAACCAAGGATTTCTAGCATCGCTCACAGAGTGAGCAGGGGGGTATACAAGGCTTCTGTGTGCTGCCTGTTAACTTTGTGTTCAATGACACGTAAGTTCCTAGCCAGAATGCAGGACCTCCATCTAACCCAGGAGGTGCACAGCTCCTCCAGGGGAGACGCCTTGTTGGATCTGGTGCTGGCCATAGGTGACAACCTGGTGAGGGGGCTGTGGGTGCTCTACCACCGGGGCGACAGCGATCATTGCCTGCTGGAATTCACCATCCAGCGCAAGGTGGCAAAGTCTGGCAGCAAGGCAGCAACCCTGGACTTGAGGAGGGCAGACTTCGATGAGCTAAAGAGAATAGTCGGGGAGGCACTGAGGTCCTGGAGGGGAAGGGAGGGGAGCCGGGTGTCCAAGGAGAGTGGTCGCTTCTTAAGGAGACGATCCTCCAAGCCCAAAGGGAGGTAATCCCAACAAGGATCAAAGGAAGCAAGAAAGCACATAAGCCCCCATGGCTCACCAAAAGCATCTGGGAGTGTCTCCTGGCAAAAAGGGAGGCGTACACCCAATGGAAGGGAGGGGCCATCACCAGGGAGGACTATACTGCAGTTGCTTGGGGATGTAGGGGGGCAGTCAGGAAGGCCAAGGCGGAGATGGGACTGGGACTAGCTTCCCGGATCAAGGACAACAAGAAGTCCTTTTTTAAGTACACAGGGGGCAAAAAGAAGGTTCCGGGTAATGTGGGGCCCCTGCAGGACACGCTAGGAAATTTGGTCATCACACCAGATGACAAAGCCAACATGTTTAATGATTTCTTTGCCTCCATTTTCTGAGCAGGGACCGGAACAGTAACCCCACGGCTGGGCCTCCCTCAGGCCCCAGGGGAGGCGCACCTAGGCCAACGGTTAGTGAGGATCTAGTTAGGGAACTTCTGGAAGGACTGGATGTATTCAAATCAGCTGGTCTGGACGATCTCCGCCCTAGAATACTGAGGGAATTGGCTGAGGTCATTGCAGGACCCCTGGCACGGCTTTACGAGCACTCGTGGTGCTCTGGTGTGGTGCCAGAGGACTGGAAGAGGGCCAACGTGGTTCCCCTCTTTAAAAAGGGGAGGAAGGAGGACCCAGGAACTATAGACCAGTTAGTCTTACCTCGGTCCTGGATAAGCTTTTTGAGAGTTATCCTGGGGCATGTCTGTGAGGGGTAAGCAGGGAGGATTATGCTTAGGGGCAACCAACACGGGTTCATCAGTGGCAGGTCCTGTCAGACCAACCTGGCGGCCTCTACGACCAGGTCACCAAATCCTTGGACGCAGAGGTAGCAGTGGGCATCGTCTTCCTGGACTTTCGGAAGGCCTTCGACACTGTCTCTCACCC
>NW_017728911.1:41239115-41262101 GCF_001723895.1 Crocodylus porosus | reverse complement strand
CATCAGGAGGCGCGACTTCACGGTCAGGGCGGCTAGGGTCTGGAACCAGCTTCCAAGAGAAGTGGTGCAGGCTCCTACCCTGGGGGGCTTTAAGAGGAGGTTAGATGTACACCTCGCCGGGGTTGTTTGACCCCAGTACTCTTTCCTGCCATGGCGGGGGGTCGGACTAGATGATCTGCTCAGGTCCCTTCCGACCCTAGAAACTACGAAACTATGACTGCTCAGTGAACAGCTGAACAATGTCCAAGTCCTTTATTTTTCTGGGCCAGAAATGGGCCTGAATCAGCTACATGGCTCTAAAGCCCCCCACTCTTCCAGAAGGTTTAGCTCCAAACCTGAGCTTGGCATCCAACCCCCATCTTTATTTTCTTTCCCCCAGTGTTGCCTGGCAGTCTTGCAGATGACACAGCTAAGTCAGGCTCCACACACTGGGGAAGTTTTGCAGAGCACGCATCCACACAACATACCTACTGAGACACCGCTTATTTTATGGCGTGCTGTCTGGAGGCACTGGGCCGGCCGCTAAGGAACAGCCATAATGCTGTGCTGTGTGCACTAGTTGTGTTGCAGAGCTAAATCCCACACTCACTAAAACCAAACAAAGAATTTATTTCAAAGTCTCACAAGGCATCAATTTACTTTACACAGTAAGTGCCTTTATAATTGGAGTTTTTAATTACAGCAGACCAGAAAAGCATCAGGAGTTTTATCAAAGAACTATTAACTATTTAACGGTGCTTGAGTTATTATTGGTTTTTTTTTTAACAGAACCAAGCTGAATGTGCACAATTCAGAAGTCAAATAATTCCAAGCTGCAACGTGCCAGAAGCCTGAAGAGCCAACGCAACATTAAAACGAGGGGTGCACCAATATCTTGGCCAATACTAACTTTGATTATTAAATAGCCATATTGGCCGATACCAATATGATAACCAATATTAACTGTGGGGTGGGTCACGCTGGGATGGACTGGGGCAGGCCAGCTCCCCCCACCCCAGTGACGTCTGTGGCATTTGGCGCATTCCCTGGTGCCCGCCCCGGGCGCAGCCTGCAGTCAGTGATGCACCGCGCCAGCGCCCAGGATGCTGCAGCAGCTGCTCTGCTCCAGCCCAGCTCACCGGTGAGGGGGTGGCGGGGTGTGCGGGGCCGCCCCGGGTCACAGGAGGGAACCCAGGCATCCGGGGGCCCGAGCGCTGCAGGCAAGAAGGAACCCAGGCATCCAGAAGGCATAGTTATCAGAAAGCATTATCCGCTACAACGGCCAAAAAAAGCCGATAACTGATAACAGAGATTTCCCTTTTATTGGTGCCGATCCGACAGGCAACCAATACATCGGTGCACCTCTAATTAAAACAGCATCTTAGGTATTAAAAGCTTGAAAAGGACACTGCCTTCAGCCACCCGGCGTCGTTAATCGAGCCAGTCCTGGTCACCGAGTTTGTCTCCATAACCACTCAGAACTAAGTTCAAGCCTCGTTAGCAGCCCACTTGACTGAAAAGCAGGAAGAACCAGGGACCTTCTCCAAACGACCACTGCTGCTCAGTGAAAAAACAATAATAACTCAAGCACCGTTAAATAGTTAATAGTTCTCTGATAAAACTCCTGATGCTTTTCTGGTCTGCTGTAATTAAAAACTCCAATTATAAAGGCACTTACTGTGTAAAGTAAATTGATGCCTTGTGAGATTTTGAAATAAATTCTTTGTTTGGTTTTTGTGAGTGTGGGATTTAGGTCTGTGAAAGTGAGGCTGCTCAGCCAGGCCCACATCAAGCATCCTCTTCCCACGAAGGTTTCTCATGTAGGAGCCCAGCATCTTACAGTAATGCCGTACAGCAAAGGCTCGCTCCTCCCGCCCCAACGTGCCAGCTCTCCTTGGGATTGCCGCATCAGTAAGGCCTGCGGAGCCCGGGCCCCGGGAGCAGAAACAAAGATGCCTAACTTCAGTTAATTGGCAGTACAGGTAACTCCACGCTAATGTTATTAGCTGTTAAGTCTGTTATGCTTCTGCAAAACTGCTGCTGGGTTTTCATGCGTCTCACAGTTTTTCTGTAAATCATTCAGAGACATTTGGTTATGTGAAAGGCTCCATAGATCTCCAAATTGTTACTGCAGCCTCTGCTGTTACAACTGCACCCTGCAGGCACCGGCTCACAGTTGTTATTTTCATTAATATCGTCTTCTCTATTCCACCAAAAAATAAAAACACACAGAACTGCGACTGCTAGAGGACGTCCAACATGAGCTGTTTAGCCGTTTGTCTTAACCAGGGCTGCCCTCACCACAACCTTCATTCACAATACCGTATTCAGCACCAGGAGGAAGGGCGTTTTTGTACCTGAACAGCTCTCCAAATCATAATGTTGGTCCAATAAAAGATATCATCAAGAAAAGCCTGCCTCTTGCCTTTTTCCTGGGCTGTCAGACCAACAGCGCGAAGGCACCGCTGGGACAGACGTTTGCAGCAAACTTCACCTGTCTTTACCAAGGCAAGTACCCGGCTGTTGTTTTTTATGGATGGATCTTAAACCTTAGGACTCTGTCTATGAAAGGAGGACCAGCTCGTCCTTGCCAATGTTTATGCTGGAGAACGCAGCGAAAACTTCACATTTAACGACGATTGCTGTACGGGCTCCAGCAGCTGTCCTCCGCCCATACAGGAGCCACGCGAGGTGGCTGCCGCCCAGCTCCTCGTCTGGCGAGACTTCAGTGGACTTCAGCAGCATCTTCCTGAAGCAAGAGCAGACCTTGAAAGTGTTTCATGGGCAAAGCTGTTCTAGTGCCACACTCATGACGTGTGACGTGTACTCGAGAGAGACACAAATCCAGCTATTTCTCAGACATGTCATTTGCATTCAAACCCGTAAATCTGAAACCCGGCCCACACTGCCAGTTCTAAGCTGCTAATTTAGTTTCATTTCATTTTAAATTACAAGGAGCTATTGTATGCTGCACAGTCTTTTCTTCCCCCCAAACGCACTTACTCATTCTTCGGTAGTTCTCAATTTATTGCAAGTCCTCCCCCCAGGCAATAAAATATCCTTTTAACCTCACCACGCTGCAAATCCCAGACAAAGAGCTGAGAAAGATTTCACCCTAAAAAATACCGATTCCATTGTCATTTGCTGCTTTGTACCGTGATGGGGAGAAGGGAGAAAGTCCTCAAGTGGACAATCTTGCGACTCCAGAAGGGGCTGGAGAGCCCAGCTCAGTGTGGGCCTGCGTCGTGCTGATTACAGAGCTCACATTTCTGACCTTTCAGAAGAAAAAAAAAGCCCTCGAGATCTTTTCAGATTTGCCATTTGCTTGCTTGATTAGACACTTGATTCGTGTTTCCCTTAACTGTCGAGGAGATTGGGGGGCGGGGGGCGAGAGTCCTGCAGTTACGAAAATGACCCCGATGTTCGTGCAGCAGAAACGGAGCCAAGTCAGACAGACGCCCCCTCCTTGGCCGAGCGATAGGTTCGACGGGATTGCTGGTGGCTTGCTAAGGATTTGGTTTCGGTCCTGGAAACTGATGCCAACTTTTCCTTAAAAAAGCTTTGAGCCGAGGCACCCCATGAGCTCTGGAGCACAGCGAAGCCAACCCCATCCCGGTGCGAATGCACCCACCCCACTGAAACCCCATCAAGATGCATTTGGTTGCATCTGGAAACAGGGGGAGTCTTCCCTCTTTTGGCTTCTAGCTGGGCACAGGGAAGCCAACGGAGGGATTCGCTGCAAGTCTGGCAGGAGAGGGAGAAACCGTAGTCACGCAACCTGCCCCGGCAGACAGCAGCCATCACGGCTCCCCGGCCACCGCGTGCAAACCTCCACGTGCTCCTGGTGGCGTCCCCGGAGCAGGACATCCCGCCTGGGAAGGCACCAGCTACTGAAGGGACCTCAGCACCCGGCAAAGGGCAGGTTGTGCGAATGGCACTCTCCCCGGCCAGAAGCTGTGGGCAGACCTCTCTCCCCGAGTGCAAGGAGGGGTGTCGCAGGAAAGAGTCAGGATGGGAATAAAATGCCAAAAATCCACAAAATGCTCGCACCCTGGCGTTTCAGCCCTACCCCTCAGGGCTATTAGCTGAATCAGGATCCTCTCTGGACGGATGCATACAGCTCTCTCTGCAGAATATTAGTAGTGCTACCGGGGCACTGCCACTGCACCACAAATACAGCTGAAAATAAAATAAAAATCATAGACTCTGTGCTCCAGCTTTACAAACTCTGACCTCACTTTGCTTCCCCTGAACCACGGACACGTCCTTTCCTTCAAGGAAGTGTTCATATCAGCCCTGATACGGCAACGCAATTTCGACCGGTTGCTATCTCTCTGATCCACCGCTCGCTATCTACCACTCA
This sequence comes from Crocodylus porosus, assembly GCF_001723895.1. Taxonomy (NCBI): domain Eukaryota; kingdom Metazoa; phylum Chordata; order Crocodylia; family Crocodylidae; genus Crocodylus; species Crocodylus porosus. Next base: position 41,257,759 of record NW_017728911.1, on the reverse strand, counting down.
GCCAGAGTTCCTGGAGTTTAGAAAAGGAAATAGAGGCTCAGGACTGTCTGAAACTCAATTTTATACCCATGGGAAAACACATCTATCTAGACAGTCTTGTGAAACATCACCCAGACTTCATAACGATGCGATGGCAGGATGGACCGGCATCCCAATGAGCTCATTTGTGTAATGACTACCTGACTTCCTCACAAAAACACATCCTTCTCAGTGCCTCCCTGTGCACTCGCCTGCCATAGTACATAACGGGACGTAACAAGTCATAAAAGGCAAAGGGAAACCCTGACAATTCCCAAGACCCAGCTCCGCGGGCTTCAAGTGACACGGGGCAGTGATGCCAGCGCACCGATCCCTTCTTCGTCCCGTCTGCTCCCCAGGCGCCACGCGGCCTGGCCCTGTGACCTGTCCCCTCTACCGCAGACTGCTTATACCCGCATCGGCCCTCCTGCACAGAGCACCACTCTTAGGCAAACTTAACAATTAAGGCTTCCAATTACTGCTCACGTTTGCATGGAGAGTAGGGCACCAATTGAGGCTGTGGGATGGAGAGGGGCAGTGGTAGCCTGGAAAACAGAGAAGGCAGCAGTGCAAGGGGGGTGCTCCTGCTCCTCTTCCTGCTCCTAGCAGGGCAAAAAAGGGAGAAGCAGGGAAAGCCCTGGAAGACGAGCTATTCCTTCGCCCTGTGCTGCTGGCTGCACGGCGCTGAAGAGCTCTCGAGCCTGGTGCTGCGCTGGCTCAGCTCACCTTAGGCAGAAAGCTGGCAGCACTCCAGTGAAGCCAGGGGAGCTACAGCCAGTAAAATTAATTTACCGGCAATTAATTAACCTCTCGGTGCCAGGGGACTCAGAAATAGGTTGCAGGGGCCGGACGGTGCTGTGGCAGTTGTGTGGCACGCAGGGCAGGTCGCCGAGGGGCGAGAAGCTGGCCAGACTGGCACACACCTCCCGAGCTCCACCCTGCCATGGCAGCACCGAGGGTCTCCGAGGGCCCGGAGGCGAAAGCATCCCTTTCAACAGAAGTGGCAGCGGTGGTCCCTGCCCGACAGCTTCCCGAGACACCCCGAGACGTCAAGCATCTTGCTGCAAAGCCTTTAGGACCAACTTGCACAGTTCACTGGGTAAGAGGAAGCTTTTTCCCCACCGGAGCCTGCGCCAGGCTAGCAAACCTGCACAACCATGGGTCACGGGGCTGCAAGTCCCCCGGCGTGGCCCGGGTACCTGTGCATCGCACCAGGCCCCGTGCTCCCTGGTCACACCATCGTGCTCGCCCTTTTCCTTCACAACCAGAGATGCCGGGCAGGCGCGTGCAAGAGGGTGAGCCCAGCAGAAGCAGGAGCGGACAAGGACTCGCTGGAGTGGGAAGATTAGAGGGATGTTTCTGGGAAACCCCTTCTCCTGCATGGGGGTGCTCACTGGACTATCGGGGCAGACAGCGGTTCGCTTGTCTAGCAAGGTTGGGAACTGCTACCGTGGGGCATCTTTCAGGACAAGGGCATCTCGGCCAGGAGCCGGGAAGGGTCCTGCAACCCCCACCACCTCCGGGGAGCTGAAGGAGAGGAGCGCAGCCCACAAACCGTGCGGCGCTCGTCCCCGAAGCAGAGACGACAAAGCGGCTGGCCTTCGCTGGCTGGCGTTGCTGTAACGGGGCTGTGCCAGACCAGCAACACGTTCAGGAAAAGCCCACGCAGAGGGTTAAAGTCTGACCACCACCTGCTCCTCGCAGCATGCTCGTTAGCGTTAATCAGCCCATTGTCCTGCTCCAACCAAGCTGGTCAAACACAACGCTAAGGCATGCAAATAAAAAGGCCTCCAGCTTTGGCCCGTCACCAAATTATTCCCAACCCTTTGAAGCCAGCAGGTACTATTACCACATACTTATAACCGCTACTAGCATCCTTATTTTTATCATCACACTTGGCTTGTGTTGATACCGCACTACGTGTGTCGCTGGCAAGCCGTACAGAAGCGAGTCCGACCTGATCGAAACGATGATACATTTATATTCTGGAGCAGTTGCTCTGACTGCACAAAAGCACCTCAGTCATCCTCCCTCTGCCCACCTCCGCCCCGGCTTCGGGAAGTGCCACGGCTTGATGAATCTCCTACAACCTGAATTGGATTTGGGAACTGGACCTGGCAACCGAGATCTGCTGGTCTGCAACCAGCCTGCTGATGCCGTGAGACCACAGCTTCTTGGCATGGGCAGAGGAGCGTGGGCAGGCACCTCCACCTCCTTGCCCTCGTTGCGGTGGGAGATTTCCATTAAACGCTGTACACATCATTTTTTCTGCTCTTCAGCTTTCCCTGTCAGCCTGTCTACTAATTCCCATCATTTTGATGACTGCATCAAGAACTTCAGAGGACAGAGAGAAAAGGGCTTAGATTTCTTTTCCCTTTGCCAAGATTATGTAACCAGCACGCCGTTGTCCCTACAGCACGGGAGCCAGCACAGACAGGCAGGACAAACTTCCCTTGTTCTCCTTTGACAGACTGTGCCTGAAGACGGCTCGACAGGCAGAATAAAGCTGCTGAGTTTACTTTCTACTTCTGGCTTTCATTTTAACTCGAGTTGTTTGAAACCGTCCGCACCATGCGCAGACCTGGCACCAAAAAGTCCGGTCCGGTTTTGGTCCCCCACTACAGAAAGGATGTGGACAACTTGGAGAGTCCAGAGGAAGGCAGTGAAAATGGTTGTGGGGTTGGGGGACAGGACTAATGAGGAGAGGAAGAGGGAAATGGGCTGCTTTAGTCTGCAGGAGAAGACCGAGGGGGATTGAATAGCAGCCTCCACCTCCCTGCCGGGGGGCTGCAAAGAGGATGGCGCTGGGCTGGTCTCAGTGGGGGCAGACGACAGGACAAGGAGCAGTGGGCTCAAGCTGCAGCAGGGGAAGTTGAGGTTGGATAGTAGGCAGAATTTTCTCGCAAGGAGGGTGGTGAAGCACTGGACCAGGGTCCCTAGCGAGGTGGTGCAGTCTCCATCCTTGGAGGTGTTTAAGACCCAAGTAGACAAAGCCTTGTCTGGGGTGATGGAGTTGGGGCTGGTCCTGCTTGGAGCAGGGGTTGTACTAGATGTGACCTCCCAAGGTCCCTTCCCACCTGAATTTTCTATGACTCAATGGATCTTACACTTGCTGGACAAGAGCAGAGCACAAAAAGGTGGCACCTGGGAGCTTCTCTGACTGCACGAGGCCACGTTCATCATGTGTCCTATGCAGCAGCCCATTGCTTGGAAAGCACTGCACAGCTCAGCCTCCAGGGGTGACAAGCCTGAGCCAAAAGATGCATTTTGAAAAGTGTCTCCTGGCATGCCCTTGCATCCCACTGAGGAAACAACCCTGCACGGGCACAGTGTGGGACGGAGCCAGGGTCACGTCCCGGTGAGACTATCAGCAAGTCTGCTGCATTTCAGGACAGAAATGTTTTCTTCTACTTGCCAGCCTCACAAATCCAGCCTGGGATCTCTGGCTCCTCGCCAGGACAGGTAATGATTCTGCACTTGGAAGTTAGTTAACCATTACATTAGCGACACACAAGCTGCAAATGAGACCTCTCTTCGCCTCGGCTGCGTGCTTTATGTGGGGCTAGCAGGAGAGCAGCAGCAGACGCAGTTCAAAGCTGGTTGAAGTCAACAAGATCTTTTCATCAGATGCTGGATTAGACGGCGTGGGTCGTCTCTCGGTTAAACAGCTCTGACCTGCAGCGGCTCTGCTCAGGAAGGATGTGCCATTTTTTACAGTGATTTTACTGACCGTAGACACCCTTAATAAAACGTGACTGTGAAGGAAATGCTAACTGTGTAAAGCATGAACTATATTATAAGGCTTTTACAGCTACAGTGAGACAGATAACCAGGCACTTGGGACTACTGTAGAGGCCTGTGACCTGCAAAACTTATAACCCAGCATCCTAATGCACAAGTCGAACAAGGAAATTGCAAATATATCACCTGGGAGAATATAGTGGGGACTAGTATAAAAAAAGCCTGTAGATTTACAAAGGATTGGAAAATGCGTTGCTTCGTAAGATTAGCACCCCTAATCTATAAAAGGAAACCTGTGTCGTACAAAACTCGTCTACATTTTTAATCATCATCAAATTTGGTTGCGGCAGTGAAACAGCAATAAGGCATAAATTATGTGCGTTTCAGGCAAGCATTAGATACTGTTCAACATGGTAAATTGATTACAGTGTTGGACGGCAAAATCATAGTGGGAAGAACAACTGAAATGGATTAAACATTGGCCCAGGGTCAAGAAACAGCCAGTCTGATGCACAGAGCGGTACAGAAGAATAATAGAGTAATGCCAATAAATTGTTCGAGATAGCAAGTGACTAACTAATGAGGAGACAAGAAAGCGCAGACCGAGGCAGGGGAAGAAATCAGCACGTACGGCACTGCCCGGAGGTGTCCGCATCGCGGATCTGGATTACGGAGCAAGGGCCACGGTCAGCGGCTGAAGCAAGGGGAGCTCGATGCCCCGGCTGTCACATTAGGTGTTGCTGCCACGCCTGCCCTCTTTCCAGGGGTCAGATCCTCTGCTCGTAGGAGCGTTTGTGCTCGAGGGAAGTTTCCCAAAGTGACACCAGACTCCCTCTTGTCACCTTTTCTGTTGGGTTTAATTGTGAGGCCTTTAGGAGGGGAAGACAGGCTGGAGCACATTGCATTATACAGGTGATGCTCAGCTCTGGACCATGCAGCTCCACAGCTGCGTGCTTTCCATGGGGCTAGCCGGAGAGCAGCAGCAGGGACGTGACTCAAAGCTGGTTGAAGTCACTTGGCATTATACAGGTGATGTTCAGCTCCGGATCCATGTCTTCCAACCAGACCCTGGCAGGTAAGCGAACATCAGTTTATGGGCAGGATCAGATCTCAGATGAGACATGGGTAGCAGGGGCTCCGGGAAGATGGGTATGCAGAGATTTAGCTCCATCTCTGTCTGTGGGTTTCCTAGCCTGCTCAGCAGGCGGCTGTGCTCCCCTACGAGCACCCAGCCCGTCCTCACCAGCAATACAGTCCTTCGGTAACAAGCAAAGCAATGAATAAGCATGCACCTGCAGTCACCACTTGCTGCCTCCCCTCGAGCTGTCCCTTCACAGTCTTCTCTCAGCCCTCTCCTCTGCCAGCGAGACATCCCTCAGGAGGAGACAGCCCACAGCTGAACAGGCTTATCAGGGCTGGCCAAAATCATGGATTGGAGAGTTAGCAGAAATCACAAGTATTACCAGCTATCACTTGAGGGGGTCACGATGTGAACACTTCTGCTGCGGCTCTGGAAACGACGCGTTTCATCGATGCAGACGACCTGTGCATAACAGCTCAAAACGCTGGCTTTGACCATGCTGAAGGATCCCTAGACAAGGCACTAACCTTGTATTATATTGCAAACAGATGACGAGCTAACGCTAACCCAGTGAAAACACAAGTACGTGCCCTTCCGTCGGAAAAACCACGAGGCCAACCATCAGCTCGTCGTTGCATGGTTCGGGACCCCACCAGTCACTGTCCAAACCCTGCTTACCCGGTGTTGCCTTTGATCGAACCCTCTCATACAAAGGACACGTCACGAAGACAAAAGCAAAGGTGAGCACTTGGAACAACATTTTATATGAGCTCACCAACACGAAATGCGGAGCTAGCCCCTTGACTATCCAAACCACTGCTCTGGCTCTCAGCTTCTCCTCTGCCGAGTGTGCATGCCCTGCATGGAGAGATCCAGATGTGCTAAGCGCCTAGCCCCCGTGCCGCACGATAGCTCCTGGTGCATCACAGGACGTCTGACCAGCGCGTACCTGCCGGCTGGCGTCACTCCACCCGACATCAGAAGGGCAGTGCCAGCAAGATAAAACAATCGAGACAAATCGAAGATGTGAGACGCCCTCTATACGACCACCCCGCGGCCCACAAATGACTGAAGTCACGCAGGGGCATCCTTGCTTGATGCCACACTCAAGGAGACACGACTACAGATGTGGAACAAGAGGCTGGGGGAGGAAAAAACATCTGAGGACGAAGAAATGGATATTCCAGCAGCTGAGTCTTTTCTACCGGGGGCTGAGGAACGATGGCAAAGGTGGCGATGGTCAGTCTCGACCCCCGACGTACCGGTCAGTGTTAGATGCTCCTAGGAACTAGTGAAGAAGCGGGCTACACCGCTGCTTCCATCACCCGCGGCTGCGGCGCACAGCCTAGGACTACGCGACGCCTGCTGCAACCCTCGCCGCTTGAAGGCACGCGCACAATGAAAGGTCTCACCAGCTACAATGAACGTGCACGAGCACACGTAACGAAAGGGTCAAATGCAGTGTGCAGACACAAACAGAGGACTGGGCACTTCCTTGTCTTGAGCTGCAAAGTCCTAAACAATTTGGGACCCGGTTCACAAGCTCTGCCTGTCTTCTCACAGGATGTGCATTGCTGCAGAGACCAGCTGAGGCCCCAGGGCCCTGGCTACGAGGGTGCCCTGGACTCAAACTTACTTCCCGACCACGGCCGATGAGCTGAGCTTCCAGACACTGCAAGGCCCGCTGAGTCTCACGGGCACCCGGGGATTAGCCGAGTAAGAGGCTGGATGGCCAGATGGAGGCAAAGTCATTTTTAGGGTATCTTCTCAAAGAGGTGGATGTCGATAAGACAGGGGACGTCTTTTTATGAGGACTCTCGCTCTTTTGATGGCGCATATTTTAGGTTGTGTGGAAAGCACCATGGAAAACATACAACTATGAAAAAATACAAACTTCATAAAGAAATGTTTTGAAAATGGAAGGCCACAGCCAAGGATCAGATTCTCAAGTAGCTAAAAGGTTTGTGTTGAGCCTTTTGATCTTGCCTTGGCGCGGAGGGCTTTGTGCACCGCCTCAGAAGCAGGACACTTGACCCACGGCATGCGAGCGCACCAGCCCTAGTGTAGACAGCACCGAGGGCTTTGCCGTAACAAATGGGAAGCGAAAGAAAGGCCATCGTTACTTGATACGTTTAGTCCTTTTGCCCCAAAAGTCAGGGAGAGGCCAAGGCCACACAACCTGGGATTGCTGTTGCTGTCTTGCGGTCTCCAAGCAGATCTGCTGCACACACAGCACGGCCGGCATCCCTGCCTTCCGGCGTCAACACCGAACTGGTGGGGCTTTCTGAAAAACCTTTTACAAAAGAAAGACAGAGACTCACACACACGCGCCTTATTTGCAGCTCTTCACCACAGAAAAGGTAATTACCTTAAGAGCTCATTATGAATGCAGGATGTGCAATTACTGCCTGGAAAGAATGCACTATTTTTAGTACCGGAGAGGGAAAGGTGGCAGGTTGACAAGACGTATCCCTCAAGCAGCAAGACAACTGACTTCTTAAATCTGATATTTTTTCAGTTGGAAAATCAGTTCCCTTCCTTTCAGAGAAGCTAGTGCACGCAGCACACCAACAGTACGTCACTAAGACAGCACCTCCCGCACGGAGGCACTTATCCAGGCCGCACAAAGGCTCGCCTGCCTTGAAAGGATCCAAAAGGCTCACATTCACTTGGGGGATTTTCTTAGTTTTTAATTAAAGTCTTGCTTCTGTGCAATGCAATTCTTTTTTAAAACGATCTGGCCACACTTTGCAAAACAAACTACGCGTCCGGAAAGCTTCAGGATGAGTTAGTCCAAAGAACAGTTCACGGGGGCCCGTCTGAATTTCGAGTGAAGTCCTTCTCCGGAGCCAGGTGTGCCTCGTTCACAAGGACACGCTCCAGGACTGCTCCTCGCTAGTGTTATAACATGTGCTTTGTAGGACCCAAGCAGATTTTTCTTGAGATCTGAGGAAAGCGGACAATGCAGTCCTACTTTCAAAGCAGTCACCGGTTCCCCCTGATTTGTGGCTGCAAGTCAAAGCAAAAGATGGAGAGGGCCACCCTGAGGACAAGGGAAGGAGCTCCCACAGACATCCTAAAAACATAAAGCATAGTGAGGAAGGCACGAGACCGCCAGAAAGGTTCCCAGCGCCTGCCTCTGCTACCAGTGCTGGACGGGATTCGGCCAGGAGGCCACCACCAAACCCCAGGGCTTTGCTGTAAGAGACGGCAGGATGGAGCAGAGCTCCAAAGAGAGGATTTCTTTGGACGTCTTCCCCACAGGAGCCTGAGGCAGACCCGAAGCAAGAGACAGATCCCAGACGCAAGAGAGACTCAGCGCAGCGGGGCAGAGGAGGGATCCTTCTCCCATCAGACATCACGTTATAGCACAAAGCAGCTGTCCGGGGGGCTCTCCGCGCTGCGTGCCCTGAAGCTGGGGTGCATGCAAGCCAGGAGCCTTTCCAAGCCTGCTCGGCTGCTCTCGGCCCCCTTCCCTCCCCGACACTATGAACAGCATCACTGCCGGAGCATAGCTACACCAATGGACTTGCACCCCTGCTTCGCTCTCCCTCCACTGCCCGCACACTCAACCTCATGCTGGGCCATTCGTGACCTACACAGGCCTCCCCCACCCCCTATCAGAAAAAGCATTAAAAATTGTCCCCGTTCCCTGCCAATTGCCTGCTGTTCCCCACACCCCACGGGTGCAGGAGTTAAAGAAAACACACACTGCAATGCAGCCACATTTACGAAATGTCAGATACAAAAAAGAGAAAATGCAGTACAGCAAGTACTTTGCTTCACAGTTTGAGCAACGCCAGTAGCTTTCAGTTACCCTAGGTTTTTATGAGATGAATTTCCCAAAGAGAGACACTTAAAATGCACAGATGAGGCACTTGGTGAGCTTTGATCAGACGCTAAGTATTGTTAACTCCTTGGCTTCCGAACAAGTGCCACGCAAGACTATTTTGCAGTGCCCTTTGCACAGATCTCCAAACGCTGCAACAGGGAATTTCAGGAAAAGATAGTGTTTTGGCATATAAACTGCAAGGTAATACGGTCTTTTCTGGGGCTGCCTGTACAGACAGCATTTTCCTTTCAGCTAGTTTGAGCAGGCATTTTGGGTGAATAGTGTTAAAGCATCTCTTGCTGCTTGCTATGTCTACTGCTCTCTTTGAACGAGCTTGGTGACATGCCTCGGGGTAACAACAACCCGGAGAGAGGCAACCTGTTGTTGCCTGCTGCTCTCCATAATCCTCCAACCTGACACCAATCCAAGCTGGGTGTATGCATCCCATGCAAAGGAGAAGGAAGGCTGGAAAAGGACTACGGGGAATGCTATTCCAAACTCAGGGAACACCAGCATTGTAGTGGGGTTGCTACAGAAACTGGAACTAGTGCAAACAAAATGGTTTGCTCTTGGCTCCCCCAGGCCCCCACAGAGAGGAACAGTGGCAAGAGCAGGAAAGCAACACATCTCTGGGCCAGGAAAAAAAAAGAGAAAGAGCTGAAATGTTTGGGGATTTCATGTCTGAGTTCTGGAAGAGGAGGGCAGCACCCAGACCCAGACAGAAACGGTTCCCAAAAGCTTGCACTTTTGTTGCGGGTCATGTTCTGTTGGCTTGGCGTTTGCTCCTCTGTGCAATAAAGGTGTTTTCCATGCCGAGTAGGTTCTGAGCACGGTTTCATACAATCACACCCATGCCACGTCTGTAATAAAAGCCCTTTCATAAAATGGCCGGATGTAGCCTTAAAAGTCATAACCAAAAGCTCACGTTAACATTCAGGTCCGAGTGTCCGAGTAGAAGCACGCTGCAATCCCGGTCACGTGGCCCCAGTGATTTACTGCAGCTCTTGTGCGAGCGCATGCCCCTTCCCCACCTGCCCGTTAGTGAGGCCCTAAGTACCCCAAGATCATTTTGATACAAGGCGGACATTGCTTCACTGCCCCCAGCCTCCATCATCTCCCTGCCTCTTTCCATTGCACATGATCATCCTTGTGCAATGACCCAGGGTGCATTTCAGTGGGCACTTCCCCCTATCCTGCTGCCTAGTAAAAGGCTCACAAGTCTGGGAAGCAGAGGGTTTCCCAGCATGACACCATTAAATGATTAGTGTGGTCTTGGGGACAAAAGTTCCTGGAGTTTCTAAGGATTTCCACACTGGGGTCCTATCCAGATCTCTCCCAGTTATTGGTGAGCTTTCTACAGCTACCCAGAGGTCCTTCCAGCCCGTATTTCTATGTTCTTTATTACCCACTGGGGCTGGGAGCACCCTGAAGAAATACCCTAATGTCTGATGAACTCTGCCTTCCCATACCAGGACTCAAGGAACGGGCATACGGGTCCCTTCAGTGGCCCCAGTGCAGCTTGAGAATCTCAAATGACCTGTAACCTCCTTGGCCCATGCCCAGCACATGAGCATCCTCCTTATGACACCACACACCTCCTTAATAGTGGCCCCAACCACCAGTATACCAGCATTTAAGTGCCACCAGTAACAAACCAAGCAATGGGGCAGTGGGCATCCAGATGGCAATGGCCCCTTGGGGCTCCGCTGGTTATCCTCACCTGCCTCGCTGCTCCATCCCACCACTTTCCCCGAGCCCAGAAACCAACATCCAAGAAGAGCTGCTCCAGAAAAGTTTTGTGCACAAGAAGTCACTTGATTATAGCTGCTGCCGCCCCCCAAATCATCTTAGCAGCTGGTTCCCAACCACACATACTCATCGAGATAGCCTCCCAGAGGTAAGAGTTTTCCCTCGAAGCTGGCTGACAGCTCGTCAAAGACACAGCCACCGTGAGACCCCAGACCTGGAGCTAGAGGAGTTTGCTAGCTCAAGTCCGGGTTAGTCCCCACGTGCCCCAAGAGGGACTGCCCGGCAGAGCTCCTCCATACCGCAGGAGAAGCATTCAGCCTTGGCACCGACGCAGAACACAAAACTTGTATTGACTTTCAGCGACTTTCCTTGCAGCAAAATAGCACAACAGCAGAAGAGATTTGTACAATTTGGACGTGTTTTGATATCTTCCATGCAAACCGAAGGTCTCCCAGCAATGCTCAAGTTAAACATCTTTAAAATCAGAGCCTTCTGATCCGACAGTCTGCGGAGACCTGGAGACCTGGCACTTAGATGCCTCCGCGATAGATGCCTAGGCGCACACGTGGGCACGCTGTGCATCCAATACAGGCAGGCACGGCAAAGACAGAGGGAGGTTACTTGAAAACACAGTAAACTAGCAAGCAGCTTTGTGCCACTGAAGAAAAGGAGGAGGCATCTTTTTGTCCTCAGGCTGTTTCACTTCCCTGAGGGCGACAGGGAAAACTCAGAGAAAGAGGAGGCTGGATTAGGAGCTGGCATGGAAAGAGGGCAGCAGTCGGCAGCTGGAGAAAAGCAGTAAAACCACCACAGCCCCATCGTCCAGTCCCCAGGCTCTGTCTCAAGGGTCCCGTAAAACCCACCTTTGTACTACAAAACATCTCTCTACCGGCACTTAACAGCTCGTTTCTAATTTCGGTTGTGAAAATGCACATGCTCCCCAGAGTCAACAATGAAGGGTACAAGCACAGTGTATGACTATCATGTAGCTAATGTGTACAGATTCCCCACCAGGTCTCAAATATTTTAAGGATGTGAGTGAGCCTCAGACCCCCCACCCCAATGCTTTATTCAGGATTAGATTTGGCAACAACTCCAAATTGCCCCACTGAACCATCCTTGCATCCAGCTACAGCTCTCAACATGCTGGCCAGAATAAACGGAGGCACAGCAGCCTTTTGTTTTTGGTTCTGTAGCAGATATGCTTGCGTTTTTCTAATAATACCTAAGAGACATTAATACCCTGAAGGCAGCAGGCTGTGACATTTGCACTCCGGACAGATTCTGTGTGGTCCCCTTACATGACAAATTTCTATACTGGTAACTTTCTCCCTTTGGAGAACAGTATTACAAATTGGTAGCATACTTCCCTTGCTTGTCCATCGAGAAAACAGCAGGAAAGGAAGCTGCGTAGTTACTTCAGGGATACTGTTTTGCTACCAGCACACCAAGACTACCACACATCAGCACAGGGCTGCCTGGGAAGGTGTCACGGGTCTTAAATAATCTTAGGATTTTCAGACGAGTTGCTGCAGTCATCAGGAATGAGCAGGGTCAAATTTTGCTCAGCGCAGGGAAAATACAGCCTCCCCTTCTGAACGGACACACACATGCCCTGCGTCGTGGATGTTTGCACAACCACCATGCATGGGATCCACAGACTCATCCTTTACCCCCATTCCTATATGTCTAGAGGTAGGTCTGAGTCCCACTTCTTTGATTTCCTAACGCAGGATTGGCCATGTGATCTCAGGGTATGGATGAGACCCAGCACTGGGGAAGAGCCCTTGTCAGGGGGAGCTGAATACCTGCAGCAAGCAGCAAACAACCCAACAAGACTGGTGCCTTGCTGAGACCAGTAGATGTGCCTGGACACTTTGTGTGGCAGTACAGCTGCATTAAAACATTAGCACACAATCATACAACATGGTATGAAGCAGTCATGCCAGGTCCTTGGAAGGCTGTCAGCACAGGCTGAGCCAGCACTCGTAAAACTGTACAAACCAAAAGACGGCATTTTAAACGACGGAGCACTGTCAAATGCACATACCACAGTCTCCCAGCGCTGTACGACCAGCAGCCACCTCTCAACCTTGCCTCGGAGCTAAGAGCAATCTTGTTCTGGCTAGTAATGGGAAACGCACCAAGGGTGTGGACAGATGGATGCCCTAAACACCCTTTAAACCCCAAAAAGCCAGATTCCAGCAGTCGGGCCGTTACACCCTGCAGCAAGATGCAAATGTGGACCTGCACCGCCGCAGCAAAAGGGGAGAGAAGCAGAGCATCTTAATCAGTACAGGTCCAGCCCTACCCTTGGTTGCACAAGTGCAAATTTTGTGAACTCAGGCTTCTGGGTATAACAGATGCAAAGGAACTCAAGGTAATCTGTTTAATATTCATTTTATTGGTATTACTGTGACACTCCAACAGAATCTGAAATGAGTAGAGAGTATTAAAAAAGGCAGAGAGAGAAGGAGACAGAAATATTGACTGCTGTTTGCATTCCCTAATGATTTCTAATATTCAGAATCAACTGAAGGGCCATTTCAGCAAGGAAGGCAGGCCTAAAAAAAGACACAAAATAAACCAACACGTACTGACAAAGCATCTGTAATTCAAACCAGGTTCCAGAGGCAGCGAGGGACAAGTCGGCACCGCAAAAGTAGCCCGACAACACGAGGCGGCCCGCTGCCCCCAGACCGTCTGCCGGTGAAACCAAGGTGTGACCGTGATGCAGAGCATGCACCGAGTGGCTCGGAGAGCCCTGCACAGACATCACTGCCCACCCATGAGAAAGCTTCCCTAATGCTCAGCTCATTTACCGCACGATGTTGAAGTTGATTGTGGAGTTTCTGCTCAGATGCAGGCGTAATGAGCAGCCAGTCACAAATACTTGGTTTCATGTTTTTTAGCAGACTCCTTGGCGGCAGGCGTGTTCCTCACCGGGCTGCGAAGGGAGCGTAAGAGCGCAACCTCCGTAAGGAAGAACGAGGAGCTCACGAATGGTTGTGATGACGGTCACCTCAACTGCAGGGAACCACAGCTCAGTGCCCTGCGCCACAACCTGCTGGGTTCAGGGACTCTCGTGGGAAATCAGTGAAGCCCGTGGGAAGTGAGAGCTTCACACCTTTGGGGATCTCACTCTGTGCCTCAGTTTCCCCATCTGTAAAAGCAGGATTAATACCTCATGCAGCTGCTGGAAGAATAACCGAGCTAAGCGCTGTGGACCGCGGCAATGCAACTGGAAGTGCCTTGGACAGACACAAGACCAGAGGATGCCGAGGAGCGGGGGCAATGCAGGTTTTGAGTTACTACAAGTCAATTTTCTTATTCCAAAAACAACAGCAATGTGTGTTTGGGGGGAGGGGGTTAATCCTCAATCTTTGTTACTCTATCACAGGAGCCACCTGGTCTCGTCTGTCTTCATGATTTCATCCTTTCTAAGCAGGGTCATTTGCTGAGAAGGCATAGGCTGGAGTTTGCCCCCTCGTAGAGTACCTATCATCCAAAGTGAGACTAAACGATGCCTTGATTTTTGTCTGTTCTCCGTCCAGACAATGACGTTTTCACCAACCATGGAGAAAACGTGTCGAGCCGCACCCGCAGGATGGCTGAGTAGGTTTCTCTCTCTGTGTACTAATTTCAGCAGATCAGGGCATCTTCCTAAGACCACTGTACCTGGAACAGGATGGATATCATCCTGAAACACCATACAGGTGGGCACTCTCAGACCACAACTCCTCCTTTGAAGAGGGCTTGAAAACCCAAACTACATTAGGGAACCGAGTTTCAAGGAACAATTAATCCAGCTAAAGAAGGAGACTCGCCCTGCCCAGCTTTTAGTTTTCCTCGCATCAATGCCTTACCGCAGCGGTTCGCAACCTCATCAGACTCGAGGCACCTCTTACAAAAGGCCAGCTCTCAGCTTGCACTCATTTTTTTTATGATGGAGAGAATAACACAACGATTCTTCCATGGCCAAGAGCTCAGAAAGACCACGAGAGGCCCAAATGCACGGATCCCTAGTGGAAGGGCTTCTGGGTTTATACTGTGAATTATGCAATAATTTTGCACACCTAATTACGTCAGCATTGCGCCCAGCTCCCCGCATCACCTGTAAGAGGATCTCCTGGCACCCCGGTTGAGAATCACTGCCCTACCGAGATAACTTTGCTTTCGGTGGTGGCCTACCCAATTCAGGCAGCAGCCTTGGGGTAAGGGGCAGAAAGGTCCCAAGTAGCTTACTTGGAAGCACGTGCCGTAAACGCGCGACTCAATTAGTGACAACGCCACTGATGAACAGCTCTGGGTTCTTCCTTGACTCTGAGGAAAAGCATTTTCCCTTTCAATAAAAACTCTGCACATTCCCGCTGGAGGAACCGAGGCACAACACGGTCCTGAGGCCGTGAGCCCCCCCACCCCCAGCCCTGTGATGGACAAGATTATTAAGCCATTTTTCACATCGGAGTGAAATGAAGCACAAAAAGCTCCTACTCCACCCACTACACAGCATCTCGTGTACCCAGCTGCCTATCCGGAGCCGGGCGCCTCCCAGCGATGCGCGTCTCAAATCCCTTCCCGCTCGGCGCGAGACCGCTGTGCCGACCTCCCTATCGCACAACGCTGGTTTCCGTCCGAGGGGACCCTTTCATCTGTCTTGTGACCCTTATCATCTCTGCTGTGGGTTAAGACGCTGTCCCCTTCGTGGAATATTCCTCGCTGCCGCGAAGGAAATTCCAGCTACTCCTGACGAGCAACAAGTACTTTTTGTTCCCGAACGTCACGATGCTAAAACATGCACTTCCTGACCTGCCCTCCTGTTCTCTGAAATCACCACCTCATTAATCACAGCTTTATTCTTGTTCACTGGACACAGTGACCTGCATCGAGGTCCAAGGCAGCGTTTGGCAGGAGGGGATGCCATGCTCCTCGTTCTTCCCTAAGCCCCATCCAAAAATCGTGTAATGCCAACACGACTCCAGCCACGAAACAGAGGCAGGGTACATCTGGGCACACAGGCAGACTCTGCTCCTGTATACAAGTCGGCAGAACAGCAGCCAGCACTTTCTGATGACCGAAATCCAGGCTGGATGAGTTTGTTTAAATTAGGCGGGTGAATGCATTTCCTCTTCCAGCGCTCCTCCCTTTGCACATGTAAGTGCTGGGGCCGGACTCGTCCCCCACGACCATCGCTGCATCTCTGACGGGGCCCTCTGAGCTGCCGTGCACTCACCGAGCAAAGTCTGATCCTGACAAAATGTTGACCCTGTTTGACACGGGCAAAACGCTGCAGGAAGAGATGAGAGCAAGACGGATGCAAACTTCATACGGGCTCCAATTCACTTGGCTGTTTGAGAGCCTGCCCAGGCACGTGTCTGAGCAAAAAAGTGTCCCCTCAGCGTTGGTTTTTGTTTGGTTGGTTTTTTAATTAAAACACTTATTTTAACCATAGGCAGGTAGAAGCCAATTCTGTCCTGGCCTCTGCCTTATCCAATTAGCTCCACAAACGAGACTGTTGGCTGTGTCAGCAAAGCTCTGGCTCTTTTATTTTTCTTTGCAGCTGTAGCGAGTACCCCGATTCCTTCCTTCTTCAGACTAGGTGGCTGGGAGAAAGGGAGGAAAGTCCCGGGTTTTATTCCTCAAGACGTCTGCTTTGCACCCTCAGGTAGCGGCTGTCCGAGCTGCTTGCGACTGAATGTTGCCTTTGCTGTGTTGGGTCGTTAGGCGCCTGATGAACACGGGTTTTGTAAGGCAGGCGCCTGAACCTGTGACTCGATGCTGGCATCCGAGGACGGGCACAGCGGGACACTGAGCTTGTGCGATAGGCTCATGTCACATAGCAGCCATACGAACAGTGTGGCGTGCCCCACAGTTGGCACCTCCTCTTCCCTCTCCCGGGTGCTGTTATCCAGACATCCTCATTGCTCCCAGGCTCTTGCTTCTGCCACTGACCATGCCTGCGTCTCACCCCGGTCCAGAGGCCCGTCCCCTGCCAGCTGTCTGGTGTATGGGCTCTTTCTGCTCCAGGAGACATCACTGCCTCGAACGTTCGGCACGTAACAAATACCAAAAGGTGCAAGCGGCACCTTCGGGGGAAGGTTCCCCGCATCCTAAATGATGGCTCACAGCTTTAGTCGAAGGTTTGTCCGAAACAAGCCTCGCAGGTGCAGACACCACGTTATTACTCCCCTTGGCTGGAAGTGAAACTCCTGACTTGAAGTTTTAGCACAAAGTCCCACGAAGTGAGCAGCATCACAGTCTCCACAGAGGGCATCTCCTAGGCAATGGCAGCATTCGGGAGACATCCACCGTTGTATTTCCTCTGTTCCCATGGCAATCACGGGCCCAGCCAGCCACATGAGCACGCTGACTCCCCCCCTTAGAAACCCATGGAACAAAATTCGACTCAAACAATTCGGCAGTGTGTATCGGGGTCAAACTACAGTCACTGCTTTCAAACAGATTTACAAGCTCCCAAGTTTCATTGAAAAGCCAGCCTGAAGACCACCATCCCCCACATCTTCCTTTTTATCCCAAACTTGTGGAAATGTTATACAGTGCAAAGCAGTAGTATGGGGGGCTGGACCCGATGATCTGTAAGGACCCTTCCAGCCCCTAACAGCTAGGAAGCTATGACTTACCTTCGTTCCCCACTCCCGTTTAGGCAACAAGCACTACTGCAAACACCCAGTTCCTAAAGTTACCACTAAGCCCTCTACCCCCGACTGCAGCTCTAGTGAATACATGGGTATTGCCATTATCCAGGTGTGAAGAATAAAGATCACCAACAGGGAAGCAGATCCTGGCATGACATGAACTTAAAAAGAACTGCAATTAAAGAGGAAACCCATCCCATGGCTTTGCTCAGCAGAAAGGATGCCAAACCTGGAGCGCGGAGCCGAGAGCGCCAATAGCGTTGCTGTAGGCCAGCTTTGCAAGAGCTGCTCTCAAGGGCTGGGGACACCAGCCAGCAGCCTCCTCCTGCGTGTCAATCCTAGTGGGCATGCCCACATTTTGACAAGCCAGGAGTTTGGTCAGCCAGAGTTCAGCGAGCTCGAACGGAAATGAAGTTGTGGAAGAAGGCGTGCAGATCTAGCATTGGGCTCCAGGTTTGCTCCCCTGGGGCAGGAAGGATTAGACTCCAGAACCAGCGTCCGGTCGGGCTCTTCCTTCAGGGAACAAATTAACCTGTCAATAAAGATCTCACCAACCACAACAAAGCCACTCCCTGAACAAAGCTGGTTTCGAGGGCTCGGACACATTTTCCTTTATACCTCTCCCTGCCCCGCTCCAGAGCTAGTCACCAGTTCCCACATCTCTGTCACCTGAGGTCTTGCAGCCTTCTTGTAGCAACCCCCAGCCCTTCCCCACCTGGGCCTGGACCAGACCCAGACCCCCTGGGTCTGCACTCAGGGTTATGGCTTTCCGCATTCCCCGGGGCGCATCGCTTGCTCACACCCCATCTCAGTTTGTTTAAATGCCTTACGGATGCAAGGCACGTTTATGCTCCGAGGAGAAATCCTCCTCTGCTATCAGTAACATAATGATTACTGTGGGCCGCTTGAGTGGTGCAATGAGGAATTCAAAAAAACAACTTCCCAAAAGGCAAATTTCCCCCTAGGTTTCCAGTTGTGGTCTGCCCAGTGCTGTCGGCCTTGACTACGACACCAGGACACTGCAGCCTTGTGACCCCGCCAGCTGGAGGGTCACTAGGGAGTCCCGTGGCACAGCTGGCCCTTATGGATAACGGGGATCTGACCCTACTCCTCAAGCCAAGACCAAGCACCTTATTATATCCCAAGACTAGACTGTACCCACTCAAGCTTCCCTCGCTTCATCTTAGAAACCATACAAGTAAATCTGTCAGCTACAGGAGACCACAGGTCCAGTCACAACATCAACATTTAATACCAAGCGCATCTGTCAATGGAGGAACATGCAACAGCCTCCACTAATGCCCTTCAAAGCATTACCCCGATCACAGGTCAAGGGTGCTCAGGTTGACAACTGTCGCCCTGTGAGGTCCTGGTTTCCAGAGGTTACAGAAACCTCCCCGATGGATGTAAATCAACCATCTTTATTTGCAGCGTCCTTGCCTTGGCAAGTGTAAGGCTCCTGCCACTAGACTTGTCATAGTTTCATAGTAGCTAGAGTCGGAAGGGACCTAGGTAGATCATCTAGTCCGACCCCCTGCCTTGGCAGGAAAGAGCACCGGGGTCAGAT
>NW_017728911.1:41234200-41238154 GCF_001723895.1 Crocodylus porosus | reverse complement strand
TTGGCCCTCTTCCAGTCCTCCGGCACCTCACCAGCGGACTTGAACACGTCCAGCCTGTCCAGAAGTACCCTAACTAACTCCTCGCTAACCCCTGGCCCAGGCGTGTCTCTCCCGGGGCCCGAGAGACAAATGGTGCGACTCCGTCTAAATGGCTCCCATCACCTTTGCATCCAGATTCCTTCACAGTCTTTAAAGGCTTGAGCTCCCTGGGGAAACGAAGAAGGGCTGCTATCTTCACTGAAAAGATGAGGAACTGAAACACAAACTACAGCTTGGATCCCAATCAACTGAAATTAGTGGGAATTAGGCACCTGGGGGGAGCAGGGCCATGGACATTTGCCATACAAAATGTTATATGAGAGGTAGAGCAACCTCTCGGTTCCTCGGTCAGGGTCCTCACTGTCTTTCACCAAGCAGTGCCACCCAAGGGAAAGAAGGCAGGTGACAGTGGCGAGTTATTTTGATGTATATATTAATCATGGTACAGAACTGCTTCCCTTATGGGCAGGCCCTATACAATTGACTCAATATCCTTTCTGCTGAATTTTTAAAACTGGCCCACGGTACTTTAAAATGCTTCTAGATATAACTCTCCATCCAATGCAATTATATTTCCACTACAGAACACTATAGGGCAGTTTAAAAATGTCTATAGAAAGTTTAGCATTCTCTATTCATTTTTGCAAGGATTTTGCTGAGTAAGGTTTAAAAACACGGTTTGGTTTCTAGAAAACTTGGACTCTCTACCGAGTCATACTGCAAAGGATGAGCATGGAAAGCACCAGTATTGGGAGGAATGGAAAGTGACCACCGCTACTTAAATTACAGACCTTTTAATGTGAAAGGCCGTTCTTATTTCCTAATTTTGCATTCGCACCTTATTTATAGATCTAACAAAAAACCTGTGCCTCTCTGCTATCGAGCCGCAGGACACAACACCCAATTACTACCACAGCACTGCGAAAGGAAGGTGAAAGATCAACCTCAAACCAAGGAAGCAAAGAACGATATTCAGAGCAAGGGCTGCCATACGGCCGGCAGCTGCCCCAAGACGCCCGTTTCAAGTGCCGAATGCAAGATCAGGAGGAGTTAACGCCCTTTCGGTTTGACAACAAATACAAGGTTCTTCATCTTCAGATAAAACGAGGCAATACAACAATTTAGGCAGGAAGAAGTTCAAGAGAAAGCTACCTTCAGAAGTAAAAGGGGTGTGATTTGGAAATGGCATGGTGGAAGATGAACGTGCAAGAGCCCGTCTGACTCTCAAAACTCATCTCACCACTACTGTCATTTCCACTGCACTGAGCAGCTCCTTCTCCAGAACGGTACGGCTTCCTAATGCTCTCCCAGTTTCCTCTGCTGCTCTTATCAGCTTGCATTTCACCTGCAGCCCCTGATCCTGCCTCCGGTCCCTTCTCCCTCCTCCAGATTGCCCATTACACTCAACTTTTCTTTCATCAATTCCCAGTAGCTCCAGGACTTCCTGAATGCCAGGTCCCCGATGCACTCCATTCTCATTACACATTTCCTGAGGAATTCCATTGATGTTTGCAAGCCAGAAATATTACTCAGCATGATATATGGTACTATGTTAATAAGAATTAAATTGATTCATGAAAAACACCTGCTCAGCAGGGTCATTAACTGTTTCTCAAACGTTAGTACAATGGACTCGGGGGCTTTTAAGCCCAGAATGCAGTCCATATTACGGCCTAACTATGTGGATAACATAGAGACAGGCGCACCTCAAACTACCGTTTTTTAAAGTCTCTCCCTTGCTGCAAAATGGCTTAATCGATTTTTATAATTTTGTACGTACAAAAATTTCATATAGGTAGCTAGACAGATATTGCCTCTGGGATCACAGCTTACAAGGAAAGCTTCAGACCAATATGATTTGAAGCAGACAAGTCATAAACCCTCTGCAAAAAAAGGACACTTTGATAGACACGATAGATGTGCCACTATAATTAAAGCCTTTGGTAAATGACATTGTGCAGCCAAAATATTCTATTTCCAGCTGTAGCATTGATCAAATTTTGACATCCAAGATGAACTGGTTAAGAATCTATCTGGACTGATGAGAAGAGTATGCCACAAAGCTTCTGTTACTCTTCACATATAAATATGCATGATGTATTTGATGAGCTGTATGCATCAAGTGAGTATTGACATAAGTATTTTAGCCATATGCTGCTGAGCAAGGCAATAACCTCCTTCCACATCCCAGATTATCATAAGATTTTTCTCTATGCTCAAGAGTCCGGTGATTATATTCCTTCTTGCCAGATATGAAAGATTAAAATATGTGCCAACCTTGAATTTCCAATGAGATGTTCAGTCAAAGAAGAAAACTGGCTCTCTCTGGGCAGAAAAATGGATTTCAACATAATGGGCTGTTCCAAAGAGAGCCGTACTCATCAGGAATGGAACGAGGTGCAGGGAGATAATAAAAACCGTCGCACTCCAAACCCAGGAATAAAATATTTTCAAATAAAGCAGACGTGTCCTCCTGTCCTATTTACCACGCGATTTCAATGCTCTTGCATACGATGCACAATCCTGGCAAGCTACGAGGCAGTTAAGTGGTTCTGCTAGATAACAAGACTTTCAGGGAGTGAGTCACAACACACTCATAGCTTTGGAGAGTATTTTCCAATCTTTCCTCTCCCCTTTTAATTTCTCACTCCCCTCCATTTGATATTTCAAACTAAATCATATTTCAAGACTGGAGGATTTTTAAACAACAGGCCAGTTCTGAAGTTAAGATCTCGGTTCAAAACACCCCAAAAATTTAGGTTTGGGATGGTGGGGGGAAATCAGATGTTGAGCTCAGATCTTAGCACTGAGGAAACTACAAAGGTCCTCAAATTATTTGAAACACACACATTACAATAAAAAATGAAGGTTCAGACAAGATGATCAAATCGATGCAGCTAAAGCATCCTACTGTCGATAGCCGCTCGTCACCACACCACAGCGGAGGGGTCTGCTCTCACCTACGTCCCCACAGCTGACAACGCCGGGGGGCCGGTGCCAGAGCGGTTCACCGACAACTGAGGGCTGAAACATGCTAGCTAAACTTAGGTGCCACACAGGGAAACAGGATAGAGGCACTACTTCTAAATCCATTAAAATATACTCGTGGAGACCTGGCAGTTACATAGCAAAAGTCTGATTTTGCAGTGATATCAGCAGGCTGCAATATCAAATGATGAGAAAAGGAAACTATGGCATTTTCATATACTAATGTACGTGTTACAGTGGATTAGGGGACAACTTTTTAGTTCACTCCTGTGTCTGTGAAGGAACAACTTGTGTTAGAAACATAGAAACAGAGGGTTGAAGGGACTCAGGAGGTCACCTCTAATCCAACCCCTGCTCCAAGCAGGACCAGCCCCAACTACATCATCTCAGCCAGGGCTTTGTCTACCGAGTCTTAAACACCTCCAAGGATGGAGACCGCACCACCTCTCTGGGTGACCTCGTTCAGTGTTGTACTACCCTCCTAATGACAAAATGTTTTCTCATATCCAACCTCAACTTCCCTTGCTGCAGCTTGAGCCCATTGCTCCTTGTCCTGTCATCTGCCCCCACTGAGACCAGTCCAGCTCCATCCTCTTTGCAGCCCCCCTGCAGGGAGGTGAAGGCTGCTATTCAGTCCAGACTAAATAACCCAGTGGCAATGCGTAGGGGGTGCACATGCACCCCCTGAATGTGCCGGTACAACCCCTGTCAGGCCATGTTTCCCACTCAGGTGACAGGCGGGGGGCAGGTAGGAGCACCAGTGCCCCCCCCGTACGTGTTGGCAGGGAACTCCCCCCCCAGTTAGTGGGATCAGCTGCCAAGGACCCCCCCCCAGTTGCTCAAGAGTCACCCATGAAATAACATCAATAGCCCCAGCCCCCAACCATTTTCATTGCCCTCCACTGAACTCTCTCCAGCGTGTCCAAA
>NW_017728911.1:41222555-41234100 GCF_001723895.1 Crocodylus porosus | reverse complement strand
TCACTGGCAGCCAGAAAAGCCATTTCTTTGCTTGGAAAAACGAATAAACGATAAAATGGGGGTCACTGAGATGTGCTAATCGTGGTCCCCCATGTCATGGGGGCTACTGAGATGCGCTACTCATGGCCCCCCCATCTCATAGCCTTGCCTTTCAGAACAGACCCATGCTTTAATCCAAGATATTTCTGCAGATGTCGATGTGTTGCTTTCACTCTTGAACATCGCTGAGGGTGCTCGGCAATGCACCACGGTGGCGCACACCAGCTTGAAGTAACAAACAATGGGTCGGCACGCCCTGATCCACAGTACCTAATTAGGTAGTTGAAAAGCTTTGCACAACAATACCGTGTGGGAGACAACGAGCAACAACGAGAGAAGAGCAAACAACCCAGGGGCAGAGACGATGCTCTCGGGCCATGCCCCTCATGAACTATAGCAATTTGCTTTGCTTGGCCTCTAAAGGCAGATTCATACCAGGAGCAAGAAGAAAACCTGGTCCTTCCTTTTAGCGAGAGGAGGGTTATAAGAAAATAAGGGCAGGGGAAGGCCAATGGCCACCCCAGTCACTAGGGAAGTTTCTCCACCCTTTCCAAATTGCTCAGGACATGAAGCACATACAATGCAACAGCATGGCACAAGGTTGCATATGACAGAGCAGTTCTCCACTCTGATTCAACATTAAGGCTTTTGATAGTAGTCATGATCTGCTCTTTATACTTTTTTTCCCCCAGACATGCTACTTTCTTGCACTCGGAGGTCACCAACGTGTGGAACAGCTGTTAGACACATCGCAGTGCAGCACACTCAACAGTGGCACCAATGTACAGACAGAGCACAGCCAAACAGAAAGGATGCGCTTGCCCTTCCTTTACCAGCTTCCTAGGTATACACCCGATGGAAGAAATAGCTATTCTCCAGCGAGCATGGGTCAGCTCTGCATCTCATCTGTTCCCGGACACCTCCGCCGTCGATGTGAAGGATGGAACTTACTCCTCTGGGTAGAGAAGACGGTGCCTTGAGAGTTATTCAATACCTACCTCTTACTTATGGGAATGTCTATGTTGTAGTCACAAAGAAACACACAAAATTGCAGCCCGGTATTGAAAAGTGATCCCATTTTCAAGGCAGTCAGCTGATCCATTCAGACAGAGCCTACTTTTAGATGCTTAAAATGGCAGCTTTGCAGTTCAAAGCAATATGAGTGGGGCTTAAATGCAGTGATGTTATGCAGGCACAAAACTCATGCTGCGCTATCAGACTACATGCATAAGCCAGGGGGTCAGAAGAGACCCCTTATCACCCAGGTCCTCTATGACTTCCCTATTATTGCAACCCTAATTCCTGCGCTCTCATGCAGATGTGCTCTGAATTTTGAAAGTGAATTTACTCTGAAAAATTCCTTTCTTGGAGATTACAATTAAGGGACTAATTTTTTTGATTTTTTACAAAGAACCTGCCATTCATCTTGACCAATGTTCCTCCTGGGCTTATAATACTACCACCTGCTTCCCTTGCAGCCTTCCAATACACATGTCCAATTCAGCACAGTTTTAGGATAGCAGGCAGATTAATCTAATCAGCTTTTGCTTTCAATTTTGGTCATCTCCATGAAACGTTTTAAAAAATAAATTAATAATAGCCATGTCAATACTGCAAATGCTGCCAGAGTCTAGATGTCAGGATGGTTTATGGACCTGATCGTGATACCCAGAGACTACAGCCTCGAAGGTGCTGTTTAGGCCCAGCCCACGTCACCGTCAGCCGTGACCAAATCTTTTATGATCAAACCATACGCCCCCAAAACTAGCACTATACCAGTACTATACCAGTGACCAGCTGAAAGGCTCATTGACAGTCTCAGCACAGGACCCAAGGACTGAATGAGCATGGAGACTGAATTACTCTCTCATTCATAGATGACCCTCTAAATTAGGGTTGAATCACAGTAATAAGCGTGTTGAGAAAGCATGTGCTGTGCTGCCCAGTGCCTTTTCAAGGTATAAAAGGACTCCCATCTATAGTGCTTTTTACTCATACTTCCGTTTTGCATTTTTTTTTCCTTAAGTGCCTTCTCTGCCTTAGAAAATCAGCTCCAGCAGTGGGAGGAGCACACGTGTGCACAATCACAACTTCACCCATTGTGTTATCTCTGCCTGTAGCGAAGAGCAAAAGATAAAAATTCCTGAGATGATCTACCATCCAGCGTCAGGATCCAGTATCAATGGGATGGGAAGCTTTTCAATCTTGGGCACTTCCAGGCAAAAACAAAACTCACCACCAAGGACATCCACGACCTTCAGTTTGCAGACGATTGCTATGTGATGGCTCACTCTGCACAGGATGTGCAAGTGACCCTAGGTCTCTTCAATGCTTCCTATAAGAGACTTTGCCTGTCCCTGAACGTTGCCAAGACAAAGGTTCTCCACCAGCCCCACCCCAGGCCAGCTGAACACCCCTCGCACTACCTACGTAGACGGGGAGGCTCTGGAGTATGTGGAGCACCTTCCGCATCTCGGCAGCTGCCTCTCTCAACCGACTACCATCAGTGAAGAAGTCCAGCACTGGGTCAACTGCATCAGTGCCGCCTTCTTCGAGCTGAGACAACGAGTCTTCAAAGACAGAGACCTCCGGAAGTAGACAAAGGTCCTGGTTGACAAGCCTGTCATGCTGACCATCCTCCACTACTGCAGTGAAACCTGGACCATCTACCGATGCCACTTTAAGACCCTCGAGAGCTTTCACCAGCGGTGCTTGTGTTGAATCCTGGGGATCAAATGGGAGGACCGCTGGACCAGTGCGAGCGCCCTCCATGAAGCTGTGCCCACCCGCACCGAAGCCTTGCTCTTGAGAAATCAACTCCGATGGATGGGCCGCTGCATAAGGACATCCGAGAACTGCCTCCCTAGCCAGATTCTCTTCTCCCAGCTCTCCGTTGGCCAACGCTCAAAGGGCAGCCAAAGGAAACGGTACAAAGACACGCTCAAGGTTGCCCTCAAGCATGGACGCATCAACACCAATGGCTGGGAGGAGCAAGCTGCTAACCACTGGGTATGGCGGTACCTGGTCCACCAAGGGGTGTCCCACTGTGAGGCCCAACGACTCGACACAGAGGTGGAACGGCGGCGGTGGAAGGAGAAAACCAACCCAGGGCTGCAAATCCCACTCCTCCACTCAACAACATGCCCCCATTGCTGAAGAACGTGTGCATCCAGAATCGGGCTCCCCAATCACCTGAGGACCCATCAAGCCTGACAGACATCGTCCTCGACTCCGAGGGACGGCTGACAACGACAATCATGAGCAAAAGATAAAAATTCCTGAGATGCAGCTTGTGCAACATCTGATGGTCCCCACAGCATAATTTAAAATGGCACTTGTCTAGCCATCACTGTAATTTGTGTGATAGTTTAACTTAGGACATCAGCTAGACTGTAATAAAGTTATCATGTCATTCTGCAAACTTTATAATTTGTTTGACAAATCATTATCTCCTAAAGGAAAACATGAACTGTGCCTTATGCTTAAAGGATGCCCCCTTTTTTCCCCCCCACACACACCTGGAGGACCATATAATGTGCACACAGGACTCAATACCCCTCTGAAAACTTACCACTTGGGCCTTTCAAATTTCCTCCAAGAGTAATCTAGTTGGTAGAGCTGGGATCTTTTGCTTTTGTCCAGGCTTTGCGACCTTGAGCTAGCCTGTCCCTTAGTTTATCTCCTTGTATAAAGAATATAAGAAAAATGGACTGCAAACTGTCCAAGGTTGTTGAGAGCATTCTTGTTTGGAAAGATTTTGGGAAGTTTGGATGCAAGGTGCAAGGAAAGTTCAAAGCATCATTATTACTAGGTCATAATGAATAAAGACAGTGTTTTTGCTTTCTGCTTTCTTTGCTATCTATCACAGACTATTGTGGGAGCTGTGCTGACAAGGTGAGAGTATGCAAGCAAGGATGTCTCTTGGGATTAAAAGGTGCCACGCAAATTTAAGTAGTGGGTAAAAAAAGTCACAAACAGCCATGTCAGTTTTAATTCCATTCAAAATACAGGGCAGAAGAACCCACCGGGTTTCTCAAATGAAAAAATAAATATGTAAGGGGATTTTTTTTTCAAATTTCTGAAAAATTATTACAGACAGTGAAGGGGGAAACCGAGCTATAACCAAGCATTTAACAGCAGTCTTTCAAACCTTCGCTCTCAGTCACGCAGCCCAAATTTGTTTTCACATATGTGCATACGTAAGCAAGGGAACTGCACCATATTACAACCGTTTCACAGACTCTCTTGGTCACAAAAGAGGGAACTAACAAAGCCATGCTCTCCGCAGTCACACACGCAGCAGATTCACAAGTCTTACAAGCAATTCGGGAATTATCAATATGAAATTGTTTTCATGCTGCTTGGAAAATTTTCTCTGGAAAAAGTTCAAAGAGCATTTGACTCCAAGCCTCCTTATTGTACAAACAACTGCAAAGCTCTCTGCAATCAAACAATGCTGATTATTTTGACCATAATCAAACATCTGATGGCAAGAGAATAGCTCATTTTTGTTATTACTATAACAGCAGCATTTTTGCACTCATATATCGATGAGCTATTGCTTATGCTTGACAAAATCAATACCAAATAAAATATAATGCAGTTTTTTCAACAGCAAATCCTGACTTGCTCCCTCGCCTACTTCTATAATGTATTGTCATTTATAACAAGTGACAACTATGCCATGTTTCCTTGGCTGTTTGGAAACTGCAGGCGTGGTGATTTCAGAGATTTTTCTACAATCATTTCATCTCCTAGTCTGAGAAGGCAGCTATAGTCAGCAAACCAAAGGGGACTCCTCCTGTTTGGATGGGGGCTAGACCCTGTATCAGCTCTACATTTTGAAGCAAGGCTCCCATCACTCCTCGGTGGTACAGTCCACATTGCTCAACATTTTTATCATGTGCACGCTGGGAAGATATAAATGTTGAGCTGTGAAGGTGTCAGGAAGGCTGCTTAGCCTCCTTAGGGCTTTGTTTCCGTTTCTGCACGCTCTGCCATCCTGCAGATGGTTATCTAGGCAAAATTCTGCCATCAGTTAAACTTGGTGTGACTGCTGGCTGCAAGACACCACAAAGATAGGGCTCAAGGCACAGTCTGATCCCTATATATTCATGCCTTTGGGGGTGCCACCCCTTCCGCTCTTCTGATTGTTTTACTAGTGCCAGATTTGTCTAGCCGCCGATTTGCGTTGCATTGTGAGCATTCAAGAGCAGGCATTGTTTTCTATGACTTGCCTGCACAATGCATGGCTCCTAGGGACCTCCATCCTTGAATGATCTTAACATACCGTAGTCATAATTTTCTAGCTCAGTCATTTACAAGACACCGAGAGAACCGTATTCAACATTTTTCACCCAGACAAACGCCTGCTGATTTCAGTGGGATGTAGACCTCTGTACAGGGGCCCGAGGAAGGCCATATGTCATCCCTGTGCTGCCACCTTGCTCATATGTCAAATGTGAAATAGCTGGCACATAAATGCCACAGTGATTTTTAGTTCTTCATGGATGACCAAGCCATGCAAACACTATGGAGGCAAATCCTATCCACGGTGACTCCAGGCGCACGGATGAACAGACCTAGCCAGGCAGAGCGATGAAGTCCTGGCCCCGCTGGAAGCACAGGAGCCTTGCCATTGACTGCTCTGGGGCTGCGATTTCACCCCACGGACAGGCAATTGTTCTAGCTCTATCCAGCTGCCTCCAAAGTAAGGACACAAGTGGAGCTCAAGTTAAGAAATGTCTCTGAAGGGACTCCCCAGTCAGCCTGTGTTGGAGATGAGAGCCCCTCACATGGGGCTCTCACTGCAGTCAAGTACATCGCTGTGCAAGGTAGGGCCCCAATAAGCACTGCTCCTGTCACTGCTATGTGCAACAGGACCATTACTGAGGGGCATTAAAAAAACTAGGGGCCTACAAAACTGCTTAAATGCATGAGGTGTCAGACAAGCTAAAAATCAGCCATCTACCTGACAGCAGCTCTTCTTCCATGAGAAACGGGAGCTACCGTGGGCAAGGTGCTCTATGATGGCATTCACCCACGTGTTTGCCTTTTAAAAAAGGGTGAATCCTTGAGATCTGGTGGAGGAAATGTGCATAATAATCAAAGTATGTACTTAGGCAAACTGGCACTTAACAAGAGGATGGTGGGGATGTTCTCCATTTGTTTCACAAGCCCAGCTCCTGTGCAGCTGAGCGCATATGGGCATTAGAAATCTTCTCTCCCAGTAGCCATAACATTTCCAGTGATGCTGATGCCAAAGAAAATGAAAGTAAATTTAGCATCCTCAGCCGCAGTGAGGGGTTCTGCCTTAACCTCTTCATCAGCTACCTTTTGCATGATGACTATTTAAAAATACTTAACAAAATACAAAGAAAGAAAGGAGATTAAACTCAGTTAATGGCTGCTATTGTGTCCTGAGCACTTGTTTGCTGCGTATCTCAGGACATGTGCACACGGCTTTCCTCTTGGAAGCGCCATAATTTTTTGCGAGCTCACATACCTTAAGTATTTGACTGCCTGGGCACTGAATTAAGAACGCTGTATACACAAAATCCATTTTTACAGAGGCTTAGGTAGGCATGAATTATAGGTTTCTCTTACAAATACATTTCTGTTACTGTGAATAAGAGCACTGCCTTGTCTTCAACACTTTTAACAGAAACACAGGAGTAAGAGGTATCTTTTACCATTGCTAAGATAAGATCCCTATACTGGACATGAATGAAATCCTCGGCTCACTGCTGTCAGTGGGAGTTTTGCAAGGATTTCAATGCGGCCAGAATCTCCTCTGTATTCACCTTGCTATATGTATTTTTATGCTGATCCGATGACGCAACTTTAATCTTACAGGCAGTTTTCTGTAACATTATGGAAAACCCAGCGAGAGGTGCATCTGCCATGCAGACAAGCAACCACGTCAGCGTGGATCCCTCCAACGTATTTTTACTCGGTGTTTCCAAAGACAGGTTTGCTGTTTTGCACTGCTCCGTCTCGATCACCTGAAGTCAGGTTTCAGGCTGAGAAGAGACGGATGTTTCTGCGTTTACAAGAAAGCTCGAAGATCAGGCATCAGCTTTGCACCGTGAAGCCCCACAGTTTCTTGAGTTCTCAGCAGTAGGCAAAGAACGATAATCCTCAAATGCAGAATTCATCACCTTGGCTGTGGAAGTCATCCCATGGTGAAAGCAACAGTTTGCCCACCTCCTCCCCGGCACAAGCAATTGGAAACTATCAGAAGATAAAAAGAGAGTGAACAAGTGACCCTCCCATGGCCAGAGCTGCAAGAAATAGAGGCTCCCCTCTTGTGCTGGCTGACTGCCTGATAGTAAGGACTTCTGATACAATTTTGGTCCAAAGGAGCTTAATTTTTAAATGCCCTGATTTTCGGTAGTAACTATTACATATTCATTCCATGAAACCTTACTTTTTTATGTCCCTCTTCCCAAGCCTTTACATTTTTGCAGTATGACTGTATTTCTGCAATACAATACTTCTTTTCCAGGAAAACAGTTGGTGCTTTTGTATAATAAATCATTCATTGTTTTAGGTCCTTTATATTGCCAATTGTACCAAGGCTGCCATGAAAAAAAAGACAGTTTTTCCTTGGACAAGTAGAACAGTAAGGTGAAAGCCACAAGGCCAAAAGCATTTTTGCTATTTCATCAATACAATTTTTTTTTTTTTTGCAAGTTTTATTAGATGACCGTGCTGGTTAATTATTACTCCATGATTTGCTTTTGGTGGGGAGGGAAGGAAAATGTGGGCTTACATTACTCATATCACTGCACTAAAGTCAAAATTATGGAGATGAACAAAGAAACTCGGGGAAATTTCCCAGGTGCTCGCAGTGACATCGCCCCCACCGGGAACTGCATGAGCGCTGAGGCATAAAACAAAGGGCTGAGGTTCAGGACTGGCGGGTGTCAAGGCTCAGGGAATAACTGACCCTTGACAACTCCCCAGACCTCACAATGGCTTAGTCGCCACCTGCACTAGAAGGAGGAGTCATAAAAGGGGCCTCTCCCGCTAAAAAACAAGCTTTTTTAAGTCATAAAAACTTAATAGTGTTATGTTCCTCTATGCCTATAAAGTCATCGTTAGAAACCGGCACTCCTTGTGAGTTATGAAATCCTCTTTATATTCGGGAACTGAACTCAGCGCTACACATCAAGGTGCCACGCAAAGAAAAGGCAGAGTGCTGGAGCACGGGAAGAAAACGCGCCGTCAATGTTTAGATAGGCCTGCTCCCACGCTCGCTGAAGTCGCCGTACGGATTCCCACCAACCTCCCCAGGCCCGGCCACTTGGGTCGGGAAAGACCTTTTTGGGGCAAGGAGCTCAATTCGGACTGGCTCTCCTGGAGTGGGAATTTAGGACAAGATAAAGGATTTATCATAGCTTTGATGGTGACCTGCTAATTTAGTGTTGGAATATTAATAAGTGGGATGCTTTATAATCAGGTTATAAAGATGTTGTTACGCAAAAGTACATCCAGGTCAGCTAACTGTGTAACAGCAGCCTTTAGATGTTCTTTGCTGAGCACAACCAGAGGTTTATTTTCTTGGCAGGTTTATCTTTTGCTCTTATTTGAGACATACTTCTCTTAAAATCAAATCCATTTTTTAAATGAGTCTCTTTCCCAAGCAATATAAAAGCCGGCTGACAAGTCAAACTAGTCAAAATGCAGAAAAATATATGCGTCGTTGATATAAACTACTATAAATTATCTTTTTGGCGAACTTGGGAATAGCGGTGCACACAGATTTACAAACTTCTGCTGACTGAGTATCCTAAATGCATTACAACATGAAAGAGGTTATCACGTTTCAAGCTCCCACATATTAAAATTATCATTTCTATTTTGCATATTTTTCCCTATCTAACAAAATACAGAAATATACATAAAAAACCCCAACTGATTTATATTCAGGTTGGATGAACAAATACCATAGATCTGTGCAAGATATAAGAAATATCTGCATTTGTAAGGGAATGACCTTCAAAACTCATTCACTGTTTCCCAGCTGGTATATTGACAGTGATATTCTCACTTGTGCGATATTTATTATATTTTCCCCCACTATGTGTGCTTCAATTTCACGCGGACTATAAATACTTTTGCAATAAGGCAGCATGAAAGCAACAGAAAAAAAATGTTAATGTGGTAACCTTGGTTGTGAAGGGTAATGTGAGCTAATTCTTTCTACCTTAAGCCATGCATATTAAATACCCATATTCACTTGTTTACTACTCCAGCACTAAAATAAACCACCGAAATACACAATCAAGGGGCATGTCACCTCAAAATGACATCCAGGCCAAGAATTCTTATTTTAATGCTACTACCAATTAAATGAAGGAACAAAAACCCAGCATTTTTTAAACTGGTTACCCATGCTTTCTTGTCAAATAATTCTTGGCTACTGCATTTTTATTAAAAGCAATCGCTGAAAGATTAATTAGTTTTGCTCAGGCAAAATAAGCAAAGTTGTCAGGACAGTGTCTCCAACTCATCGCTGAAGTGGAGGGAAGACAAATGGGGAAAGTCGGTAACAGGGACATCCCTGAGTTCTTATTTGCACAGAACAACTTTGTTTAAACACGCGTATTTATTCTACTTTACTTCAGCAAAAGTAATGAAGTCTCGCATAGCCTGCAGCATTTGTTTGCAGCTGAATATAATGCAATGCATGTTTCTGCATACCTTTGATGCCTTTGCCCCAAAATTACAAAGCAGTCAGAATTATCAGCATCCACAGAGACGTGCGGAGAGGTGGCAGCTGTGGCTATTTATATGTTGCATCCTATTTGCCCTAAAATCGAGCCTGAATTTTCCACTGCTGAGAAGGCGGTATGGTCCCAGCTGACAGTGGTTTGAGACAGGTACCGTGCTATGGTGCACGGTGAGCACTCAGGCTCTCCTCTGGATGTGCCTGACATTTAATACCATAATTAAAGCATCAAGATTGAAGCTGTCTGTACAAAATGGAAGCCCCTTCTACTTAGGTCAAGCTTTCAGTCATAACGCCGCGCCTTCCCCAACTCGTTGCAAAGAAAACACAGGGTGCTGTCATCATGCTGTGCACAACTCCTGCCATCCCAGTGATCTCACCACGGGATCCTTAACAGTAGATCATTTGTGTGCAGACTGGGGGGGAACAATGAATTTTGCAGAGAGTAAATGTCACTGAATCACAGAAGAACAACTCCATACTTATCCAGCCCAGAACATGCTGAAAAGGGATCCAGACTCTTTTAAAATGAGATCAGCGGAGCAGAGCCGAGGAGGCAGCAACAGATAAGAAGTCAAAATCCAGCGTGGCTCTGAAACACCTCCTGGTACTTGCATTTAGCTCTAGCACCGTTCACTATTCTTCACTTTGCATCAGAGTCGTTCTTAAAAGCTCTGGCCAGCCCCCACCCCCCGCTCAGGGAAAGCCATCAGCTGAATTGCCCGAGTGCCATTTGTGCTCAGCAAGGGGCGCAAATTAAGCTTTTCTTCCAGCCTCGAACAATATTTATGCGATTTGATTATACCCTATCAATGCAAGAGCCGCCGCGTGAATGCTGTGCCGCAATCACCCGGGCACTACAGCCCTCAGGGAAAGTGGTGGGTTTGGGTTTGCAACACAAGAAGCAGGAGTTTCTGCAGGGCTCGCTGGAGCGGGCCATGTTCTGGGGGACAGGGATGGCCAGGGCGGGCGGGCGGGCGGGGGAGGCAGGAGCCGAGCCCCCGACACAGCCGGGACGCACCAGACTGCGGGGAGAGCGGGGGGAGAAGGGCAAGCAGCTCGCTGCAGGCTGGAGCCAGCCCTCGGCCTGCCCGAAGCGGCCCTTCTCGAGCGCCCAAGACTGAGACTCACGGGAGCGAGTGTGTGTGTGTGAGGCTGAAGCATGCGTGAGCACTGGAGCGCGTGTTTGTGAGGCGGTCAGTGTGTGAGAGCATGTGAGCCTGCAGGCATGTGTGAGCATGTGTGTTTGTGAGGCTGTCAGTGTGTGAGAGCACATCAGCATGTGCGTGACTGAGCCTCTAAGCATGTGCGAGTATGTGAGTGTGCATTGCTGAGGCTGTCAGCGTGTGTGACACGAGCAGGCGTTTCTGGGGCTGTCTGTGTGTGAGCGTGCGAGCATGTGTGTGAGGGCACAGGCGAGAGCATGCGTCTGTGAGGCTGTCAAGTGTGCGGGCAGGAGGGTGCGCGAGTGCACAAAGGGGAGCCTGTGCGCGCAGCCCGGCCGTGCCCGGGGAGAGGTCCCGCGCCCGCGCAACTTGCCCGGGGGGCACCTTGCACGCGCGCCCGCACTCCTGTGACGCGCCCCCCGCGGCGGGCCCACCTGGAGGCTGCAGGTGTACTCGCTGTCGTCCAGCAGCCGCACGGTGCAGCTGTACTCGCGCTCCAGGCTCCGGCTGCTGCCGCTCATCAGCCGGCTCAGCATCTTCCCCGGCCGGCGGCGCGGGGCCGGGCCGGGCCGGGCCGGGCAGCAGCGACCGCACAAAGCCCAAC
>NW_017728911.1:41203082-41221974 GCF_001723895.1 Crocodylus porosus | reverse complement strand
AAATGCAGAGGCAACACGCGGGGCTGGGGCATCTTCTCAGACCTGGGGAAATGCAGAGATAAGGCAGGGGTTTGGGGTATTTGTTACGAGCCCAGAGAGATTGCTGGGCAGGGCAGAGACAAGGCAAGCTTTGGGGCATCTTGTCAGACCAGGGGAATAGCTGGGGAAATGCAGAGGCAACACGGGGCTCTGGGGCATCTTGTCAGACCTGGGGAATAGCTGGGGCTTGCAAAGAGAGCGTGGGGTATCCGTTACTAGCCCAGAGAAGTAGTTGGGGACATGCAGACACAAGGCAAGGTTTGGGGCATCTTGTCGGACCGGGGGAATAGCCGGGGAAATGCAGAGACAAGACAGGGGTCTTGGCGTCTCTGTTATCAGCCCAGAGAAATCGTTGGGGAGAGGGCGCTTTGCTGGCTTTCGGGCACAGCCGCCCTTCTTGAGGCACAGGCAGGAGTGAGGCGGGTGAGGGGAGGTGCTCTCCAATGGGCAAAATGCAGGGCTGTGGGCAACGAGGGGCAAGTCCAGAGAAGCCAAGCGGGACGGGGGCGCCTGCTCATGGGCGTGGGGAGATGGGGCTGCCCACATCCCCTCTGC
Source organism: Crocodylus porosus (assembly GCF_001723895.1). Classification (NCBI taxonomy): domain Eukaryota; kingdom Metazoa; phylum Chordata; order Crocodylia; family Crocodylidae; genus Crocodylus; species Crocodylus porosus. The sequence goes on along the minus strand of NW_017728911.1, from coordinate 41,221,380 downwards.
CCCTGCCCCATGTCGCCGTGCAGCTGGGGAGCGACGTGTGCGCAGGCCCAGCTGCGGACCGGCCATGCCCAAAGGTTGTTGATCCTGCAAAGGATGCGGGACAGCCTCAGGTGTACGTGAGCATCTCTAGAGTACCAGAGGGCAGGGGGGATGCATTTTCTGTCCCCTCCCATGGGGAATCGGGAGCACCCGCACAGCGCAGCTCCCCGCAGCGGGGCCTGCATTGCAGCTGGAAGAGGTAGTCGCCCGTCTCCCCCTCTCGACGCATCTGAGTTAACAGGTTGAACTTCCAAGTTAGGGGGCGGATCGCCTTGACCTCCAAACCCGCACAGTCCTTAAATCCCAATGCTGAAGTAATCCCAGCGGCATCTGTGTCTGGCAGCAGCGCTTTACTAGGGCAGCAGCAGGTTTCAAAATAACTCTTAAAACTACCCGGAATGTGGTCGTTTCAGCATGCGTTCAGATGTGGCCGTCGTCTGTGCAGCAGGCGCTGCCGTCACGCGTGGACGTAACGCTGGGTATGATAATGGTCCTGTTACGCGGGCAGCGGTAGTTTTTGCTGCCGATCTAACCGGCCCCCCGTCACTCCTCCAGGCACTTCTCGCTCCCCCGACCCGTGCCCACCTCGGAGAGAGAGGCTCCCTCCCAAGGACTTCATTGCAATGTTACCAGGTTTCTGCCCCAAACTCCATGGAGTATCTGCCGTCTCCTGATCTCCTCCTTCCCAGCAGAGACCCACCGCCTACTGCTGTGGAAGAACTGCTCCCTGGGGCGGGGGGCTGTTGCGGGCAGGTCTGTTGTTCACACCCCACCTCGCTCGCTAGGTCCCTGGGTTGTGCCTTGAGCTCCCCGCCGTCCTCTGAACTTCACGTCGCAGGATTTGCCTCCTCTGAAGCGGGTGTGGAGCTGTCCTGCCTCACATTGCTCCTCGTGAGAGGATCACCTGCTAGCAGGTCTCTAACGGGGCCTGCATCCCCCTCCTCAGCAGTCTTTGCCTCCGCTCAGGCCTCCTGCCCCTCCGCTCAAGTCCTCCTTCCCTTCACACCGCGCCAGTCCTGCTCCTCGGCTCGCTCTTCTCCATGCCCACGTCAGTCACGCTCTCAGCGGCTTCGGGAGAGGGTACACAAAGGAGTTGGATCCAACTGCTGGCATCGACGACTTTGGGTGCAAGCGTTTAATGATCCCTGCGCTCGTCACAGCCCTCGATGCTTTTCTCTGGGGTTGTAAAATTTAGGCCAGTGAGTACATCAAAAATCTTCAGAAGACTATAACCTGCCTTTTGTAGGCTCTGCATAGGGGGGGATCTGCTCTAGTGACTACATTTTAACAAAATTGTAAGATGAAAACAAGATGAGGAAATGCTACCGCCACTGAAACACGCACGGTTCGGAGGAGTTTGCCCACAAAACGGAGAGTTGTAGGATTTTGTTCTTGGAGAAGAGGCTGGAGCTGCATGCACTGCCGGAAACAGTTGCCCCTCTGTGCACCCTACGTGCTCATAGGGGCCAGAACGGAAAACACAAATGCTAATTGGGAAAAATAATATCACAGCAACAGCCTCTGCATCTACCTGGTGTCTGCTGGGACAGCATGCATCTCTTGAGACCTTAGAAGAGGTTTTGCCCAAGATATTGCCATGATGTGTGGGTGCATATACACATGCGTTTTAATGTGCATTAAAGCGTCACATAAAAACCGTGGGCATTTTTACACGTGCAAGTGCTGCAGTGCTGAGAAAATGGTGGCGGCGCACTTTTGAACTAAAACACGTCGAAGGTGATGTAGTTCAAAAGTGCACTGCCGACATTTTCTGCGCACTGACATGCATTTTGCCGCTCATTCAACTGCGTCCAGAGCAGACTCATTTAACTGAGCCTGGTCTCAAGCGGTGGATCTCCAGCACCTCGTGGGACAGAAAAGTATATGTATAAATGCCCCATGCTTTTTACTTAATGTGCATTAAAATAGGCTAATGCGCACTAAGTGTCACTTAAAAGCATGCGCTTTGGTTAATGTGCATTAAGCCAACCCAATGCGCATCTTCCTAGTACCTCACGATAGAGATATTAGATTTAATGCGCATTAACTAAAGTGCGTGAATGCATGTGTAGCTGCACCCACTATGATGCTAATGGATTAAGAGCATTGACAACGCAGCGGCTCCTTTCACAAGGGATGAGAACCACTTCTGGGTTATCTGGGCACTTTCACAAAGATCCCAGTATTCGTCCAAGAAGCCTTTTCTTTGTTTCCTCGCTCTACCCTGCACAAATGGTTCACCTGGCTCATAGCTTCTGAACTGAACTGTGAATGAGGAACAGGGTCTTCAGCCTGAGTAGTTGCTGCTTGCAAAAGACCAGGAGTTCTTGGGGCAGGCGAATAGTTTAAAAAAGAGCAAAATTCATAAGTCAGCAGTCACTGCTTTGTCAAATGCCCTGTTCTTGTCACTGTGCAGTCACTGATTAGCTTTCTCCTAAACGGTTTTGCTGACATCCTGGCCTTTGAGTAGCTATTATTTTTTTTGAAGCAACACAGAAGCCCCTTGACTATCCAGATAATTCCTTATCCACTTTCTACACCCCAGTTTTGGGAGCAGGAAACTTTACTAGGGGCCTGTGTCTATAGGGAGGTTTATAGTTCTCTCCCAAACTACTTAGAAAGGTTTCCACGTCAGAGAGCAGGTGTTAGCAATGCAGGAAACATTCTCCATGACACAACTAGGTAGGGTACGTAAGAATTTCGTTTGGATGAATAAAGTCTTTTTTTATCTTTCTAGTGATAGTCACAGTAATTCCATGACCTGGGAGAGCCTTGCAAACTCTTCCAATACACACGTTTTGACTCTACACTTTGAAAAATGATAGCAGAACTCCCCCTTGGAGGAAAAAAGAGAACCTAACTTTAACTGCCCATCTTCCCATTAGAAAATATCGGGAAATTATTTAGCCAAGCTGTACCCAAGCAAAAAATTGTCCAAGAATAATCAGAAATGTTTGTGTGTATCCACATCTGCTTCACGCAAGCTGACCTAGCCCGTTTTCACGTCATGCACTCTGGCGGGAAAAGCTCCGTATCTGTTCATACCACCGGCGGGCTGACTGTCACCATCCCGATCAATAGCTTTATCAACAGAATGCCTCACAGTCTACATTAAACCAGCTTTTCCATCCATCATATTCATTTTTGATACACTTTATAATATGAAGAGCATAGCAGCCAAGTATTAACAGTTTTGTATTTATTCGGAAACAGTAATATGCATGGGATGTCAATGAAAACAGCAGCGTGATCCAGTCTGGTGGGCTTTGCTGGTGCTCAGACAGTGCTCCAGCTGTTTCTCCAGCTGTCTTGTATGTCAACATTAACCAAACCAGTGATTCAGCCACTCCCCGAGATGCAGAGTGGGATGTTTATGATCTTTATTTATTAAGGATTTATCACCAGAAAATATGCTACACAATATTTTTATCAATATCATGAACATCTAACCTGACAAGGAAAATGGATCTGATTGCAAACAAAGCTTGGAGAACAGAAGCCTCCCTGTTCCTGCAGAAGAATCTGGCACCGAGGAGAGCTTTCTGCTCATCAGTCTGCACATTTTCCACTCGGGGGGTGGGATTCATCTGTTCAGAAAGGGCTCTGTGTTTACTCACTCGCAGCTCTCCTGAAGGGTTGGTCTGGCATAATTTTAAAAGCTTGCTGCTAACTTAAAAGTCATGTTTTTAAACATCCTAACATTTGTCAGAGGCAAAAACATTTTTTCATGTGATATATTTTATTGGACCAACTGTGTGCTTGGGATAGAATTAGGTGAGATTTTGAGCGTCGCAGTGCCCTTCTTTGAGTAATACCATCTTATTTTAGTAAAGCTGAACATATGGATGACTTGGTTTCCAGCCTTTGTTTAAAAAAAATGTGAACGTTTCTGTTTGTTAGCTGTCTCTATTACGCCCCTTCCAGGCACGGAGGCTATGTTGGTCACCTTCATTTTAGCTCCCAGTAGAAGTCGAGCACCCACGGTACAAGAGCAGCCATACGTTCTTCCAGTGCCCGAGCACAGCTCAGCAGCTGCCCAGCTCACATGCCCAAGGAAGGTGCCACGCACAGATTTTGTGGTGCTTCGTACTTTTGCTCCTCACTTAAGCAGTTAGCAATGTTGATGTTTCTATTATTATCTAATAATAGGGGAATACACCATCCTGAATGCACATCTGACACGGGCCACGGTGCCGGAGAGTCTAGTCATCAGTGCCGGTGTCCATCAGTGTTTCTTTCTGAAGGACTCAAGGTCTTACGTCGAGCCAATTCCTTCTTGTTCTTGTTGTTCTACTTCTGAGTTAACATGCCATTGGGATGAATGAGAATATTTCATGTCCCCCTGAGCTATTCTTCCAGAGCGCCTTCAGAAAATGTTTCACTGGTTTTCTTCTGCCTTATGTCCCAAAGGGGTTATTTTTTGCAATGCGAAGGGCTCAGAACTTGAGCTGAAATTGTCTGTAGGCTCCTAAATATATCTGTCTTTAACAAAAGATGCTGAAGGACAACACTTGCGGCTTGCAGGAAGAAGTTGCAGTGCACCACGGTGCTATAAACCAGCCAGGTCCGACCCCTGCTATCCACTCATTTCCACTTGTAATAGGTCTAGAACAAATGCTTGTGCCCTTCATAATGTTTCTACTGGGTTTTTTGACAGTAATGAATAATTATAAATACTATGATACTCAACAAGGGACCTAGCCTTACCTTGATCCCAATTTTAAAATTGTATCTGAGCTGCAGAGGGGATTTTTTTATTTTGGCGGATACAGAGGAGAGAGCATTCTGGTATCCCATCTGTAGTCTCTGTAGCGTGTAGAAACCCTTCAGCTAGTGTTTGCTCATCTGTCATCCTCAGAGGAACATGAACGGCCTAGTGGCATATTTGCTCCAGCGACTGAGTTACTACTTGCAGCGAAATTACAATGGGTCAGAAAATCCCACTCCTTTAGGGTCAGATTTGCCCTTGAGATGTAGTCCTGAGCAGCAGGTGGGCGCTGGCAGATTACATGAGGAAGCATTCGCCTCCAAGAAACCCCTCCAAGCTACCAGCTTGTCCTCCCAAAGGAAGGATTTCCCACCTCTGTCCAGCTGTAACATCCTTTCACCAGGCAGCCGGTCAGCTGGGTGGGCGATGCCTCGTGTGGCTTTGCAGTGGGTCCCCTTACTCTCCTCCCTCCTTGAACAGCTCCTCCCTGGGTGAGGTGGGTGTCCGGCAGCCGGCTGCATACCCCTGCGGAGGTCCTGCAGGCTGTCTTAAATGTGGCAATGCTGCGAGCATCCTTATTTCCCCACTTCCCTGCACAGCCCTGTCATGGCTTGACGCTGTCTCACCCGTCCTGCCGCCGTCCTGCAGCTTCCAAGAGGTCTCAGGCTGAGGTGCCCAAAGCTGCAGGGAAAGGTCAACATCGTCATTGCACAGGAAGGCAGGCAAACTTTGTCCTCTCCTTCTGAGTTCACTAAACATAGGTACACACACGCAAGCGCACACGCACGCCGAGTAAATATATGTCCTTGCCTGACCTGAGAAAATCCCTTCCCTGAGAAGTCCTTGACATAGCCAAGCAAAAGTCATCTTTGGCAGCCCTTGGTCGCAGGAGGTCGTGGAGATTGCACCTTTGGTGGGTTACCGGGTACCACCACAGCTTCTTGAGTCACTACAAGCAAAAGTAAAGTTTGGGCAAATAACATTCACAAGCAGGTCTGCTGGCAAGAGGTCTGCACCTCTGCCTGAGGTCTCGAAGGCCCATCCTCCTCCCTGCCTTACCAGCACAAAACACAATCCACAACAAAGGAGGCAGCAGCGAGAGTCGGGCTGTGCGTTGCTGAGCATCAACCAGGCAAAACAACGGTGCCCGCTGAGCTGCAGGGTTATGTCCGGCCTGCTCTTCTTGTGTGTCGCCGCATGCCAGAACTGCACTTCTCGTTCCTTCGTGCCTGGCTGAGTAACCTGTGAAGCAGGGATCGTGAGAAATCAAATTGCCAGCCCTGCTAGCGAGGGTTAGACACTGATGTGCCAAGGCTCCTGGATTATACGCGGTGGTGACTAAGAAAAACAAACCTTTTCCATGCAAGAAGATGTGTCGGGTCTGGCTAGGATCCGAGGTGGACAAGGCAGTGGCTCAGATGTGGGGGTGGGAGTTGTATTCACCTCTCTCACCACCGGCAGAGGAAGAAGCAGGGGCCGCTCTGTTGTGCAGTGGCTTGACTTGTCACTAGGGCAAGTCGTTTCATGAGACTTTCCTTGATATGAAGGTTGTTCCTCATGATTTTCCTTGATGTCTTGAACTAAAAGAAAAGGTGAAGAGGGAGAGAGAAGGAAGAAAGCCAGTGAGGGCAAAGAGAAGGGAGGAAAAGCTGGAGACTCAAAGAGACGGAGGGAAAATGGGGGGGAAGCGGAAGAGATGGGGGAGCCTGAAAAAAACTGGAGGGCCTGAAAGAGCAAGAAAGCAGGGGCAGAAAGCCTACTCAAACAGTGTACTACCCGCCTGCCAGGCTTTTACCTTCCAGCTGCAGCTTGCAGCAGTCACCAGAGCGCAGGATTTTACCTTTAGGAGCATGCGGGATGCTGCAGACTGACTACAGTTCAGGGTGAAGTTACACATTACACTTACACCAGACCAAGGGCATGTAAAACACAAGCATCTAGCGCATTAATTCACGCTAAGTGCCCTCCGAGCGTTTCAAAGCTATGCCACTTCAGGAAAGGGAGGGTTAACTCTGGGCTGTGCAACCTCGCTCATGCTAGGGTAACTTCAACCAGCTCCACAGAGATCAGACAAACCGTCTGCAGTCCTCCAGCACCCCAGGATGCACCATTCCCGGTCCCCCCAGCAGGGATAGACCCTGGGTGTCCCGGCTTCTAGCCACGGTCCCTGCTCACCAGCCCAACCGGAGCTGTGCGGGCAAGTGTTAACCCTTGAGGTGGGACTGCTCACGGCAGCTTCCAGTTAACACCACGTAACATCCCGCAGGTCGAGTACGGGCTTCGTGTCACAGGGAACGTCACCCACCCTGAGCCCAGCTCACTAGACTCCCGTCTCCCCCAGGTCCGGCGCAGGGGAGTGGGTGTAATGATGTGGCCCGTCTAGTTGGGCTGAAGCTCAGATGCAAGGGTGGCAGCAGTCCCTTCTCCTGGTGCACCAGGGAAGCGGGATAGTCCTGGGAAGAGCCGGGACCGGTTAAGGCCTGGGAGGGTGAGGGTCCCTACAGAGTGATTATGGGACCACCTTTTTGCTAATAAGAGCAGCCTCCAGGTATGGCAAGATTTTGGCTTTGCTGCAAGCACACGGCTCTGGTTGCTGCGGTGAGGGAAGAAGGGATCGCTCCCAGAGCAGCATCGGGAAGGGAATGTTGCTCCAATCTGTTTTGAGGAAGGTAAGCTGTTATTAAGCACTTTCTGCTCAGTGGGAGCTGCGACAAGAGCATACAAACAACCACATCCTTCCTACACCAACAGCACTTACAAGCCTCAGCCTCACGCCAGGGCATGTCCTGCTCTGCCCCCTCCTCTTGATCTGCTACCAAGGGGCAGACGCTTGTCTCCGCAGAGAGGGCTCGGGGCCAAACTGCCTAGCAATGTATGGGCTCGAGGGACCTCTCTATCCGCAGCGCTCCTGAGCTGAGTCCTGAGCTCTTGTACTCCCGAGCTTTTGCCACAGCTGGCTATTACAGGGCTGAGCTGCCGGGAAGTATTCTGGTGACTCTCTTCTCCTCTGCCAGCTGTGTCCTTCTCGATCCCAGCTTTGGGGCCTTGCCCCAGGCTGCCCGGAAGACCGTGCCGTGATTCACACAGCATGCAACCTGCCAGGCATCCTTCCCCACCTCCACGCCAGCATGCATACGAGATTTCTGTCTCCTCGGAAGACCGTTCCCTGCCTCTCCTTAGCTGTAGACTTAAAGTTAATTTTTAGCCTCTCATGCACTTTCTCTGTCCCTCCCAACAAAAGCCTCATAGATAAACGTCTTTGCGATGTGCAGTTAAACTTCGTCCCTTCCAGATCACAGCTCAGCCCCAGGTACTCTCCCATCCCAGGGGTGCGAGGGACATGAGTGCATCATGCAGAGCAAACAATTCACAGAAAACAACGCACTTGAGAATGTCATGGTCTATGTTGGATCCACAACCCTTTCCAAAAGGGCCCCAAAAATATCTCATAAAATATTTTACTTTGCAGCAACTATTCTCTTTGGAGTTCTGCAGCTCTGTTGCAATCGGCAAGATGGGCAAACCCTTATGTTACACGTTCTTGAGAGTGCAACTTTAAAATGTGGTTTGCAAAAAATTAAAAAAACCCCAAACCTCTAAAGTTGTCATTAAATTCTGTTTTTTGCAAACTTTTTTTTTTCCTGGCCAGCAAAACTCAATAGTTTACCTGCATGTGTGGAACACAGATGGGAAATGGTCATGGCCCCATCCCAACTGTTTTTTTAAAAATTAAAGCAGTATCCTTTCCAGATTGGCTTTGCATTATTTTTCTAGATCTCTCATGTGTGCATCTGTGGCACATGTGAACATTCAGCCAACTGCGTGTTAAAAAGAAATGAGACCTTGTCCTGTAGACTATTAACATGTTTGAGCCAAGTCCAGATTAGCTGGGTAGGCCCCCCCGTTTAGGCTTCGGTGCACCTAAAAAGTAGGGGTCCAGTCCAGGGGACTGCCCAGATAGACAGGGTGAGATGCCTGGGAATCAGTGGAGAGAGTCGGGCATCTATGCAGGACAAGGATGGTACCTCGGTGTTGCACAGGGTGGTGTCTACAGCTGGCCAGAAGGGAACTCGGCACTGACGCCCCTCCCATGGGGGAGAAAGCCCAGGGTGCGTCTGTATGTGCATTTACCTTGTAGTAACTTACTGCGCAGCAAGCAGCTTTTAGACCGGTGTCTACACGTGCAGGAGTTACTGCGCAGTAACGCTGTGCGTGGTCCGACTTGGGAGTAAAGTCACTCCCAAGTCGGAGCACACACGCAGTGTCATTGTGCAGTAAGGTGCCTTTACACCTGCCTTACTGCACAGTAACCAAGTGGGCGTAAATTTGCTACCTGCATCATGCAGGTGTAAGTCACCATAATTATTGCGCAGGATGGGCGCGCACATGTAGACATGCGCTCGTACTGTGCAGTAACCGTGCGTGCGGAGAAGTGCCCATAGATTATCATCAGGCTGGCAGGGATCTCAAGAGATCATCTCGCCCAACCAAGGATCAACCTACCCCACCAGTGGTGATGCTACCCACCTTCTGCATGACACCCTAGTGGCTAGAGACCTCACCCAGGACCTTGGAGCCCAGTGGGTCCAAACCCGCACTTCCCACCTCCCAGGAGTGCGCCCATCCCGGGCCAGCCAACAGATAGGAATGCAAGACTCACTGGGCCGTGAAGACAGCAAGCAAGAGGGAGCCTGGCTGCGCGGTGCGGTGATGAGGGCACCATGCTGAGAGTCCTGGTTCTGGTCTCCCCTGCCAGGCCTGTCCATGCATGGTACATTACAGCCATTGGATAAAAGACAGAGGCTGCCCAGGTAGCACATACCTGTGCCAAGACCTCTAACAACCAGGCTGTTGTACAAAAGAGATGCCCACATCAGCCCTGCTCCCGAGCGACAGTGGCCATGGGTGCCGCACTTTGCACGGAGGCGGTGCTGCTAGGGTGAGACAGGTGTGCCGTGGGGGTGTCTATGGGGTCAGGCCTCCCCTGCGCCAGTCTGGGATGCAATGGGCCTTAGGCCAGAGCCAGTCATGTAGCTGCTCAGACTGGATCACTTTGGAGAAAGCCTATGCTCCAGGGAGCCTTTGCAGGCTAAAGCAGACATGCTGAATGAATGCAGCCGCTGGGATGGGATGGAGTTGGGTAACTTTTTGCAGCTCAGCCACCTAAATTCCACTGAAGCCTCTTTTAGGTGCCTGCTTGGCTGATTTGGATCCAGTCCTCTCATCCCAAATACTCTTTGGATCACTTGCCCACATGTAACTAGACCAGCTGATAGGTCAGAGCACCGCATCATGTAGCCCTTATCCTTCAAACACATTCACATGTGCTTAACTTCACTGCCATGCCTAGTCCCATTGGTTTCAGGGGGTGTGAGCATATGTCTGTGACCACAGAAATAAGATAAGCTTTGTAAAGGAGCCATATATCTTGGGGTAGACATTGTGAGGATGTGTGCAGTGGTGTGACACGACATAAAAGTTTTCTGGCATTGTATGGGGTATATAGAAATGCAGATGCTATGGAGAAACAGCTGTGTCCAAATGTACAGGTGTGTGTTGAAGCCCTGTGACAAAAATATCATCTTCATGAAAAGGGGAGAGTGAGACAAGAACAGGAAGAGGAGGCTGGCAGGCCCTGCAGGGCCAGCTGAGCTGCTGGCAGGAGCAGGTAAAATAAATCCGGTTGCAGGTGAGATGGAGAAACAGTAATGGGAGTTTGCAGAAATTGGTTTCTTTTCTGGTGGGGTGGAAAAGATGCTTGTGATGCGCTCAAGATTGGTGCCCGGTGCAGGATGACGGGTGGGGAATGATGCACAGCGCAAGGGATAAACCCTCCCAGGAGCAGGTGGGAACATCTCCCGTGACTCTCAGACAGGAGCGGGACTAACTGCGCAGTCCTGCACAGGGCCCCATTGACAGCACTGGTTGGAAATGCTGGAACTGGGCAAGCTGGGAGGTTACCCTTGGCAGTGCCCTGCTACCCCAGCCCTAAGCCATGACAGTCGCATTGGCCATCTGATGGGGGCTGAACTGATGCTGCGGCTTGTGGTTTGTCATTTATGCTTGTAGCTTGCTGCCCTGTTTTCAGTACGAGCCTGGAGCCTGCACTGGGAAAGCGCAGGAGCTCCACGTTGTTCTGCAAACCCCAGCTCGGGCTTTCTGGTTAGCTTCAGTGGCACAGCGTGTCTGTCCTCCCTTGCTGGCCAGTCCATGCTCCCATTCATCCCACTGAAGCTCGGCCATGCCCAGGCCCAGCAAAACCTTCCCCGCTTGCCACGACACCTGCGCTGCTGCAGCGTTGGCCGCTCCGGGGTTTTTAACACAGGGGGCCTGAGATGGGAGGTTTGCTCTCCGAGCCTTTCCGTGGCAAACGAGCTCAGCCTCCCTTAAAACAAAAGGAAACGGGGTCCCTCGCTTACACAACCGGCTCCGAACAGAAGGCCGATACAAGACACCCCCAGCCTTTCCTGTTTGCAAACTCATGGTTTATTAGTCAGTCTCTTGATTTAGGTGTGTGGAGGGGGAAGAGTGCTGCGTGTGAGTGATGCCGCCACCAATGCATATAAATACTCAAGGAAAAATAAAGAACGAGGGAGGGGATTTTCAAAGGGACACTCAAGCAGTGGATCACACCACCTGGTGGGATTTGGGCACCCCACTCTGTTAGTCCTCGCTGAAAATCCCCTCCCCAGAGCGCCTGTGGGAGCTACGTGCTTGGTAAGGTCCTCCTACCACCTCTGGCTCACCCGGGATGGACTTCATGGAGTCGCAGCAAGGGCTGAGAGCAATGCCGGGAACCGCCTGCCTGCGCGGAGCTAGTACCGGATACAGGAACAAAAGGAGTGGGAGGGAGCATATTAGGGAAGGAGATAAGCACCAGAGGAACTGAGGTTGGTGTTTCGCTACCCCGCAAAACACTGATATAGGAAAGGAGCTGCCAGCAGCAGACTCACAAGGAACCCACATATAATATCCTCCTTAAAAGGGGGCTAAAGTCTATGGGTAACTCGGAGCGTTAACTCTCCTTGTCCTTCTCCGTGCACAAACGCCCTAACGCAGCCCGTTGCCTGTCCTCTTGTGAAGCCTGCAACAAGGGGCTGAATAAGAGCACCAAAAACTCATCGCACGGGCAAGCCACCGCAGCGGGGAAGAGGGAGCATGCAGCACAGCCCGGGAGAAGAAAGCAGTGTGCTGCAAGGGAAAGCCAGGCTGAATATCAGGGGGAAAAATCTCTCCGTTAAGATTTCTCAGGCAGGGAAATAGCCTTTCCAAATCCGCTCCGCTGGACTCGTTTCAGCAAATCAGTCAAAATACATGGTGGAGGAAATAAAACAGTCCTGCACTGACCGGGCACAGATGCGATTATCTAACGGGCTCCTTCTGTCTCTAATGACTCGAGGCCTGTGCCCACTTTAATTGTCCTTCATCTAGCCTCAGCCTGAGAGGTAGAGACCCCTTGGCCAAAGGCAGCGGTGATGGGCATGCCGGTGCAGCAGTGAGGGGAGGGGAGGGGAGAAGCGAAGTGGCGGGGAGAAAAGCAGCTAAAAGCACAGGACGAGAAGCTGGGGGATACAGGCGGGGAGGCGAGCCCTCCAGGACCCCTGCTGCAACCCTGTCTTTCTGAGAACGTATCCTGCCCTCGCCCCGGCCCGCTGTCGCGCAAGGCTCGAGGATGCGTGTCCCTGGGGCTGGCCCCTGTCAAAGCCTGGACGCCTGTCTACGCTCCGTCAGGCAAATCCTAATTTCCCCTCTAATCATCTCAACCGTGATGGCCCAAAGGAAGGCCCAGGACGCGGCACAGGTCCCACAACCGGCGGGTAACTCTGTGGCAGGATTTGGAAACAAGCCCGTGGCGTAAAAATATCCCCCTGCCTGAACTGAGTGTTATGCATGACCACGCAGCGGCCGTCACCGGGCCCATCCGTCAGCCTCCGCTCTGAGCTGACCCACGCGCGAAGCTCTCGGTGCTGCAGAGGTGAACGTGTCGGCACACTTCCCACAGACGGAGCCGCAGATCGCTCCCCATTGCTGACGCACGCCGGCACCCCCTTTTCCACGAGGAAGGGTGCCAGCACTAGGGTCCAAAGGAGCCCTAAAAACACCTCTTTCCTTGGGGCAGGAGATGGGGAGAGCTGCCCTTAGCAAGGATCAGCATGTTCAGCTGCAGTCTTAGCCTATTAATAGCAGAAAGCCCATCCACTAGTGGTACTATCACAAGGTTTGACAAGCATTGGATTTAATCTGGGTTTAATCTAAACGACTCGCGGCATTTCTGCTTTGAGCTCTGCCGGCTTCTTCCCGCGACCGAGGTGGGAGATGCAGCCGGAGCACGCGTCGCGTACAGGACTCCCCGTACAGGTAAAACGTGCCCTCTGCCTCACCGGGGGACAAACCACCCCGGGGTGAGGGCTTCCTCAGGCAGTTTCAAATGGCAAAACCAGGAGGCAGCCCTAAAAGGTGGACTGCGTGTCTACCCCTTCTAGCTCACCGTGTGGAAGGGGCTTGCCCTCTTCCTCAGTTTCCCCTGGATGTGAAGTGGGGGTGACGGTAGAGACCAGCCTACATACAGCACCGGCGTGTCCTTGGAGGGGAGGGGATGGTGTCTAATCATGTATTCCTTGCGCGAGGCGATGGGCATGCCTGGCTCTTTACAGACAAATGCAGGGTGACAAGCTTCCTGCCCTGCAGTGTTTTCTAAGGGTCTGACTCCACCGCCCTTAGTCATGTTGAGAAGCCCGGTATCATGCTCTGCAAGGTTTACGGGACCGTAGATTTAAAGGACACTCAAATTAGGCATTCGTGTCTAGCCAAAGGAGGGGGAGAGGAACGTAACCAGTCGTAGGAGCGTGTCATGTAGCACTGGGGCTTGAGACTCACCTCCTAGGAGCTATTTTTAAACGATAAAATAATGTTTATTCAGGCAAGAGAGCAGGAGAGGCTAGTTAACAACAGAGGTAGCCAGAAGGGACAAGTGTTTTTTGGGAGGGGAGGACAAGGCATGGCCGGTGTGCCAGGTCAGATGAGGCACTCTGGGCATCGGGGGAAAAAACCCAGAGAGAGGGGCAAAGTTTACATTACCAAAGTCATTAACACTCTTTGTCGGGGACAGGCTCCATCTCAAACTCACTTAAAATGTGCTTGCTGCAAAACGCTTCTGGTCCGATGCTGCCGTGTGCGGACGACGTGCTCCGGCGCTTTGACCTCTGAGCGGTCGACATTTTGGGCTGAATATGCCCTGAGTCCCATTAGCCGTTCTGCATGCAGCACTTGGGCGCGCGAGCTGCTACAGAGCACTCAAGACATTTTCCACATTTCATAGATTTCATTGACATCAGGGCTGGAAGGGACCTTGCCAGATCATCAGGTCCAGCCCCCTGCACCGGGGGCAGGAAATCAGCTGGGGTCAGATGACCCCAGAAAAATAAGCATCCAAATGCAACTTGAACATGTCCAGAGTAGGAGCTTGCACCACTTCCGGGGGGAGTCTCTGGGGAGATCCATTTCCATGGGATCTCTTGTGCTTCTGCGAAGCAAACGCTGGCCCAGCGTCTGCCGGGCGTGGGGAGGCTTCAGGGGTGCCTGGCTGAGCAGGGGGGATCGCTTAGCAGCGTTCCCAGGCACCGTTCACCCAGCCGCATTATCTTCAGACCGTGCAGCCTTTGATAACAGAAGGGCAGCCTCCGACTGCACACGGGCAAGGAGCCCCGGCCTGCCCCGGGGTGCTGACAAGGGGAGCGAGGGGGGTGCTTCTAGCGTGCATCTCGCCTGACCTTGCTGCGCTTTCCCCCCCTCCGTCCTGCCCTCTTTGGAAACGTAAGGCCTCGTGGAGCTCCGTTGGCTCTATTAGAGTCCAACAAGGGACCTGCAGCGTGTTCCTCCACGCGTGCAAGCCTGTTGTGAGGATGCGTAACATCATTTGTATTGATATCAGCCTGAAAAATCAATGCGGTGATGAGGTCCGCTTGTGACTCAATAGAGGGCTTTTTCTCTAAGAGTTCACATCGTAGACGTGAATGAGTTTGCTGGGAGAAAGGACAGATTTCAAAAGACGAAAGACAAGGGTTGTCAGGGGAGGGGGGGTGTATTTGCAAGAAGCGTCTGTGTCTATTATACAATAGCAGTAAACAGCCCTGCCCTGGCTGCACTGGGCTAGGGCTGCCGTTCCACCCCGCCAAGCTCCCCTGTTTTATTTCATGTGAAATTGCCCCTTCCCTCAGTGTCAGGATGCTCTCTTGTCCCTTTTGGATGCTGTCTGGAGGCCAGGGATTTGTTCCAAGGCACAGATGAAAAGGGAAAAAAGAGGTTTAATTTATTGCTCGGGCAGGTATTTTGCATGGGGAAAAAAATGAATTTTTTATCTCCAGGAAAATACCCAAGTGTAATTGTATTTAAGAAATCAGTCCTCAGCTAAGTATTTGCATCAGGTTCCAAAATGCAAGCAAGCAATTTATCCTCCCGTCAGCACCCAGGGGACCTGAGCGGGTAAGTCCTTCCCATGTAAACTCTCCATATACCGGTGGGAACCCGAGCTCCCTTTCTGGATCAGAGTAATGCCTTCCCTCAGGCCACCATGCATGGCTGATCAGAGAGAATTTCAAATGGCGTGCAGGGAGGCGGGGGGTGGGGATAGTTTTCTTGAATTAGAGGCATTACAGCAAATTGCTCCTCTTTTGATTTCCTAAACAACGTGAACATGTTGCCCCTCAGTGCAAACGGTCAGAGGCCTCACGTCAAGTGAAACGGTTCCCCGGGCTGGCAGCTTCCCAGGAGAGCGTTTGTAGCGTATCCTAAATCCACCCCCATCACCAGCTGTTTTAGTCTGGCGGTACAGAAAGCATTTCCATCCTCTGCAAAGACCGCTTGCATGGGGCCTTTACATAGTCAAGGCAAAAAGGGCCATGCCCTGCTTAGCAGTGCTCAGCTCAACTAATTGGACTGTGTGCTCAGGTAATTGCACGCTGCAGGTGTGGGGCCAGGAGGGGAATTGGTAAGGCCCGACAAGCACCTGAAGCATTGTACCTCTATTTTGGACCTTATTATGATGGTTAAAGATGAAGTGATCACTGGACTGGAAGTAGGTGGTTGCCTCCAGGGAAATGATTGTGACCTGATTACTTTTAGCACGAGTAAAAAAAAAAGGAGTGTCCCAACCAGCAATATGTGTGTCTGTATATATGCAACAATCTGTGTATTTGTACGTATGCAGGCATATACATACTTGGCTCTATATATATCTATATCTATATATAGATATAGATATATATAGAGAAGTGTGTATATGTGTGTGTGTGTATATGCGGGTGTATATATATGTCAAGCAGCACAAAAATTTCTTGACTGCATCTACATGGTGACATGTAATGTATCACATTTAGCAACAGTTATGTATTATTGATTTTTATACACTTGGTGCTTCAGAAGAGCTAAATTCCCCCAAATTACGAACACAACTGATTGTGAGGGGTAGAATATAGAAAAAACTTGAATGAAAATTTGAGAGTATTGTAAGAAGGGTTCATTAATTGGTCAAAAAGCCATTATCCTGGAATCAACCAAGAAAACAACTTTGCATAAAAACCCAACCTTGTTAAGAGGCGACAGTTAGAAAGGTATATGTATATGACAAATTGAAAAGGGAAGGCAGGCAGCAGTCAATTTAAATTAGGAGTTATGAAGTGCAGCAAATTGACAAGGGAAGCTAAAGTCATCAGAGAAAAATCCAGATCTGTGAGGGCTAACCACAACAAAAAAAGGGTTTTTTAAAGTATAAAAAGAACAAAAGAAATCCTAACAATGGCACAGAACCAAGACTAAAAATAGATGTTAAAATAGTTAAGAGTGATGCAGAGAGAGCCGAGGTGTTCAAGAAATGTTCTGTTCTGCATTTGGAAAGAAGTAGGATGATGTACTTGTATCATGAGAGGTTGATGAAATACCTTCCAATTCACTAGTAAATAAGGAGGATGTTAAACACCATCTCCTGGGGTAAATATTTTTAAAGCAGAAGGCTGGGATAACTTACATTCAAGAGACTGAGGAAGTATCAGCTGAGGCCATCTCCCGTCCACTGGTTTTAATTTTTAATAGATCAGTGAATAGCAGGAAAATGTCAGAAACGTGATGTGCTGATGTCTTACCGATATTCAAAAAGGGTAAGCTATATAGGCCACTTACCCCGAGACAGGCAAGTTAATGGAAAAGCTGAAACAGCGTCCAGCTGACAAATTATTAAAGGAAAGGAATTTAATTAGCGCCAATCAACACTGTTTTATGGGACATAGACTGTGTTGGACACATTCGGTCTCATTCTTGGATGAGCTCTAGAAGCTTGTAACCATGTAAATATAATGTACTTTGTTTTCTGCTAGGTGCTGGACTAACACACAACATTTTTATTACAAATTAGCCCTCTCCCATATCAGGGAAGCACATGTGAGTAGATTTAGACCTGGCTACTCAACAGTTCTCTAAAGTAGTCGTCGGGGCAGACTTATTATCCCACAGGTATGCTTCGAGTGGGCTTTGCAGGTACTAGTACCAGGCCAGACACTAGACCATCGTTTTACTGCTGATCTAGGAGGAAATGTAAAATTGCTGCTGATAAATTTCTGGATGAAGCAGATTGGCAAATACTGAAGAAGACAAAGCGTCATTCAGCATGACCAGGATCCGCTTGATAAGCTGGCCTATTTAAACAAAATGCACTCGAATACAGTGATGTGCAAGGTCATACATCTCTGTCCAAAAACTACGGGCTTGCACTCTGTCTTGGAGAACAGGTCTTAGGTTCATAGCCTGCAAGCAACTCCACCTCTCTCTTTTGCATGGTGCCAGATACCAATTTCCAAATCTACGAGCCGCTGTCTGGTATTATCGCTCGACGTGCACAGAAGCACCTCGACTTTTTTTTTAAGTATAAAAAATGTGTAGACTCCATCTGCCCTGTCTGGAAACTTGTAAAGATCACAGCTTTCGATGACGTGCTGGCCTGGTTGTTGGACACCACAGTCGCACGAGGGGCCAGCCGAGTTGTTCATCTTGTGAAATGTTGTTCTGAAGCATCCATATCCAGACCAACCTAAGCTTGATAAGCTTTGGGAGAGATATAATGATCCTGCTGGATCTGTTCAGGGGAATAAGAAATTTCTAACGTGTTACCTAGGGCCAAAATTTCAAGACAGGCTTCAAATCAAGGCAGTGGAATAAAAGATATTGTTCACTGAGGGCTGATACCCACAAATCCCTCTGGAGTTGCTGGGTCCAGGCCCTGTGTTTTTTTACAGGGAATTACATTTGCATTTATAGTTTCATAGTTTCATAGCTGGTAGGGTCGGAAGGGACCTGAGCAGATCATCAAAATGAGGATGAGCAGAAGTGTACAAGAAAATTGGGGATGAGCAGAAGAAGTGTACGAGAACCAGTCTGATGGGGGTTGGCCTGCATTACCCAGCTGAACAGCACTTCACGCCATCGGGGCTTTTTCAAATGGGCTTTTAAAGTCAGTGGCCAGGAGGCCATTAATTTTTAGGCTCCTTTGAAGGTCTGGATACC
>NW_017728911.1:41155462-41202852 GCF_001723895.1 Crocodylus porosus | reverse complement strand
GCGAGCTATGAATTTCTAAAGCCTGCTCTTCAGAAAAGCAAAAAGGGAACATGAAAGTCCGAGGGATTTGAGAAGGAAACAGTGGGCTTAAAAAAAAAGCAAACATTAATTAACCTTCTTGTTTTGAAAATCTGGCTTCTTAGAGCATAGCCGAACCACTTCTCAGAGGGGGAGCCAGATGTCTCCTGCTTCAGCACAAGTTGTCCTCAAACAAGGGAGGCAAGCAATGCTTGGGAAGGGAACGTCGTGCTTGGCTTGGGCACGACTGATGCTGCGGTGATGATGGGTGTCAGAATACACCTGCCAGGGGTGTTATGGTGCCATGTCTGTGCCTATGCCCGGTGCTGTGGCGAGAGCGGTCGAAACAGCAGTTGCTTTATTGACAGGGCAGGCACAGAGGCAACTCCGCGTGGCTCCACTTACGCCCTCAAGAAAGAGGCCAGGAAGATAGAGGTGCAATCTTGGCGCCTGTTCAACCTTTGGTCTCTCGGAGTGAGAGCCCATGGGAATGGGAGATCCTGTCTGCAAGAAACTAGACTGGGTCCATCAGATCGCTGTATGAGCTCTGAAGGGCGTGAGCAGTCTCAGCATCCCGAACAGAGCTGGGCTGGTAGGGCCAACGTGTGAGAGCAAGACCAGGATAGCGATGCTTGCAACGTCGGTCCATCCTGGCCGCTGCTTTTCGGAAGAATAAGTCTGATGAGGAGTCGGGAGGTGGACACGTGTACTTTCAAGACACTTGCTCAAGGGAGCCACTGTCCCAGAGCACACATCTGCGGTGGTGACGTAAAGGCGACATGGGCATGAGTCTGTGGAGATAGGAGGTAGCTGCCTAAATCATGCGGCAGTAACAGCTGCATCCTAGTAACTTGTGTTGGCATCGTTTGCTATTGCAGCAACTGCTGCACCTAGATGCAGCGTTGGCATGTGTGTGTGCTTGTCCTACCCTGATTCCTGGGCAACAAGCAGGCAGGCAGAGCTCGCTGATCTGTAGCGGGCAAGGTTTGCAAGAGCCCTGGACACTCAGCTGCATCATGGCGAAGGGCTTTTCCCCGTAACAACACCAGGAGAAGCTGGGCTGCAGTCTCCCTTGCTTCCTCTGTCGTAGCCTCTCTCCACTGCCGTGGGTAACACTTCTCCGGGATTTCACCGCTGGTGCTGGTCTCTGCAGCACGACAGGAGAGGCTTTATTATGCAGTGCTGTGTTTTATTAGTCAGTCGAAATGATTGCATTATGCCCTTGCATAATAAAATCATTACTGTACCACTGCAGGAAACCCACACAGCAGCTCAGCATACAGAAAGAGCCTCAGTGGAGGAGCATTACAGCAGCAAAAAAATGCCACAATCAATGGCCGGAGCAAATCCAAAGGGGATCTGTGGGGAGCCAGGAGCTAGGCCTCCCATGTCAGAAGAAGCATTTGATTTGGAAACACGATGCTGGGATGCCAAGGACCTAGGGGAGTCTGACTATTCCCCAGCCTTCTTGTGCCCGTGGGAGAGGAGATGAGTCAAGGAAGGGAGAGCAAACACACGGAAACCAGCCAAAGTGACCACACGAACGGCAGCCACGGCCATGCAGCAAGGGAAACCCTCAGTTCTTCAGTGGAAGTGCAGGGACATGAAGAGTCCTCGCCTCTGGGGCTGCATGAGCGATGAGGGCCTGCAGGAACATCCTACCCTGCCTCGGGCCGGGCCAGGTAGAAGGAAGAACAGGGATTGCGGGGTGGGTTTCTTTGGAGAGGACTGAAGTGTTGATATGCCAAGGATGCATTCCCCCTTGAGAAGCAGAGATAAAGCCTGCTGTCCAGACCGTCCTTATCCTTTCTGAGAGGAGCTGCAGGGTGCCCATCTCCCTTAGCGTGACCCATCATCAACATTAGGAGCTCCCCAGACCTGCTAAGCTGATGCCTTGGCCTGCCTGCTTGTTACCCAGGAATCAGGGCAGGACAAGCACACATGCATGCCAACGCTGCATCTAAGTGCAGCAATTGCTGGCTGTGCTGGACCCTGACCAGCTGCACCAGCACATCTGAAGCTGGAAGCGTGATCGGAGCACCGCAGCTCTTTGCCCTGAGTAGGGGCACGGATCCCAGCTCTTCCACCCACGCCCACGCTGAGCATCCTCGGAGACATGTGCCTCGCCCACTGCAGCTTCTAGTGCTCGCAGGTTCAGGAAGTTTTGCTTTCCTTCCTGCACCTCTGTCTACCATGTTCGGTACCTCCTACCAGGCCTTCCCTCCTTGAGTTTGTCCAAACCCTTTTCCAGCTGGGATAAGGTACCGATCCCTGCAACGTCTTGGAGCAATGAGTTCCACAAGTGAACTACATACTATGTGAATAGTTGTAAAACTGCTATTGAATAATTTCATTGTATTATGTGATAGGAAATAATAAATCCCTCTTATCTTTCTCTGCACCATTTAATATTTTGTAAACTGTGATCACGGCCCTCCCCCCAAAGTGTCTCTTTCTTAAGCTGAAAAGTCCTTGCCTATTTGGATTAGTGGCTGGAGCTGCCAGCGCTAAAGGGTGAAGCAGCATCTGATGGTGCCTGTTGCCATAATCTCTCTCAGGAGCTCCTAGCTTCCGTTCAGATGGCCTGCTGCTCTGAGATGATCTGCTGGAAAAATTAGGACTTAAATAGGTCACCAAAAAGATGCATGTTCTTAGCCTCCCAACGCTACCGACTAAACCTCGTGGGCTCATGGCGTGCTCGGTGAATTGCTTTTCGTGCTGTCAGGTATCATCTCAGGCAAAGACTTGTTGCTGAGTGCAGTCCCTCCTCTCACAATCTAGCCAGGGGCCGACCACCAGCACTTCGTTATAACACGCCACGCAGGGATAATGGCGTTCCCGGACAAGGGAGCTGTTCTTACTGCTAGGGAAATCAAGGGACTTTTGCCACTGAACTGACTGTAAACAGGTCTTTTATGTCATGAAAATACAATCTTTGGGTATCAGAACAACATCCCACCGTGGCACCCGCCAGGTGCCCCATGGAGGCTGAATTGGGGTCTCTGCGGACTTCTGTGGAGGATGGAGAACCCAGCCCTCAACCCTTTGCAAGCCACTTTGGATGCATTTCTCACCATCGTCTTTGCAGAACTTTGCTCTGCAAGTTAAAAGCCATTAGATTTGGGCTCCCCTTAGCTGTGGATACTAAGGGTAGCCAAGACAAAAAATGCCTTTTGATGCAAGCTGTGCCTTCAGGTTCACCAGGTCCCACGCATGTTAGCTCAGAGCTCTCTGTTGGCCAAGAAGCCAATAATAATAGACATAAACTGCAAAGAAGCCCTCAGCTACTACACTCCCCGTGTCTCTAAGCAGGATGTGTTGTTGGCAACAGGAAAGAGGAGGTTCCCATGGGAACTGAGAGTGCTGACAACTCTCAACTAAAAAAAGAAAGCATGTGGTCTGCCGCTCTACGTGGACATGGCTGTACAGGTGCATTTCCCTCTTCCCAATAAGGAGCTTTTCTGCCACTGACGGTAAGACGGCTTTAAAATAACTCATGCTTTAAGGTACTGGCATATTTTATCTCTAGGGCACGAGGCAAGCACAGTTTATATTTATCTATTTTTGCCACACTTATTTCAGGCAGGTTTCCTGGAAACTTAATTTTGATGTGAGAATGCATTGTGCAGGCTTCACCTGTAACTACAGCGAAGAAGCCAAAGTCTCCACGTAAAACTATGCCAAGCCATTTATCTCCCTCATGCAAAATGAGTGAGATCAATAAGACAAATTAAAATGCCATATTGCTGTAGTTGAATTATGTGCAAGAGGCAATCCAGAACTGTACTTCCAGTCACTCGCTGCTTGCTAATTAAAAGCCTTAAAGAGTTTTAAATGGAAATACCGGCTATTGCCTATATGAAGAGAGCCACCTGCCTGGAGTGAGAGAGTGGGGACAAGCTAAAAGAGGCCCCCTCCCTTACACTGTGGGCTCTAATTCAGACTGCAACTGCTAATGCCAGCTCTGCTGCCTGGGCAAATGCAGACCACATGCTGCAGACGATGCCTAGGGACGCTTTACCCTCCTACAACTATGTGCTGATGCGGTGACCATGTGTGGGGTCCTGTTTCTCTATTAACTCTACCATGCCCACATGCAGACTTGAATTTTAACATTTCCTTAATACAGTTTTTAATTCCATGAGTGCAAAACACAGCGTAAAGCTCAGCCTGAGAGCGATCCCAGCACAAGGCCACCTCCTGAATAGCCTCGTTATTTAAAGTGCAATAAACATTTCCGCACAGATGTGGCAGGGTGAGTCCGCATCTGCTCATCTCTAGCCGAGGTCCGGGCAAATGCATTTTATGAGAAGTGGGAGAGGATTTTAAGAGTGCCACAGCAACATCCTAGGGCAGGAAAAGAAAAGAAGGGGAACAAAGCAGAGAAAGGCATCGCCTGTCGTGAGTCTGGGCTCTGAAGTGTTACGGGCCTGACAGATTTATAGACAGGACTTGGAGGCAGTGAACAGCCACCGCCAGCTCCTGCAAATGTTGCAAGCATTTCAGTAGGCTGCTAATAGATCTACAATGGCCAGAAAGGTCATTGCCTTAATGGGAGGCAGGGAAACAAACCTGATGGAAAATTTCCCTCCGTATGTGCTGTACAGCAAAGACAAAGACTTTCTGCCTGGTGGGAGGCACAGGCTGAGCTGGCAGCCAAACTGGGTAGGAGAATCAAAGATGCTGCAACTGAGCTGGACATAAAAAACCCCAGGAGAGAGCCTGGGGACCCCATGCTGAGTATCAGCTCTCGAGGTGATGACAGCTGTGGAGAGCTCACAAAGCTGGCTGCAGGGAAGAAACATAGCCATGGTAAAGAGCCAGAGGAAGCCACAGGGATAGCAGGCAAGAGCAAACAACCCTGAAGCTGGAGTGCCTTGCCTTGAACCTGGAGTCGTGAGAAAGACCCAGGCCCACAGAGGAAGGGGAAGAGCGCCAGCCAGACCTCGTCTTGGGAGTGCTCCAAGACTAGCACAAAAGGACCCTCGGGGCAAAGAGCCGGTTCCCTAAAATGTGTGTTTCTGATTTATACTGCAGGAGCATCTCGGTGTCCCAGCCAGGCTGCGAGCTAGACACACTTGCGGAGAGCTGTCATGCCCAAAGACCAGGGCGTCTACAAGGCAGGATGGAAGAGGCGCCCACGTGAGCACAAGCACGCGTCACTTGTGCCTAACTGGCACGTGCAATAAGCTGATCACTGCCAGCGCCGGGCTGGTAGCAGGTGGCAGCAACGTGGAAAGTCAATGGCCACGATTGAAACGGGGGTGACGAGAGGAGGGGGGTTCCCTGCCGTACGTAAGGCGAAGGGAAGGAAGCACGGTGGAGGGAGCACTGATTGTCCGAGCCTCGGAGAGCAAGGAGAGCAGAGCCCCACGCTGCTCCCGGTTCACCCGATGCCCTTGGAGAGCGTGGAGCCCAGCTCTGCCACGGCTCCTTGTGCCCCAGAGTGGCCAGGGTAGGGGGAGCCCCGGGAAACGCCGGCAGACAAAACCTCCGCTCGTGGCCGTGCAGAGGCAGATGTCTTCCCCCTACCCCAGCAGGACCCTGCCAGGCTGGGGAGCAAGGCAGGACTTAACCCCCAGCCTCCTGGTGCTCTGGTGACAGGAGCAGGAAGACCAGTGGAAAGGTCAGGCCTCTCGGCACCAAGAGCTCATCCAGGTTGCTCTGAATTTTCTTATAACTACAGCGTACTATTCCACCAGGCAACCCTTCCCAGACCCAAACTTCCCTCCAACCACATCAAAAATAGCAGGACATTCGTTCAAGCAAGACAGGTGGATTTGTCACCGGTCGCAGAGACAAAAAAGACACAAGGCCTCCAACCCGAGCTCATGCCGGTCTCGGCGGCTCCCCACTCCCAGAGCGGATGAAGAGTTCCCCATTTTATCAGAAAGTCACTCCAATTCGCCGCACAGTGAAGTCGAGGGTTTGCTGCTTTCCCCTTGTTGGGAGTTTTCCTCCCTGAAGTCACTGTCCCAAAGGAAGCTGATTGCCATTTCTAACTCGTCTGGTACGTGCGAGAGAGACCAAGAGACTTGTTTGAGACACGGGGGGAATGTGCTTAGCATTGAGAAGCACGGGGTAATTTTGGAGGGGAGAATGGCTGGTGTTGTTTAGGAGAAGGAAACTTCACTGGAGCATGCAGACGGAGCCAGGCCCACCCACAGTCCAAAATGCAAAGGGCATTTTACAACAAGCTCCTTTTGAACATTTATGCCTTTATTGCTGGAGGTGGGGGAGGAAACTCGTCGCTCATGGACTGTCTATGGATAGGGCAGCAAAACCCAGAGCTACCCCAGGCTGGCAGGCCATCACATTGTATTTTTTAAGGGAGGTTTAACAACTTTTTTAATTGTTATTTTAAGAAAATAATAAATGAGAAGGGCCCTGGACTCTCCCCGCTCCCCCAGGATATGCAGC
This sequence comes from Crocodylus porosus, assembly GCF_001723895.1. Taxonomy (NCBI): domain Eukaryota; kingdom Metazoa; phylum Chordata; order Crocodylia; family Crocodylidae; genus Crocodylus; species Crocodylus porosus. The sequence continues at coordinate 41,196,414 of NW_017728911.1, read as the reverse complement.
TTCCCAAGCTGCACGAAGCATCACTGGCAGAGACACGGTGCTGCGGTAGAGAAAAGCCCATCTCACAAGGTTTCTTCCCTGCTTCAGGAGAGGCAGAGCCTCTCTTCATCATCGCAGCTGAAGGAGGATTTGTAAGGAGCGTGCGTGAGCGTGTAACACTGCAAGCCCACTCTTTTGTTCCCATTAGTGCAGAACTGCAGCAAGATCAGACCAGCTCCTTTCAGCTCCCCGCTGGCAAAAGGCACAGCCAGAGGAGCCAGGAGTTCCTCTACATCTCTCCTTCCCAATAAAGGAGCAACTTCTCACCTCAGTCACAGCAGAGAATGGGGCGGGGGTGGTATAAGTTCACAGGCTCAGCATTTACTATTAGCCCCTGCTGTGAAACTACCAGTACATTCTGCATCCTGGCGAGGATCAGAAGGAGGAGAGGTGCACACTGTGAGCAAAGTTTCGCGGCAAGCGGAGGACAGTTGCAATGGAAAAGAAGGAGTGAAAGTCCCGCGAAAGGCACCGAAGCCCATCAGGACTCTGACTCTGTTTCCTTGCAAGGGTTCTGCTCCAAGCAGCACTCAGGACTCATGGGAGAGGTGATATCTTTTATTAGACCGACTCGATTTTTGCCAAAAAAATTTCTTTAATTGCAAGCTTTCAGGCACAAACTCCACGCATGCATCTTGAAAGCATTTCATAGCCTGCGCCACACGAGGAGCAGGTAAGCACTTGCAAGGGGGAGACTAAGGCAGAGAAGTCACTGAGCTGCCCAAGGCTTGCAGCTGAGGGCAGGATGGGAACTCACCCCTCTCCACCTCACCCTTTCCAGGCCCTCAGGGCAAATCCAGGCCCTGCAGAGATGATGGAAGAGTTTGCTGGGGCCTGAGCTCCACCCGCAGCGGTGGGCACACTCCAGCCCGGGAATTTCTTGCCGCTCGCCCTCTCTTTCCTTTCCTCGAAGTACATCAACTTGCGTGTTTCTAAATACTGGTTCTCCGACGCGCCCGGGGAATATTCCGAGCTGCGCGTGTTTTCCCACGCCTGCCTTCTTTCTCAAGATACCCCGCTGTGGGACTGCCTTTTGGGGGGGAAGAAGTATGATACTGAACGCACGGATGCCAAGGGAGTGGTTTCCCAAGCAACTGTGACCAGGTGAATTGAGCGAACGTCCTCTCTCGGCTGCGTCCTGCCGTAAAGCCTCCAGCCCCAGGTAGCGGGCACTCGGGTTAGAGAGCTCCGGGGATTGAAGCAGGGGTGGCAAACTGCTCATCCTGCTCGCTGCCCCGTGGGTGGCATCTGACAACTTACTGTAGTCACCTAAGTCAGCGCACCCGTAATTAGAACAGGGCTGCCTACAATCACGGCACTTTATTTTGCCCCAAGGAGGCACGGGCGGTTTCAGAAATGCATGCTTCTCAGTGCCACCGAGCTTATTTTCTAAATCAGCTTATGCTGCTCTCCCAGCCTCCTTTCAGAACCGGCTTCCGCCGCGCTCAGTGTCACAGCGCTCCTGCAAAGTGACGGCTGCTGCTTTATCAATGCAATGCAGAACTCACCTAAAAATAAGCCTTCTTGAGGAGGAATGGGCATTTCCCAGCTCCGGGTAGCCATGGTTTGAACACAGCCACAACTGGCTCTCACTACAGGGTGAGACCAGGGGTAAGGTGGCCAGCAGCATCTCCCTGCACACGTCACCCCAGCACCCTCAGAGGCAGCGATGTGCTGCCTTCACAGCCAAGCACGCTCTGCCCAGCCCAGCCCAAGAGCTCCTGCCTCGTGGCTGCTCCCCTTCATCCTGGAGGGACAGACTGCCTGGCTGCTATCCCCTGGAGGACACGCTCCTGGCCACCTCCAGGAAGGGCCAGCCTGCAACGGGCGGATCTAGGATACTGGAAAGGGCTGTGGCACACCCTCACGTATAACACAACAAGACGTGCAAAACTCTCAGACTCTTGGTTCAGAGATGATACCTTTCATTAGACCAACTACGAAAATCTTTCTTTGCATGCTTTCAGGCACACATGCCCTTCTTCAGCCTGAGGGAAAATTAAAAATGGTCAAAGCCCCCTTAGGTAGAAAATAAACTTCATTTTGCACAGAGGAAGCTGAAGGTGGAAGGATGGATATTCCTTTGGGCCCATGAGAGTCTCTTCGTGTGAGTTGCTCTTTGATGTGCAGATCAGGCAGTTTTCCTTCCCTGGTGATAGAAAGGCAGGGAGGTGTAGAAATCTTTCTTTGTTTGTTTAGCAATTAAGTTTATCATTCCAAAATTGGCTAACATATGGCATTTTCTATGTTTCAGGGATATATTTAGTAGCCATGTTGGTCTGAGACAAAAAGAAATGCATTTCATTTGGCTACCAAATACATCCGTATAACACAACACATATTTTTCTCCAACACAAGGAAAACTAGAAGCTTTACTAATGTGGTAACAGGGTGGCAGGGCTGAGGTGGTGCAGGTGTTAAAGTTCATGACTGGCACCCTAGAGACTGCAAGTTTACAGCCAGGGCAGAAGCGCTCACAGCGCAGCCCTGTCAGAGCCCAGTGAAGCTGTGAATTCTGCCAAATACCCTGTCACAAGGAAGGAAGTTGGCTGTCCCTATGTTAGTCACTTTAAGATCAAAGCAACAGCAAATATAACTATTGCAATGTGCATCAATTTGCTAGGTTATCTATAAAGTTAAAAAAAAACCCACAACAAACTCTAAAATAGCAAAAAATAGCCAAAAGCTCCTGTGTCATTCATCATGCAGTCATTAGAGTCAAATGTACATCTCTTACTCAGAGTCACAAAATAAAATCTAGGGCTTTTAAGTGTCTTGACAGCTCCTTTGATACTTCACTATCAGTCATTTCTACACCTGAGGTAACATGACCACACCTGAGTTAAGGATTTTAGCTAGAGCTAAGAATAGTTTGCAGGGCTGTGAAATAGAAGAGAGATGTTACCAGGAAGGCCTAACAGACAGCGGCATTGCAGAAGAAAGGATAGTTTGAATAGTGGGACATCAAGACCTTTTAAAAAGGAGAGAGGGCCATTAACACCTGTGTGGTGGAGAGAGATTAGCAGGAATCAGGGAGCTGATAATGAGCCATGAAATCAGTTGACTCTCAGCACTGCCTGAGTAGAAATGCTGCAGCCCCTTCCAGGCAGTTGGTTTTAAGGTTTGGATGGACCAAGAATCAGAGCTGCACCGCTGCACCCCCCTGGATCCACCCCTGCCGCAGTGTGCTGGTACCAACTGGTGAAACGGGATCTTGGACGCTCTTTGCTGGCAAGATCTCACGGGAAGAGGAGAGCAGCACGCTGTGGTAAGAGAGGACTTGGTGTTTCTGTTCAGCCACCAGAGAAAGGCTGGCTTCTATTTGCAAGGAGGGTGCAAGGGACTGGGTGGAGTTGGATGTACCCAGAGGCCCTTTGCAGAAGGTTTTGTTGTTGCAAAAAAAAAAGGGAAACGTAAGAAACATTCTGCCCCTTCCAGGGTCATGCACATCCTGGCTGGAAGGCCAGGGAAATCCAAGCCAGGCAACGATGGTCTTTGGAGAGAAAACTCCCCTCTTCCCTCCCAGGCTCTGCATGGGACCTACCAGCAGCACCCCAGGGCTAACCAACTACTTGCCACTTACATGTTACAATGGTCTTAACCCAGCCTTCCCCATATGTTTCTGCACAATCACATGGCACCAAAATGGCAAAGAGGCAATAAGCAGGAACCCCTTTTCACGGCACCATTAAAGCAGCCACAGAGCAGTGGATACACAGCGAGGAATTTGCTGCTGTTGCTGAAGCAGAGGCAAAACCAGAAGTCCCTGCCACCTACCAAACCACGGTAAAATCAGGTGAGGCCACGCCTGCTAGGACCTCTCCATTTTCTACTGATGGGCATACAAACTCCCAAGCAGGATCATCCTATGGCACAGGGAAACTTTTGGAGGACAGGCTTAATTATTATCATTGAAGCTGGAAAAGTTTTGTTTACACCTGCCAAGAGGCACAATTTTTTGCTCCCTTGCTTTTCTGCCAGCTCGTGTTGTTGTCAACCTGCTGCTGGGTCTCGAAGGGGGCCAGATGCAGCAGGGAAGTCACTTTCTAAATGCCCTGAAATCCTTCCCTCGGTAAGAAGTGTGCCAGCTGCCCTGGGGCATGGCTGCACAGTAGTGTGCCCGGTACACAGTGGCTGCACAGCTGCATGGTGCTGTGCCCACTGTGAGCCCACTGCGACCAGCCCAGCGGGCTGAAGGATAGTCCTGTGCTCTTAGCATGGAGCACAGCCATAAGCCAGCATTGCATCTGCAGCTGGGGCACTTGTACACATGACGATTTCCCCATGTACACGTGATGAAAATCGCTATTTGGCTGGCAAAATGGTATCACCATGTACATGTGGTTGTTCTGTGCTGGTGCTACCTGAGGAAATTGTGGGGTGACGGCGATGCAGGAGGGGATTTCTTTTCTGTAAGGCGCTAAGAGCCAGATTTGGAGCTGGGTGGGCCTGGCCTAGCCCTGTCTGAGCCCAGGAGTCACCATGGAGCAAGAAAGATCAGAGCTTGGCCCTGAGTCGGGTTTCTTTTTACTCCTCACAGATACTAGAACCTGCCTGTCCCTCCTTTCCGGCTGGAAGAAAAGAAGGGAGCTCGTTCATATTCAGAAGGCTACTCCAGTACCTGAATTACCCTTAAAAGGAAAGCTTCGGCTCTTAGAAAGACAACATCATTTCACACCTATAATGTATTCCTGCAATAAATCCAAACACAGTGAAAATTAGATTAGCTTTCTCCGTTGAGATGTCAGATTCCTGCAGCAGATGCTGGTAGACATAGTGAAAAGAAACTGAGAAAGTGACAATGTGAGTAAAATATTGGAACAAGCATCCTGACAGGGGATGATAGGATAGATTACCAGCAGGAGTGGTGAGACCCTGTTGGATTGGGATATTCCATATCAAATCAGTAAGGTCACAGGTGCTGTTCACCCAACCTTGCCAAGGCAAAGGACTTTTCCACTTCCCTGTTTCTGTGATTCACAAAATGCCACTTACTATTTCTCAGGCTCACAGAGACTTTTGTGCTCAAGCACACAAAGCCATTTCATTGTCAACATGGGTCATAGCTGTCAGAAAAAATCAGCATTGCTCGGCTGTGAGCCAGTATTTATGGGGTCAGAGAGAATTTGTCTCTGTGTGAATGCTGGGGACTTTGTCCTACTGCCTGCGCATGCACCTCCAGAGCTTTCCCAAGGCCCCCTCTGATAGCTCCCCCCAGCATGGGCCTGGGCTGGCCCTGCTCAGATAGAAGCACAGCTGCATTGTTGACAGTGGTGCCCATTGCCAGGGTCATTTTCTGGCCATGGTGCGGGGCAGGGCAAGAGGGCTGTTTCAGGGGTGGGTGAGTCTGCCAACGTACCCATCACGGCATTCTGCAGCTGGATACTCACTGTACCACCGGGGCCCTCACTCGGCCTGCTCTCGGGGTGCATCCTCCCTTCCCTGTAAGCTGTCTGGGTCCCTGGGCCTAGCACTGGCCCCCAGACAGGCACCCCTTCTCCCATGACGCCAGCCATGTAGGGGCATGTTCAGAGGCTGCAGTTTGTTTCTGCAGGAGCCTTGATGCGTGCAAGGAGACAGGCAGAGGCATGCTTTGCACACAGATGTTGAACCCGCCATTGCTGTTGACTTAACTGCATGGGCAATTACAGATCTGACACAATTAGGACACCCAACGTGCATTTTCCTGCCTCATCCCTCCTTGGGCTAGGTCAGGGTCCTCAGGGTGGGGTGTTGAGGGGGGGACCTTCGTTGCTGCTCATGGTTTCATCTTGAACCCGAATTCTGCTCTGCCCTTAGCAAGTCCTAAGCTAGGAAGCATGGGCCTCTTTGTCTTCCTCCTGTCCCACACCCTGCACTGGAGAGAGGTTTCCCTCCAGATCAGGCCCTTTCCAGGCCCTGGTTGCTTTGTTTTGCCTCTGATGACTTCCCCCTGCTCCAGCCACAGCCTCTACAGGCAGGACAGAAACATCTGGTTCTCCAGAGCAGAAGCCTGCTTTGGTCCCAAGCTGCTTTCCCCTCAGCATTTAAAAGATTTTAACAGATTTAAAAGCATTTAAGTTTTTTTAAAAACCTGGTATTGTTCTGATGGTGGGGGGAGGGAAGGAGATAAGGAAACATGACAGAAGTCTTGTCTACTTAGGTGGATGTACAGCAGGTTTTCTAGCTGCAGAGCTCCCCTTGGGAATCCACATGTCCTATGTAGGTTCCCCGTCTTGTCAGAGCGCCACATCAGCTCGTTGGTCTCCAAGCAATAAATGCTTCTTATCCCTGAGATGCCATACTGCCAAGGGCAACATGCTTGCCTTGGTCTTTGACGGTGCATCTCCACATGTGCTCTAATGCACATTAACCTATTTTAATGTGCGTTAAAGTGCCACAGAAAACCTGTGCTGTCTAGCTAATGTGCATTAAAATAGGCTGATGCAAATTTTTCTAGTGCTTCACAATGGAGGTACTAGATTTAATGCACATTACCTAAAGCACATTAATTGAATGTGTAGATGCCCCCTGCTGTGTGTTATTGAGCTTTCCCAGGTCAGCTGATACATTTCCTGCTTGTGCTGGAGCTGTGGAGAGAGGCTGTAGCGATGGGTTTGTAAAACAAAACCAAACTCCAAATTGCTCATTTGCAACAGAAGGTCTTTGCTCCTGGCAGAACTTTCTGAACGTAAACAGTAACGGTTGGGAGAAGCCGTCGTGGTAATGACTTGCCAGCCCCTCCTTGGTCCTCACGGGATAAACAGGGCAGTAAAACAGACAGATTGAGCCTGTATGAGCTCTTGACATTCTTCCTGGGATGCTCATATCCAAGTGATAGCTTCTACTTAATAAACTGACCCACCTGTTAATATTAAGAAGATCAGACTATAACTGTGGCTATTAGCATAAACATTAAGAGCATCTTATAACCATCTGAGATGAGGCCTGCACTTTGAAGTCATCGTCTAGCTTAGATGGGATTTTGCCCATGTGCTAAGGTTGTTTACCCACGGCACACATGGCCTCACATGCTAACCACGTTGCAGAGACCCAAAACAGTGGCGGGGCCCCTGGTCCCCCTTGTTCCTTTCCCATGTCTCATTGTACTTCAGGTTTCTGCACTGGAGATCTAGCCTATTACAGGTGCTAGCAGGGGCTTTGGGGCCTGGGATATGTAGGAGGGGCTAGAGCAGGTGCTTATGTGGACACTTTTATACTAAATAACTAGTCCCTGATTGTGTGTGAGTACAAAAGACAGAGCTTAAGGACCCAGCCAGTCCTGTCCAGTCCGATGGTTCCCCCAGCGCTCTGACTACCTGGTGGGACTAGCAGCAAACACATTCAATCCCTATGAAAGGACCAAAAAATACACCAAGAAGATGTCCTGAATGTTTTTTTCTTCTTGTAACATGCAGAATAGACTTCCATTTTACCACTGAGATTTGTCATAGCTCCTCATGTAGCTTAATTGCTCTGGTGTCTTGAAAAATAAGTTGGCCAAGATATGAAACTTTTAATGAGGACTTTTGGCATATATTCAGGCCTCCAAATGTATAATTATGTGCTAGACCTGAACAGAACTTTCAGAGTCAATATGGTCTACAAAGGAAGCGATGCATCTTTTTTAAAACTATCTAATTAAGTATTGATGTGATAAATGATAACTGCTCTGATGTAGCTATTACATTCTACTGGGGAAGTAATATGCATTTTTTAAAATGTGTTAAATACAGATTTATGATGGGCCATGCAGCTATGAACAGCGAATAACCAGGACTGGATTCCCACATCACTTGCATTGGAGAACAGCTACGTGCCATGGAAACATGCTTATATTATTTCCCTTCTTTTCAGCCCATCATTTGTTTGTCTTATCCCCTGGTACATCTGATCCCTGGCCAAGAATGCAAGTTATCTGCAAAGGGGCTGTTTTTATTAGTGTTATAAAGCAAGCCTGGTCCCTTTTTGTGGCCTCTGATCACTACAGCCAAATGAATAGCAATTGTCAAAGAATTTACACCTATGCTATTTTTCACCCATGCATTGCAAAACACGAAACTGATGTTGTGAAAGAGGGAATTATTGATTCTTGAGCTATTGCTTATTTAATAGTTCACCTTTTGTACAGTAATTTGATAAATGCACATAAACCTGAAGAAAGAGAGCATGGTTGCCAGAGTATTTGGAGCCCACCATGGCCAGTGCCAAAACCTCTATATCTCTGAGTCTTGAAGGTGAGTCTCCATTACCTCTCTCCCCAGTGGTCTGACATACCATTTTTGTGCATTAGTCACTAAAGTGCAATGGAGTCATGTGCATATTGCAATCAAAGACTCTTTAAAGAGGAAAAAAACCCTCTTAGCTGATGCTAGCTCATCTCTCTGCTCATGCAGGGACCCAGCAGAAGGATTCAGGTGAGGAAGGCAAGCAGGATTCAGCCCTTAGCCAGTGCATTAAAGCAGAGAGGTACAGAGAGTTTCTAATGTCCTCAGATGCACCTGGCATGACTATCGCACAGCTGGGACCAGACCCTGTGAGTCCCAACTTCCAGTCCCCTGCACTATGTGCAAATACTTTATACCTCAGCAAAATAGAAATGCAAAACCACCCTATGTGTCAAAGACCTTGGCTTGATATGGGCACCATCGTGTAGAGGGTTATAAAGGGATCTTTGTCTTTTGTAATCTCACCCTTTACCCTGAATGCTCTGTTTTGTCTAAGTTTCAAGGTGATGAGTAATGCCATTTTGATGGGCTTTTTAAGTTTAAGTTTTTAGGTTATCTAGGCAAATGGGTTAGCTTTGTTCCTTCAAAGGCACAATAAGGAATGAAGATCAGCATTGCCTGAGGCTTTTCTGGACAAAGCCATTATGACTTTGTTCTGCATTGAGAGGCAGTTTGCTGTGTTAGCCTGAAGTCAGGCAGGGTAGATTTGCACCTTAAATCAGAGGCACATAGGCTTTCATAAACAACAGTTTGCTTCATCAGACACTGGGCACGTCTACATGTGCATTTGATCCAGAATCAGTTTACTTGCAAGTAAACTACTCATAGTAAACGCTCCCGGGCAGGCATCTACACATGCAGGGAAGCGGGAACAGATTTGCTGCTAATTGCAGCAAACTGCTCCCGCTTCCTGGGGCCCTGCAATGGGTTTCCAGGGGCTGGGAGGGAGCACTGAGCTAGGACATTACCCTCTAGTCCCTCAAAGGGGTTTCCAGCACCTCTGTGTGAGCAGGAACAGTGGTGCAATGGGTCTAGTGTGATCAGGGCCATTTGAAGTTATTTACTGCGCTTCTGGGCCTTGCATCTGGGGGGGACTATGTGCAATCCACAACCACATTTACAACAATTGTGTCGCATCACATTCATTCACTGCTGTTGTCATATCACCAATCAGGGTTATTTATCAGGGTCTCATACAGGTGGGGAAGGGCACATGCCACTGACCCAAATTCACCCATCCATGAGCCAATGGAGGTCCTTCCAGAAGTGTTAATCTGGTGCATGGCCTTTACTCAGGCACAGCCCCACACCATACACCATTCAACCATACAAGCACTGTACAAATATATAGCAATGCCACAGCTAGGCCTGCAAGCCTATTCCCATGCAAACCCCACAAATATTGACATACTGTCTCGTTGTACAGCAAACTCCAGTTAAAAAATAACAGGGTTTAAAACAGCATCACAAACTATGATTGAAATTGGCAATCAGGACTCCAAATTAAATGGTATCATAGCAGTAGGAGGACATATTTTTATGATTTTATGATTTATTTTTGATTTTCATATTTATGCATCAGTAAAGACAAAAAGATGTCTGGCTCAAGTTACAGAGACTGTATGCAAGGCATCATTACATACTGCATGATGCTGATATGGAAATGAATCCATGAAAGGCACACGTGCAGGTTCGGCTGTAACCCTGTGCATTTACATCCTTTTCCTGGGAAGTCTCTGAAATGCCCTGCAAACAGAGCTCAGCTCTGCGCACAGCAATACAGCAAGACGCTATGCAGAGAGATGCATCTTGTGCACTGAAGCCCACAGGAGTGGAGGGTGCTCAGGAACTGACAGAATCAGGCCCAGGAACAGCAGCGAGCATCAGTGCTGAGTCTCAGGCTAGTCACGCAAGAGAGGTTTATATTTGGAAGTCCTGGTCATAAAAGAGGTCTTGCCATGACTCATCTGGAGATCAGGACCGCAGCTCCTCCAGCAGCAGCTCAGCTGCAGGGCTACAAGGAGATTTCCTGCCAACGCCTGAAGTAGGAGGGACTGAGCTCTCTCCAAGCAGTAGCAAATTAAGCACTTCTTGATTATCTGTGGATCCAGGTCCTCAGTGGTAGGGGCTCTCCCTGTTGTAATGTTCACAATAGAATAGAAAATGAGGGCTAGGAGGGACCTCAGGAGGTCACATCTAGTCCAACTCCCTGCTTCAAGCAGGACCAGCCCCACCTACATCATCCTAGCCCATGGGCTCAATCCTGTAAGGTGCTGAGTGCTCTGGCCACAGTCCAGCAAAGCCCAGGGGCTAAACACTGAGCACATCCTTAAGTGCTTTCCCAGCACTGCAGCCCTTGAAAGATCAAGTCCTATGAAGTGAAAACCTCATCAGTGGACCTCATCTCAGCTCATGATGGGGGCTTTGGATTAGATGACCTCCTTCCAACCCTAACTTTCTATGACTTCCTATGATTCTCAGGTCCAGCACTGCAGGTGCTGATCTAATGACACAGGCAGGGAGGGAATTCATAGACTCATAGAAGTCGGGTCGGAAGGGACCTAAGTAGATCATCAAGTCTGATCCCCCACCCTGGGCAGGAGAGAAAGCTGGGTTCATATGACCCCAGCTAGGTAATCATCAAGCTTCCTCTTAAAGACCCCCAGGGTAGGAACCAGCACCACTTCCCTTGGAAGTTGGTTCCAGATCCTGGCCGCCCTGACTGTGAAGTAGTGTCTTCTAATGTCCAGCCTGAACCTATTCTCAGACAACTTATGGTCATTGTTCCTTGTTACTCCTGGTCGTGCTCGGGGAAACAGGGACTCCCACAGTGCCTGCTGGTCCCCCTTGGCCAGTTTATAGACGGCCACTAGATCCCCCTCAGCCTTCTCTTGTGGAGGCTGAACAGGTTCAGGTCCCGTCGCCTCTCCTCGTAGGGCCTGCCCTGCTGTCCCCTGACCATGCGAGTGGCCTCCTCTGGACCCTCTCCATGCTGTCCACATCCCTCCTGAAGTGCGGCGCCCAGAACTGGACGCAGGACTCCAGCTGCGGCCTGACCAGTGCCGCATAGAGGGGGAGGATCACCTCCCTGGACCTGCTCGAGATGCATCTGTGGAGACGAGAAGGGAGTTCCCCAGCCTGTAGGTATGGTGGCGGCTCTTTCTCCCCAGGTGCAGCACCTTGCACTTGTCAGTATTGAATCCCATCCCATTCTCATTTGCCCACCCCTGTAACCTGTCTAGGTCCAGCTGTATCCTGTCCCTCCCTTCTAGCATGCCCACCTTGCCCCAGATCTTGGTGTCAACAGCAGGTTTGAACAGGGTGCTTTTCACCCTCTCATTCAAGTCGCTAATAAAGAGATTGAACAGTGCGGGCCCAAGGACCGAGCCCTGGGGGGACCCCACTGCCCACGTCCCTCCAGGCCAAACATGACCTGTCCACCACCACTCTCTTGGTGCGGTCCCTCAGCCAATTTGTGACCCACCTGACTGTGTAGGCATCAATGCCACAGTCGCCTAGCTTTTTAATGAGAATGGGGTGAGAGACAGTGTCAAAGGCCTTCCTAAAGTCCAGAAAGACTACGTCCACCGTGACACCTGAATCCAAGGATTTTGCGACCTGGTCATAGAAGGCCACCAGGTTGGTCTGACAGGACCTGCCCCTAATGAGCCCTGCAGGTTCACTGCAGGAGGCTTGAGAGTTCCCACAGAAGGGGGAAAGTGAAATCCAAACAGGAGGAGGAGGAAGTGAACTGGGGGAGAGGGAAGGGGCAGAGAACAGGAAAACAGCTGGAAAAGAAAAAAGAAAGAAGGCTGGAAAGTGACTCCAGAAGGCAGAATGTAGCATGGCTGGGCAGAGAAGTGCCCGGCAGGTATGTAAGCCCAGGGTTGTTGGCTAGGAGTGGCCAGAGGGACAGGACTGTAATGAGAGCCTGCAGTATGCAAGTAAATGGTTCCCTCGGTGCATGGTCACAGGGGGGAAATCAAAGATGAACAGGAGACGTTTGACCTTGAAATCTCAACCCAATGCAGCTGTTTAGCCATTTATTTGGTGTCAGACTGAACTTCAGTGGCTGCAAGTTGAAGTGAAGTTTCTATGACTACTGGTTTAAAAGGCATTTAACCAATGACTGAGTTTGAAAATGCTAATGTTAAAATGAATCTTGCTATGTAGCAATTGGATTCCAAATAGCTTAGACATCAGCTATCAACTACAAGCAAAGTCTAACAAGGGAGTGCACTTATCTGTTTGTTTGAGGCAGCCAGAAAGCAGTTGAACGGCAAAAACATCTTCATTGTTACTCCACTATACTGATTCACTCTTCTAATAACCACAACTGAAATGACTGATATTTGAGACCAGAAATTGGCAGGGTTGAGAGAAAAATACTTGCTATCCACACATAGGTGAGCCCATTCATGTTCAGAAGCTGCTGTAATCTAGCAGTAACCATTTGCAAAGAATTAATGGTTTAGGGGTAATTTTATGGTCTGCTGTGCTTTTGATATGCATTCATAACTACAATGTTACTAGGAGTTAGGCATGAACAGGAAAATAGACCCAGTCATGTACAGCTTTGCTGAAGAACTCATGAGTCACAGTATGTGCATTGCCTCTCAGGAGGACGCAGAAACCAGAGAATGAAAGACTTGTGGAGCGTGGGCTAATGCATACCAGACCTTGTGTGGCGGGCCAGCAGGAGGCAGTCCTGCACTAAGCCACCCACCTCACTGCACCCGACTGCCTACCAGGCTCTGAGTGCCTCCCTGGGGCACCTCACGTCCGGCCGACCCCCTTCCTGGAGCATACCCGCGAGCCTGGGGTCACCGTAGCCACCACCCACGAATCCCGGTCTGTCTGCGGCCCTGTGCCCCCGGGATACACAGGCCTTGTAGACCTCGAGGGTGCTCGACCCACTGCAAGAACCTGGGGTGCTTCCCTTGGCCTGGAGCACAAATAGTAGCCTCCCTTAGTCAGCCAGACCAAGGGGACATGAAGGCATGCCTCTTGTCCCTCTCCCAACTAATCCACCACACTAAGTACGGTGGAGAACTGTATTGGTTACAGACAGGAGGCTTGGGGGAGGATTCAGGATAGGGAGAAATCACAGGATAACTTTAGAGCAGCCAGTGTGGCCAGGTAGCCGTCGATTATGCGTCTGCTGTACTGCAAGCTATCGCTCTAGATAGGTTTCAAGCAGCTTACTCACAAGTACCACCCAGAGCCTGGTTGAGCTTTCCTCTGGAGGCAGCCAGTTCAATGTGTGTCCAGTTTCAAGAGAGAGAGGGAGAGATCCCCCTCCCTCTGTCTGGTGAGGCTGTCCAAAGTGGCTCAGCCTTCTGGAGCCCAGAAGATCATCAAGTCTCCCACCTGGGTGCTCCTTTCATGCTTTCCAAAAAAATGACTCTCCAAGATGGCTCTGCCCCTTCCAAGAAGAAGGGACCTTATAAATCCCTGTCGTGACCTCATCACGAAGTTGCCACCAGAAGCAGCCCCGTTGGCTGATGCCTGGTGCTTTCAAGTCACCTCACCTTCCAGGTCCAATCAGGCAGGTGTTTCTGATGCCAACCAATTTAAAAAGCAATACTGGTCGCCTGGTGGCGTGGGGCCCCCGCCCCCGTGCCAGGAGGTAAGTGCCCAAACAATAGGGGCTAGGGCAACCAGGGTGACAGACAGGTGAGAGAACTAGTCACATGACCTGCAGAGGCAGGAAAGGGGACAACGGGAGCAGGTTCCCCGACCTCAGGAGTTTACCTGCCCAGGTCACATAGGCAGAGCTGGTTGCTTAGCAATCGGAGTGATAGACAGGTAAGAAAATAATAGCAAGGAAAAACCTAATAGAAGGGTCTGGGGAGATGCCGGCAGGGCACTGTGCCACACCCTGTCTCCCCACGCTCCCCATCTTACAGCATCCTGTCAAGGCCTATCACTGGGCATGGACCGTGTCCGGGACATCCTGCTCGTCAGTAAATCAATGCAAAGGGTCGGGCACTATGAAGGCCTTCAACCTGGCCTTCTTTGTTGCACTTGGGAAGGAGGACATCTGCAGATCTAACTATCTGGTTGACAAGGGCACATAGATACTTGGATTTCTTTGCAACTGGGAAAAAGCAAGCTGGATTAAAAAAAACAAAACAAAATATTACACACTGGCAATCTCAAAACCAGAAGATATAGTACTTTTGTGGAGCGAAACATCAACGACTTGCAACTCTCAGAGCTTCTAATTAGATTTATGGAGAAACACAAGTATCATAAATTCAGAATAAGAGTAGTTAATGCTGTATTGGTGCTCTTGCGCTGGCGTTATTCCACCATGCACCAGACAAGGGCTAACAAGAACCTCAGAGTCAGCTTAAAAACAGAGTGCTGGAGCTCGAGACCACAACATACAGTAAGCTTTTAAAAATAAATGCCCGTAAAATGTTTTAAAGTGTGATAGTACTAGACCTAAATACCTTCCAAGGGACCACTGCATCTTATCTCCTAATCGTTTTTGTCATACTATGATATTTGCATTTCCATCTAGGATTTAGTATGAAATATGCAGCACCCATCACTGTCCTCCACTTTTACACACTGTTCATATACTGTATATGTCTAGTTATATATCCAAGTACACGGCTTGCAGTGGAAGTGTATTTGTGTTCAGGTGTACATCTAGATAAATGTATTTTGGGAGAGCTGCAGGGGAAAAAGATCTCTTTTAGATTCTGGCTCTGTGAGTAGAGCAGGCAACTCCTTCTGGGTATCTATGAGTTGGGTGGGGAACCTCCTATGGAATTGCATGCATTAATAAACGTGTTCCTGCCGCCCTGATCCCTATATCTGCTGACAATAAACTCTAGTTTAAAAATAACAGGGTTGAAAAGAAGCAGTGGGTAGACTGAACTGGAGACAGTAGGAATGCAGCCCAGGATCGTGCATGCTCCCTTAGACTAGCTGCTGATGTCCCATGGCTCTGACTTGGCGGGATCTCCTTTAGCAGAGCCTCCGGGGCAATGCAGCCCTTGGTCCACTCTGCTAGGACAGCAAACGGTGTCAGCCCACAATGGAGGGTGGAGGCTTGTGGCGTGTGGTCTACTCAGAATTGGATCCAAACAACCCATTCCACGTGCACCAAAGATGTTGGGGGTGGCCAAAGCCTTGTTAGATGTCAGCCAAAATCCAGACTTTACAGCTTGGGAGCTTTAATTCTTTCCTTCCAAACTAAAAGTGTCCACAGAAAGCAAACACTTCTCAGGAAGAGCTTTGTTTACTCAAAAAGCCCTTTGATGGAATTTTTTTGACCAGCTGTTAGGACTATGGAGGACGGTGCTTTCAAACCCTTTAATCTTATTTTAAGAGTCAACATTCTCAGCTACAGTAGACAAGCATCCTCCTCCTTTTACATCTCATTTGTAGCAAAATGCGTGCATCTGCCTGCATCCCTTCGTGCTCTTTGTATTCATTTACTTCCTAAAATTTACCAAGCCTGTCTGTGAACTGGGCCCAGTTTCACATCCCTCTATAGCTAATACATTGCCAGCAAAATGCCAGTTAAAACCCCCCTCAAAACTCTAGACTATAGGGAGCACGAGACAGAGATAAGTCTGACTAGGAAAACATACCGTTAATAGCAATTGGGGTTTAATTACTGACTTAATCCTATTGCAGCAGTGATTTCTAGCATGTCTTTTACCAGGCAAAAAGCTTAACATTTCTGGATTTTCGGTCCAATGGGCTGAAGTAAAACGTAAAGCTGCAGAACACATCCAGAGGATTTACTAATAACTGGGCTTAGAAATGATTTTAGATAATCTTCTGTTACAGTCCAACACAGAGCAGGAAAAACTCAAAACCAGGAAGGAGTAACAATCCTGAATGATGAGTGTGGCTGTAAGACTCTTGCTCTATCTTATATCTGACAGATTCCCGGAGATATTTCTTCAGCACCGATGTAATGTGCTCCTGGTTCACAGTTCTGGGCTCAGTAAAGATCATTACAATCCTTGCAAAGGAAGTAATGTGAAATGTTCAAGACAAAGTGGAAGAGCGTCTGTTACTGTTGATGAGAAACAGATTGCAACCTGCAGCAGTGGCTGAGATCATGCAATGTTATTACCTGTCCGATGCAGGTCTCAAAGGAAAAGTCTCAATCAAAATATAGCAATTAAAGTTCATTTTTACTTTGTCCCTTCAAGTAATAATATGGTTGGTCTATCAAACCAAAGACATCTTAGTCTACAGCTCAGTCAGACCCTGAATTATAGCTGGCGGTCGTGGTCCCTTGAAGTCGAGGATGATGTCTATCAGGCTTGATGTGTCCTCAGGTGACTGAGGAGCCCAATTCTGTATGCACATGTTCTTCAGCAATGGGGGCATGTTGTTGAGCGGGGGAGTGGGATTCACAGCCCCAGGTTGGTCTCCTCCTTCCTCTGCTGCCGCCGTTCCACCTCAGTATTTAGTCATTGGGCCTCGAAGTGGCATGTGACTTGGTGGACCAAGTGGCGCCACGCCAAACAGTCAACAGCTTGCTCCTCCCAGCCATTGGTGTCAATGCCTCTGTGCTTGAGGGTGACCTTGAGCGTGTCTTTGTACCATTTCCTTTGACCGCCCTTTGAGCGTTAGCCAACGAGAACTGGGAGAAGAGAATCTGGTGAGGGAGGTGGTTCTCAGACAACCGGACACAGTGGCCCATCCATCGGAGTTGATTTCTCAAGAGCAAGGCTTCGATGCGGGTGGACGCAGCTTCATGGAGGACACTCGCACTGGTCCAGCGGTCCTCTCATTTGATCCCCAGGATTCAACACAAGCACCCCTGGTGAAAGCTCTCGAGGGTCTTAATGTGGCATCGGTAGATGGTCTAGATTTCACTGCAGTAGAGGAGGGTGGTCAGCATGACAGCCTTATAAAGCAGGACCTTCGTTGACTTCCGAAGATCTCTATTTTTGAAGATACATTGTCACAGCTTGAAGAAGGTGGCACTGGCACAGTTGACCCATTGCTGGACTTCTTCATTAATGGTAGCCCATTGAGAGAGGTGGCTTCTGAGATATGGAAAGTGCTCCACATACCCCAGAGCCTCCCTGTCTATGTTCAGCTGGCCTGGGGAGGGTTGGTGGAGAACCTTTGTCTTGGCAACATTCAAGGACAGGCCAAGTCTGTTATATGAAGCATTGAAGAGACCTAGGGTCACTTGCACATCCTGGGCAGAGTGAGCCATCACACAGCCATCATCTGCAAACTGAAAGTCGTGAATGTCCTTGGTGGTGAGTTTCATTTTTACCCAGAAGAGCCCTGTGGTGAGCCAGTAGGGGTGCTCCTGTGCTGAGCCACCCAACCCCGTGCGCCCAACCACCTTCCAGGCTCCAAGTGCCTCCCTGGGGGTGCCTCACCTCTGGCCGACCCCCTTCCTGGAGCACACCCGCTAGCCTGGGGGTATTGCTGCCACCACCCAGGGACAGGCTTGATCCTGCGGTGCCCCCTGAGAAACATAGACCTAGTAGCCCACGAGGGTATGTGGTTGACTTCAAGAACTTGGGATGCTCCCCTTAGTTGGAAGCACAAGTAGTGGTCTCCCTTAGTCAGCTGAACCAAGGGGACCCCAAGGCATAATCTAGACCCACTCCCAATAAGTTTCCCATGCTAGGTACAAAGGAGAACTTTATTAGTTACAAGGAGTAGGGTTGGAATAGGGTACAGAGTTGAGTAGTATCAGAGAAATCCCATAGAGCAAACAGGGTAGCTGGGGTAGCCTTTGATCACACATCTGAGTTACTGCAAGCTATACATCTAGTTAGATCTCTGGCAGCTTACTCACGAGTATCATCCAGGGGCAGGTGGAGATTCCCTCTGCAGGCAGGCAGTTCCTTGATCATGAGTTTCCAGAGGGAGAAAGTATCAGATGGTCCAGGTTTTCTCTCTGAGTTTTCATCATGTCTACTGCCCCTCCTCCTGGGCAGTCCTTAACTTATATAGCTCTTATGACCTCATTTACCTGGTCCAATGGAGGCTAGCACCTGTTGGCTGCCAGCCAACCAATTTGAAACGCCTTACTGGTTGCTGGGCAGACTGGCATTCTCTAGCTCACCAAGGTGCCCAAGCCCCTCACCCAGGTATGTGATGCCAGTCATGTGGGCAGAGGGAGCAGGTTTCCCCACTCCCTCAGGAATGTATCCAGCTCATGGTACCTAAAGAGATCGGGTAGGGTATGTACCCTCTGCAGGGCCCATACTAACCACACTGTCAGAGCAGTTTTGGGGGAGAAACAGAGGTGTCCTTCTGCCACATGCCCAAGGTTAAAAAGCTGCCAGTCTAGTCAATACTGGATACTGATGCCGGATGGTAGATTATCTTGGATGAGGTGGATGATGACAGTCAGGTAGGTAGTGAAAAGGGTGGGGGCGATCACGCAACCTTGTTTGACCCTGGTCCAGCTGTGGAAGGCATCAGTTTCAGATCTTTCACTCAGGACGGTGGCGGTCGTATCATCATGCAGGAGTCTCAGCCTGGTGACAAGCTTCAGTGGGCAACCGAGGAGCTGGAGGATGGTCCAGAGCTTCACTATTTAAGGAACTGAATGCCTTGGTCAGGTCGATGAAGATAAGGAACAGTTCTTGATTTTGCTTCTGACACTTTTTTCTGGATCTGCCTGGCAACAAAAACCATGTCCACAGTGCCCCGGGATGGTCGGAAGCCACACTGGGTTTCTGGAAGGAATTATAGCCCAGTGCTGTCAATGGCACCCTTTCCTCATTGACTTCAGTGGGCATTGAATCAGCACATGTCATATGTGTCACCAATTAAAAAGCTGCACCTGTGACCCAGGTAGGAACGGAGGTGACAATTAACCTGTTAGACTTTATTACAGTCACAACATAATTATATTAATCGACATAAAAGTCCCCAGCAAGAAATCATGACATTTTCTAGTATAACTTCATCTATTCGATGCAACTCTTGTAGGTACCTTAACCTGTTCCAGTGCTGTTTTATTCCCCTTACACTGGTAGTATACATTTTACACTGATGATTTAAAAATATATATATTTCAATTGCAAAAGCAGGCAGGCTTGCAGACGAGAACATTGCATTTGGAACAATTTTCCAGTCCTGCAGATAGATGTAATGCTGAATTTTGTGTTTATAAAGTATGATTTTCTAAAATGCTCTTTGTTTTTATAATCTGCCTTCACTGAAATCCAACCATCAAAAAGTGTCTCATGTAATACTAAAAATGAAACCCCTTTCAAATTTGAATAGGCAATCCTATCAAGCCATGATGGAACAATTGACTTTTACTGTGTAATTATCCATAAATCCAAGATATAAAAGTGAGACTAAGTGGTATATCTCAGAGCTTTGTATCTTCCAAAGTATGAAATGCCTGATTCAAATCAAAGAGACCCCGTGGTCAAATTTGAAATGAGCTTGATAAATGAAATCCTGAAAAATCTATTTTGGGCCCTGGGCAGGGGGCTGGACCCGATGATCTTGTGAGGTCCCTTTGAGCCCTAATGTCCATGAATCTATTTGAAAGGAGTTTTGCTTTAGAAATAATTAAGCATTGTCCTTGAGATGTTTGCAAACATAACACTGCAGCAGATAGGGTACTTGTGCTGCTAACTATGACCTCCACTAATTGTCCCTTTTACTGAGTCAAATTCTGCCTTCAGACTTGTATCCAGCGAAGTTTCTCCAGAAGGAAGTGAGAGCAGAATATGGCCTTCAACATTTTGTTTAATTTTCCCTGCAGCTGCTTAATGACTTTTGCACTTGTCAGCAGAGCAGACTAAATTTTCCAAGGAAAAGACATTTATAGCTTGGTTATGATACTCATCCTCTCTTGAACTGCAAATGTCACCATGAAGCAGAGAAAGCTGTAAGAGAATAGGGAAACAGGTGGCACAAGTTACAGCAAATAATGCTGGTTGTTAAGGAGGAATAATTTTCTTTTGATTAAGAGTGGTTATAACATGGCATGGGGTATGCATGCTACTAACTGGCCAGCAGCAATGCATGTCTCTGCTCTGAGCGTTCTGGATTTGCCTGAAAGTTTCACATGCATTCAAGTTTCCTTGAATCTTGCATTTGCAGTCTGACAGGACAGAAGCTTTTCTAGCTGCTCCATTCAGTACAGAGAGGGGGCTCCCAGCACTCAGGAATTCACTGCTGGAATAAAAGTGGCAGTTCAGCTGGGTCCAGTCTCAGCAACAGAGGATGGAAAATGAAAGAGAGAGACCATTATTTTCTCCCCTTTTCTGTTGAAACGTACCACACTGTGGCAATTATTAGCATGTTAGAAGTATTAGGAAGGGCAGCAGGATCTCTCAGCAGAAATCTCAGCTTTACTCCTCCTAGGAAGACTTCATTGTGCAGAATTTGCAAACAGCTGATTCCTGGCACTTCATCTCCTTCAACCCCACAAAGCTACTCCCAGTACACACAGAGCCCTTCTACGTGGTGGGCCCTGAATGATCTTTGCGGTTTGGGAAGGGCATGCTGTTGAGTAAAGGTTTCCTGTCTTCCATTGATTTGTGGCACATTTTTCTCCACACTGTAGGGTATGAAGTAAAGAAGCATGCAACATCTCATCAGCAGTCAAGTAGCTGTGTCTGGGCACATCTACATGTTCATTAATGCATCTTAAGTAATGCACATTAAGTCTAGTACCTGCACATTAGCTTATGTTAATGTACATTTTTTGTGATGCTTTAATGTGCATTAAAATAGGCTAATGCACATTAAGGCGCATATGTAGATGTGCCCTCTTATTCCTATTCAGGCTAAGCAGAAATGAGCATAACATTTTAAATTAAACTTCAAGATTATGGAATGGTCAGAAGAAAAAGCTGATATTTGGGTGACTGGACTAAAGTCAGGAGAAAGTTCCCCACGTGTGTTTCTGCTGACAGGTCAATGAAGTCCCCTTGGGCAGAGTGTTCAATGCTGCTGCAGAGGGGTGGGGGGAGGAAGGGGGATTGCAACGTGCACGGCAAGATCAGTGATGCTGGGACCTGAACTTGAGAAGCCTCTGTAATGGGATCCAGCCGTAAAAAAAGAATCTGCTGAAGAAGTGCGTTAGGGGAAATGCAGCTTTCCATCTCACAGCATGCAGTGTAACTGAAGGCAGCCCATGTGAAGAACAGCTCACACAGTGGTGCGACTGTGAAATAACTACACATCTGAAGCATGTTGTTCAGCCCAGGGGCTCAGGCCCTCCTTTCACATCATAGAAAGGAGCCGTGGTGGCAGTGTGAGGGGCTGAGCGCCTTCAGCCACCCATGGAGAGCACTGTGGAGAAGCTAGGAGGCTTGGAAGTGAGAGGGGCTGTCCCCAGGGTGAATGTCAGGCACGGTCCCATTTCCATGCAAAGAAAATTTCCAGGGGAACAGCTGGATGAGGTTAGCTAGCACAGGCCTTACTGGAGTACTGGTTAATACAACCATTGATCAGTACATATGCAGTATATATCAGTACACACAGGGACTCTGCTAAAAGCATTAACCAATGCAGGCTTCAGTGGGCGCATCTACATGTGCACATTTACTGCACAGTAAACAAAATTATTGCACAGTACAGGCGCATGTCTAAACATGCACACCTGCACAGTGCAGTAAATATGGCAACTTATGCTGACTTCAGCATAAATATGATACCTGCAACTACCTATTAGTTACTGCGCAGTAATGCATTCATAGACACCTTACTGCGCAGTAACAGTGTGTGTGTGTGTGTGTGTGTGTGTGTGTGTGTGTGTGGACTGTCCACACACAGGGTTAATGTGCTTTAACACCTGCACGTGTAGATGCCAGCCTATTCCCTCTTACTGTGCAGTAAATTTAAGCTGGCATAAATGCATGTGTAGACACGCCCACTGAGAATGCAGCTAGGCATCACCATGCATTGTATACATAGGGCTTAGATTAGTAAATCCTAGGAAAGTTTGGTTATGCAGACTTCTCACAAGGCTAGTGGATAAGGGTGATTGGTAAGACTGGACAGGCACCAAAATCAGGATGGGATATACAGAGGATTAAATGAGTTGGTAAACATTTAACAAGCTGTTCATTTAAATGAGCTTTTCAGTGGGAATACTGCATTATTTGGTGAGAACTAGGGTCTGTAAGATCCTAGTGTGGACAAAAGCTGTTCCAGTGTGTGGTGAGAATTAGGATGCATGTGCTATAACAAGCTTTGCTTTGACTGGCATCTAAAGGGAGTTCTGGGAAACCCATGGCACTTTGTGCAAGGCTCAGCGGATACCGTGTGTGAATTATGCCCATGCCTCACCACAAGCATCTTGGATAAGACCTTGTAACCAGCTGGCCACATACGTTAGTGAGCTATTATTGCTGGTGATGCAGATAATAAACCTGGCTGAGCTTTATCCACATAGCTGAGCCTTGGGTCATTCTTTTCACAGCAATGAGGTCTTCAGAGGGCACATGCTGCAGCATGCATGCAGACCACCTGAACAGAAAGATCCACAGCTAGATCCTGTACCATCTTCCCTGAAAAAAGCATAGGTCACTATGACCTGAACAGCCCTGATGGCTTAGGGTGCTGTTTTGAAACCGTCCCATGAAGACCCTCAGCGCCAGGCCAGGCCACCACAGAGCTACTCAGATTGTTCCCGCGGTCCTGCCCAGGCGTACCATACAACTGCTCTTCAATTGTACCAATGTCAGACAATAGCATTGTAAGCTACTGCAATGGGATGGGGGCGTCTGCATGACACATGTACCAAAACTGCAGACACTGTTCCATTCAGGGTCAAAGTTGGGGTGATTTTAGGTCGTTTATGACAGTCAGACAGAAACAGCTGGTGTACACTCTCGAACAGTAACTCCCCTCCCCTTTTTTAACCCATGAAGCCATATGTTTCTCTATGCCCTGAACCCTCTTGTCCAAAGCAGGGTGGTGTTCCCTCTCTACCCATTTCAGCGCAGGCTCCTTTAGGTATATGACTATCCTCAGGGCCTCCCACGACACTAAGTAAGTAAAGTCCCTCTGGGTGTATAGCTTTGGCCCATGTTCAGTGTCCTACCCATCTCTGCATGCCAAACACCCTTCTGCCGCTAAATCTCAGGGTTTCTTTCTTATTCAGTACAAATTGCTCCAGAGTAAATGAACCCTCAGAATTATCTGAGTTTTAGTTAAAGCCAGTTAACTGATACAACACATGACTGCAGATTTCCTGAGTGAAGACGAATGTCTCACACTCTACTCATGCTTGGCTATGAGGGTAATTAAAAAAAAAAAATGTTTAATTAAATGAACTTTTTGAGACAGAGAAACTGTTGGAGTGTCTGTGACAAGGGCTGCCACTTGCTGTGAAGTGGCAAGACTCCTTTGCGTGCTCTGGTACTCAGGAAGAAAGAGCTGAAGAGATGTGACAGGAGAACACTTAGAAAAACAAGAAGGGTGTTTGTGCCCAAAAACTTGCAAAGAACTATTCAGTTGATCTAATAAAAGATATCACATCTACCCAAAGAACCTTGTCAGCATATGTCCTTAGACCAACACGGCTACAACCAACACCCTAGAAACACTAAGAGCACGAACAGATTTTAGCAGGGTAGGTCTGGCTTAGCCAACCTGGTGCAATTTTTTGAAAATATACCTGGCAAGACAAGGGAGGCATCAGGTGTTCCTTTCGGGCAACTGTTTGAGAGTAGGCAGTAGTAGGCATCTGTCTGTCTTGCGAGTGAGGCATCAGCTTGCTGAACATCTGCAGGTACACCTGTAGAGCCCAGTCCTTGAGCAGCAGTCCCTTCTGCACCTGTCACATATGAAGTTGCATAAAGTGCCTCATAGGACACATGACTGGCGAGGAGAGGCTAAGGGAACTGGGCTGATTTAGTCTGGAGAAGAGAAGACCGAGGGGGATGTAATAGCAGCCTTCACCTCCCTGCAGGGGGGCTGCAAAGAGGATGGAGCTGGGCTGGTCTCATTGGGGGCAGATGACAGGACAAGGGGCAATGGGCTCAAGTTGCAGCAAGGGAGGTTTAGGTTGGATATTAGGAAAATAATTCTCACAAGGAGAGTAGTAAAATACTGGAACAGGATCCCCAGAGCAGTGGTGGAGTCTGTACCCTTGGAGGTGTTTAAGACCCGGCTAGACAAAGCCTTGACCGGGATGATATAATTGGGGCTGGTCCTGCTTGGAGCAGGAGGTTGGACTGGATGCGACTCCTGACGTCCCTTCCCACCCTCATCTTCTATGATTCTAAGTTTGTACTGAACAATCCTGAATGTGGTGCAGAAAGAAGAAACTCAAAGTGAGGTTTCTTCTTTCGTCTGCATATTGGGCTCCTCTTTCCTGAAAAGCCTTCGTTCCAGGCTCAATAGATTGTTTCCAAGTGCTTCAGTCCTTGGCAGTCTTCTCCCAATCATTTGGCTCAATGTTCATTGCCTTCATATCTCTTGCAAGCATCTTTGAACCAGAGATAAGGATGCCCGTGTGGTCATCTTCCTGTGAAGAGTTCTCCATACAAGAGATCCTTGGGCATCCAGCCTTCATCCATTCTCCATAGATGACCAAGCCACCAGTGTCGACCCGACTAAGAGCATAGAGGCTCAGAAAATTGGCACTGGAGATTAACGACTTGGGTAAAAGAGACGTGTTGTTCGTGTGTATCTGAGATGGTAGAAAAATACATGCTACGCTCATGGGCTGCATGAGACCTTCCAGATGCAGACGGCATGGAGAGCTGCTGCATTGCTTCTCCTCTTCCGAGATCAGGAGGGGATGGAGGCATGCCAAGAAAAAAACAACTCCTACTATGTGCCCAGGCGGGGGGAGAACAGAGCTGGACAAGGGCACGCTTGCTTCTGCTTCACAGGAAGAAGTGAATGGCCCAGGAGAAGCAGCACCTGATCCCATGGCACAGGAGGGCAGGAAGGGAGAAGGCAGAGCCATGAGGGGCCACTTGTGTTTACCCTGCTCCAGCGAGAGAAAGTAAGGGCAGCTGGGGGTGTTGCTTGGAAAAGCATGTCACACATGCCACCGGCAGCCTGGGTTAAATCCTGCTGCCTGGCAGGGAGGGAAGATGGACACTACTCACCTGTCTTCTCCCCCCTTCTCAGAGCAGATCCTGATGGTGTGTCACATCTCTTTCACAACGGGGCTCTCAAGGATGTCACCCCCATGCGTAGGACCGGTGCCGCACTGCGGATTTGCCTCGGCCCTTCCCAGGCCACATAACAGCATCATAAAGCAAAGTTCCTTATGCTAACTGACCGTTTCAGTGGCTCTTTTGATCCTCCGGAGTGGTTGTATCAGCAGACCCTTGATACACAGGCTATCCTCCATGCCGCTAACTGTTGGAGATGTGATAAAAAAATTACCCGGTGCTCTTTTTAATTTCCCTGCTGAGGCAGCTCTTGAGAGCGAGGAGATGCAGCAGATAGTACATGTGATTTCAGCTCTTGCACCTCCATATATTGAAGGCTGCAGACTACCGAGTTCTCCTGTAATTGCCTTTATTTAACTCCTTTTGTACAATTTAAATGATTCAATTACTCTTTACATCCATTTGTGTTCCTGAAAGTGCAGCACTGGGTTCGTTACTGGCAAAATGAGTCACTAGCTCGGTTCATTTGGAAACTGAAACAAAAAAGGGAAGAGGGTGCCTGTCTTCAGCCCCTGACTCCCTGCCGAGTCTAACACCCCTCTGAGTGGTGTAGAGAAAGACTCCACATTTGATGTGTCCCTGCTCTGTCTTATAGACCGAGCATACCCATTGCATACGTTATACCAGCACAGATGGAGACACAGTTCTCTCCCCAAGGACTTAGTCTATCCAGACACACCACAGATTTTCTTGCGTACACCTTCCCCACCCCCCAAAAAAGCTCTTGGAGATTGGTCTGCATATTTAAGCGAGGAAATATGGTAAGAGCAGTTTCTGCAATGATAGAAAGCAAAAGTAACTCTGCAAATGACACCAAGGAGCAGAACGAGGAGCAGGCCCAGCTCCCTCCCTGCTGCTACAAGGAAAGATCCTTTTTCTTCATTCTGCCTTTCAAAACCAAGGTCCAACTCTCATTTGGGGGTGGGGGGAATGTGAGAAAATACAGTACTAGAGCAGAGATGCAATGGTCCAAGAGGAGAAGCATCCCAAGCTCTGGTGTTTGGTTCATTTCTCTTTGAGGCAGAGACTGGCCCAAACTCTACTCCTGGTAAATCCAGGGCAATTCCTCGGATGCCATTGGTGTTCCTCCAGATTTACATCACTGTACTCAATGGAGTTTACAGCACGAGGGTGGGAGCTGAGTTTGCGCCCCTTCCCCATCCATTCATTCAGTGGATTATCACTGCAAAGCTTCTGTTGGGCTTCGTTTTGGTGGAGGATTTGAGCAGAAGGAGAAGGGAGGTCATTTGGCCCCTAAGAACACTACACAGGGCAGGAGGGAAGCGCGTGGGCCCTGGGGTTTCTCTCAGCGTCCCTCTGAGAGTTGGATTACTTGCTCCCCTGAGAGCTGAATAAGTTTTATGAACCAGCACATGTAGGAAATGGCCCCGGGAGGCCCATACGCGGCAGACCAGTTACCTGGCTCTGGCCCCATCCCTTGCCACAGATGCAACATGGCGCTAAAAGAGAGCTGCATCTTAAACACCCCCGATGTCATTCCTTCACTTCCCATGCAGGCTGCGGGTGAGCTTGCTCCAGTGATCCCATGCACGTGTGGATGGGAGGGCAGAAACTAATGATGTGGGGAGCTGTCTCCAAGGGAGTGTCTCTGCGGGAGCGCATTCTGCACTGGGCAAGGGTTTGTGTGCCCCTGCTCCACAAGGGAAGATGCACACAAGTGATGTAAACCTGACTGAATGGCATGGGCAAGGGCCAGATAACGCTTATCAGTCCATCTCTTATGTGACCTTCTCAGAGGTGCCTACTATTGAAGCCCAGAGATGAAGGGTCTTGGGACATAAATAGGATACAAAGGGTATAGGGTATATATCTCTGTACCAGGTGGCAGTTCTGTAGCTGAAGCCACGTGACAGAATCCAGGCTCTCAATCCATTTCCTCGAGGACTCCAACCAGGGGTGGAAGATGACAGGACAAGGAGCAATGGGCTCAGATTGCAGCAAGGCAAGTTGAGGTTGGATATTAGAAAACTCTTTCTCACTCAGAGAGTGGTGGAGCACTGGAACAGGTCACCCAGAGAGGTGGTGGCATCTCCATCCTTGGAGGTGTTGAAGACCTGGGTAGACAAAGCCCTGGCTTGGAAGATGTAGTTGGGGCTGGTCCTACCTGGAGCAGGGGGTTGGACTAGATGTGCCCTCCTGAGCTCCCTTCCCACCCTCATTTTCTATGAGTCTATGATATGATCCTATGACGTTAGTGTTATTAGCACCATGCTCCAACCAACGGGATAAGAATCCATCATCCATGTTTAAACCAGATTTAATGCAATCCAGTTGGCAGATGATTTCTTGTTCCACGATTTCCCAGTCCAACTGGTTTAAAATAATTCACTGCCTGATAAAGCATTCCTGAGGCCAGCGATGAAGCGTCTGGGGAGGTTAAAGTGTTCTGCCACTTTCTGCATCCAGGCCTTTTGCCTACTTGCTGGTCAGGGCAGCGGGAGCTAAAACTCTTAGATCAGGTGCCAGTTCTGTGACTGAAGCCATGTGACAGAGCCCATGCGCTGAATCCATTTCCTGGAGGACTCTTACCATGAACATCGCTGCCATGATTTAGCAACCTCTAAAAGCCAAGGCGTAAAGCGGGCCAGGAGACCGTCTCACATGCCCATGCGGCTCCTCGAGGTCCGGGTTCCAGCACAGTGGCAGGGATGTGCCACGGGGAAGCCAGAATTGCTTCTCTCAGAGTTTGACTTGCCTGCTGTAGAGAAGCCCTCACTCTCCAGGACCTTTCATAAGTAATAACACGATAATGTTACAAAGCTATTTTTCACACAGCCCTAGCTCTGGGGGCTTTGCTTAGTGACTTTATAACCCAGATCAATTCCTCTGAGATTGCTTAATGGACATGATCTGCAGCGACAAAGTGCTTTTGTCCATCCTTGATGCTGAGCCATGGACTTAGTGGAAGCACTCACACTCCGAAACAACTTGCAGAATCGGGGCCTCAGCGGGGGCTCCAAAGCCGCTGCAGCAGATGGCTGCCCCCGCTTTCCCTCCATGCTGTTCAGAGCCACTTTTTCTTTTGAATGAGCAGCAACCCAATAACTGCACATCTGCTTCTGCTTCCTTAAAGGTCAGAGCTCCAGTTTCTGTTTCCCCAAAGTGCAGATCAGCAGTTGCCCCAGTTGATCTTCCCTGCAGCAACTACAGGGGATCCAACACCAAGGTTATAAGAAATTCCCATGCGTAGGAAGATCAGAGACATTGGGACACATCGGGGGCTGGCGCATGCAGGCTCCCAGATGCACATGCTGGAGCCCTGGTTGGCAGCCTGGCTGGAAAGGGGTCCCTGGCGATATCATGCATAGCAAGTTCTCCTTGTGACTGAGGCGAGAGACCAGCCAGCTACACTGATTGCAGTGACTGATCTGAGCGCACATGCTGTTAATCACTGACTTTTGATGGTGATGTTCTTAATTTTCTTTAAGGTACCTGGGGGCCTGACTCTCCCTCTCTGAAGTATGAGCAACTCTCTCCAACTTCACCAGCAAATGGTGTGGTTAGCTCAGCTGCACAGTGCGCTGGTTAATGTACCTGAGGGGTTCATATGCCCAATTCTCCATCCCTCTGAGGCTTGCAGCTGCAGAGTACCCACCAGGGTCTGGTACATGTCTCTGGAGATCTGCATGGTCAATGTCCCACACTTCCCACCCCCCATCTCCTCTTGGTCTACACTTTGTCCCTTTAATCTGGAAAAACAGCATTGACTTAGTGATGTCCAGTGATGCAAAGACCCCTTTTCTCCAGGTTTCAGGGCTGAACTGAACTCTGCCTGCAGCTGGTATCTAAAAATCCAGAAACCATAGCTTGGTACAGCCACATCCTCACCACTCTCATCTTCTGCATGGGCGTGTGCAGGAAGGAGGCAGAGGACGGGCTCTGTCCACAGGAGACTCTCCCCGCCAGAGATCCCCGGGGCGGAAGAGCTGACCACTTTCCGCTCCTTTGCACAGTGTAACCGGCACAGAGGAGCAGGTCTCTGGGTCTGTTTTATCATGCACCATGCACAGTGACAGCTTTGCAGGCACAATAAATTATTGTTGCCTTAACAGCTACTATTTTTGCAGTAAATTAATGAAATTAGAGGTGGGAAAGGTTGGAATGATTAAGCATCAACCTGCTGTCAATATATGTCAATAGTCCTCCTCAGCCTTGGTTCAACAGGATGTTGCTTTTCCCTTATTAACACAACAGTTCCTATTTTCAGTTAACAAATGCCTGTCAAAACTGTTGTATGGGCGTTCTTTAAAATCCCTCTTTTCCGGCTGTGAGCAAGGAATGAAATGTTTGATACTCAGATCTAGCAAAATATATTGCAGGGTCTTCTTAATTTCCTTTTTGAGCTGGGCTAGAGAGAAATGTCGCATCCAGCATGTTTTAGAGTCCATTTAAGACGCTGAAAGTGCATTATAGATTCAGTCTATGATGCTCAGGTTGTGGCTTTTTCAGAGTACAAGAAAAACCAAAGCAATCAGAAATCAAAACCACAAGCTCCAGAGAGTGCCCAGATCAGGAGGAACGTGGCGATTCCAGTAACTGTGCCCCTGGACTAATGTTTCTCATCTCCTGTTTGCTGCACAGTGCTTCAAATCATTAGAGGCATGCTGTAGGATTGGATTTCACCTCTGTCTTCTTAATACCAGTAATTAACCCCCGCGCAGTCGGCCTCTCTTGCAGCTTATGGGGACTCTGCCATCCTGGCACATTCAGCAGTTGGGTCTGGTGACAGGAGTAAGGTGTTTAGCAAAGCAAGAAGGCGACCAAGGAAGTAAGTAACTGCACTGGGCATTCACACAGAAATAAATGTGGTCCAGATAATGCCTCTGACAATGCGGATCCCAGTTCTTACCTTTAAAGCAAGGGTTTTGCCAAAGCATAAGACAAACCTCCTATTCTGCAGTCCTTCCTCTGCAACTTGCTCATAGGCCTAAGCTTGCTGCTTTCTATGTACAGGAAGAAGTTGGTTTTTTACACGTGGCATAATGGTGTCGCTCTAAACAAAAATGGCATGGGGTTGGCTCTTTTGCCCGTTTTTTCCTTTAGAGAAATTTCAGGCCTGTAAAAGTTTGTAGCCTGACAATGGTAGCACAGACAGAAACTTTCTTTTTATTCATGGCATGGAAAGTAGTGTTGCATTCTCTCCCCCACCTTAAAACTATCGCAGCCTTGACCTGAGACCATTGGCCTGTCTTGGTACAACTGCTTACAAGGATTCCCGTTCATGCCAGTCAAGAAGGACACCTGCTAGTTAGGTACCAGAGGTGATGAAGTCTCTGTATCGGACTGGGAGTCCTAGCATGTTTCACAGGGGCAGTCATACTGTCAAAGCCCTTAGGGGTGAGGGGTCCTCACACTATGGTGCGTCTTCTTCCTTGGATCATCTGAATAGACATTAATCCAACAAGTCCTCCGTCGCTGCAGTGCTAGGGCATTGGCACTACCCTTCCCTCCCTCTCCTGCATCCTTTGGATAAATAGACAGCCCAGACCCATGTTCAAAATAGTGACAATTTTGCTCACTGAGGACCATCAGGAGGGCAGTTAAAGGCCATGGTGCCATTCCCTTACACATCTGCCATCCCTGTACTGTTCAAAGCCGAAGCAGTAAATAACTGAGGCTATTAACATACAGGTTGGGAGAAGTGAAAGAATCAGCAAGGTTTCAGCATGATTCCTTATAGCCTCAGGTGCTCTCATTGAATCTCTTAATCCTTAATAAGCATTTGCTCTTAATTGCTGATTTTATCTCAACCTAATACTTGTGCTGTAATTGATGGATGCCATTTGCTGGAGTTATATATTTTATTTTATACAATAAAAGTCTTGCTCCAGTGCTTGTGCAATTGGATCTGGGCTCACGAAGGCAGGACGGTAGCGAGCACCACCTAGTGCTCAGATGCTGGACAGAGATAATTGCAAAAAAACCATCACGGGAGAGATTAATACCTAATCCCCTGCTTTAGTCAGTCACACAAATTATTGTCTTTGGAAAATTATGATAGCAAAAAATAAATTACAGCAGTAAACTACTTGAGTAGCCCTAGTTTTGCCTATCATGCAAATGATTTTTTTTTTAATCCTATATAGATACATGGAGTCAGATAGCACAGTGCCATTCTGCCCTCAGAGGAATTCTGGGATTAGACGAATTTGGCTAAAACCTGACAATTGGATAGTGTAATCCTATCAGGTGTTGAGTGCACTCGGCTTCTGCTGGCTTTCGCAGGAGTGAAGTGTGCCACAGGTCTCCTACAACTGGTCCCAAAGGCAATAAAAGGAAGAGTCATGCTTTGAGACCTGACTGTATTAACTTCTCTAACTTGCATTATGGACTTTATGTAGGTTCACAGGAGCAGATAGTACATGCTTTTCATTAGTCCAAAGCTGATTTCAATTAATAAAAGTCCTTGATTTGCTAAAACAAGCATGGTTTAGCAACAAGGGCCGCGTCTACACGAGGTGCTGACTGTGCAGTCGCTCGTTACTACCGTGCAGTAGCATAGTGTGGCATGAAGCATGATGCGACACTACTGCGCAGTAGTAACGAGCTCCTGAGCAGTCAACGTTGCCAAAAAGCCGTTCGGAGATGCTACTGTGCAGTAACGCACCGCAGTCATTCAGTCCTTGTGTATCCTGCACAACTGCACAGTCAGCATCTCGTGTAGACGCAGCCAAAAAGTCTAACTTAAGTGAACTGGTCAACGCTAGAGAAGACACGATCAATTAACAGGAAGTCGAGACTGGGCACATTCAGAGTTGTACATTTTAGTCCTACCTGGACCTGACATCAGCTTCCTGGATCAGGGATTTTGGGAGGTGACCGACAGCAAATACACACGTGGCTGAGTTAGCAGCAGTCTGCCTCAGTCAGCAGCCTTGAAGTTGCCAATTTTTGGTGCTTTATCATAAGATTCATGATACCTGATTTCTAATTTCAAGACCCAGTTCTCTTTTTACAGTTTTTATATTGGATAGTTAATTGTAGGCTGAACTTGTTCGACTGGATGGTGGTTTTACAGACTTTCTGGTATTTGTGAACGTGTGTGCTAACATTATAACAATTTGTTTTGCAGTATTGTTTGCAAAGTGCAAGATTGTTCCAATACTCGCAAGATGCAGGCTCTGCTCCAAAGAGCCAGCGGTAGTCCGCTTTCTTTTCTTTCCACCTTCTTACGAAGCACCAGAGATTGACTATGGCTGCAGACAGGACACCAAGGAGGATGGAGTGATACTGGTACAGAGTATGCTGTATGTGCCTTGCATATGGGGCAAAGTGGTTGCCAGATCTGGTTCAAAGAGGGCATTCTTCCCCCGGTCAAATTAGCAGGGATCTTAGGGATTATTCACTTTCCTCTGCAGTCTGGATATGGTTGTCCTGGGGGTCATCTGGATGCTTTGCACACAGTCAATTTCCTGCCATTGCAGAGGCCTTAGCACCTCAGTCTCTTTTCTTCTTTGACTGTGGCACAACATTTTGACTCGAGGTTTAGCCAAACCCATTTGGCTCAATACAAGGGCGATTGTGTAAGACGTAATGACCCACAGGAGGTCAGACTACATGATCCGTTGGTTTCTCTTGGCCCTAAACCTGATGGAACATTTAGTCCAAAAGATCACAACTTAGAAAATGTTAAAGTGCTCTCGGGCAACAACGCAATATGACACATGACAGAATAAGGAGCAATGATCTCAAGTTGCAGCAGGGGAAGTTCAAGTTGGATATTAGGAAAAATTTGCTCATAAAGAGGGTGCCATTTGGTGAAGCACTGGAAAAGGTTACCCAGAGGGGTGGTTGAGTCTCCATCCTTGGAGATTTTGAAGACCGAGCTAGACAAAGCCTTGGCTGGGATGATGTAGTTGGGGCTGGTCCTGCTTGGAGCAAGGGGGTTGGACTAGATGTGACCTCCTGAGGTCCCTTCAACCCTCATTTTCTATTATTCTAATATGCCCAAGAGGGTAAAAAGTCATAGCATATGCAGCAACACGTGAGTCACTGTGTTCTGAAGAGCCAAGTGGCTCACCTGGCCATCCCTTAGAGCTCAGTGCACATATACAGTAGAATTAGATGTTTGAAAATGATTAACTCTTTCACCGTAATGAATTGCAACTGCAGGGGTTTACTGACATCTCTCACTAGCTTCCACTGGAGTTGTGGCACCCTCAAAGATCAGACCTGTGCCAATATGAAAGTTTATACAGGTTACCGTAAGTATGTACCTGCCATCGTTCTGGCTACCTCCTGAGATGATCATTTCTGCAGTCCCTACACCACCCACTTCTCTTTTTAAAAGTTCTCTGTGTGTTTTGCTGAAATGAACCTGTGTTACAGGAGCAAACCTCAACTGTGGGTCCAACACTTTGTGTGTCCAGGTTATAAACAATTAAAATCACTCTTTCTCTCTTCTCATGCTTGTACATTGCATGAAAATGTTGGCAACATGCGGAAATAACAATGGAGCACAACAAGGTGCTGGGCATCACAACCTACCCAACAGCAGCAGCACAGGATGAGCACATGCCGCTTGGGCTCCCTGAGCCAGATCAAACCTCCCAAACCCAGTTCTTCAGGAGTACTAGATAGGGTAATGCAATCCCCCTCCTCTGGGAAGCAGAAAAGTCTCTTGGATCCAGTCCATGACACCAGTGGCCTGCCTCTGCTTTCTTCTGCTTCAAGTCAACATAGCTAAGTCCGTTCTCATCTTACATACCCACATGGTAGAAATCTGAGCTGCACTGCTGCAAATCTGGGGTTAAAATCCTGAGGATGATGATGGAAGATGCAAAGTCAAACTTTCAAAACTAGGAAATACCTGATTTACAGTTGTGTTTGTCACCTTAATCTTTGCATATGTACATTGTGTGCCAGTGCTTCGTTATGTGAACCCCTGCTATTCCTCCACGGATTGTGTGTCTCATTTAAAAGCACAGGTATAAAGGGGGACAGATTTTATGTTGCACAGATAACCATAAGTGTGGCATTTCCTGCAAGATTAATGTTCTTTTAAAGTAATTTTTGCCAGTTCTTTATGTACTTGCAACTAGAGAGAGACAATCATATAACATATAACATATCCTAAATCAATGTGCTGTGCATGAAACCAATGTCCTCTTCCATGGCCATTTACCACAGGCTCTTCTTTCTTCATCAGTAATTACACCTCTAAATCCATGCCACCCTGAGGGTATTCCTTGTGCACATTCATTTCAGTAGCAGTGAGTATTAATGAAAGAGGAATATATTACCAGTAGATAACAGGATTTAAATAGGTTCCTGTATTTGACATATCTAATGCCTAATATTTCTATATGCTGGACAAGTCCCATTGTATTATGCTTCAAACGGCTGGTATCTGGTTCACTGGCAGCTGCTGCCTCAGTTTCCCTGACTGGCTCTCCAGCTCAGTTCAGTCCTCTGGCCCAACAAAAGTTCCTGACACACCAAAACCACAGCTCTTGGCCCTCCCTGGTCTACTGTTCCTCCCTCAAGGTCCCTTTAGATTGAAGCGGGGGTTCCTGAAAGTCTTACTCTTGCTGGCAAGGGTCAAAACTGGACAGTACCTGGCCCGCTCTCCAATCATTCTGGTCCCAGGCTCTCTGCTGGGATCACAACCAGCTTACCAGACAGTGCAGTATAAACTGGGTGCTTCCTTCTTCTCTTCCAAACCACGCGCTCTACCAAGGAAGATGACACTCACCCTCCAGTTTCTGGAAGCTGCGCTGCAGGCTCCAGAGTTTGGTCTGCCACTTGCTTCTGCAGCCCGTCCCTGGGCCTTCTCCTCGTTTGCTTTCCCTGCTGTGCGCTACAGCACCTCCCTGTCTGACCCAGGCCTTAACTGGGCAGATCTGGCAGCAGCCCAGCTCTCTCCAAATCTGTCTGTGCTCACCAGAAAATCCACATCAGGGCTTTCCTCTTCTATAGTCCCTTTCTCCAGGGAAAAGGGAGAGCTCTTACCTCCGAGTCCTTTCCACGTGTGCAGTACTGCCCCTCCTGCCGCTCACACGTGTCCCCCGGACTGTGCCCTCCAGAAAGCACTTGTTCGAGGCCGCGCAGAGGCTTCAGCCTCCCGCGCAGGAGCCCAGCACACCCAGTGATACACGTTTTCCCAGTGCCTCTTTCTACTTCTGTTTTCACATGGGCAACCTGCTAGTAAAACAGATATACTGTTGCAAATACCAACGCTTCAGGCCTTTCTTTTTAAGAGCTCTTCACAATATTCTGGAGTGGTTTCTTCCAGATCTTCTCATCCTTTGTCCTCACTGTAAATCTCATTTGTTGTCAAAGGGTTTCACTGGCCCATTAAAACCTAAAGACCCTACGGTAACTGCTTCCTTTCCAGAAAACCAAAACTCCTTAAACAAACTTTAAGGAAGTCAGCTTCTCACAACAGGCTGGTATCTGCTGAAGCGCCCCAGCCATTCTTCACGAACAGATGTGTCTCCGTTTCCTCACCAACCACTTTTCTCTGGACCCAAGGGTGTCTTTTAGATCCTCTCTCTCCCCAGTTGCTGCTAATTCCACGATTCAGCTCTCTTATCACCCCCCAGGCTTGTTTTCCTAATGCAACATGTATCAGCAACAATCTCCTATAATAATCCTCAAAGCCACTTATCCTCAAAACCCTGCTTTCCATAAATAAACTTAGTGGGGCTTCATTTACATAAAGAAGTGCATTGATTTCACTGTGGTCTTCTTCCAAAGCTGTTCCATGTGTAATTTTTATCCCTGGAGGTAGAAATCGTCTGTTTTCCCCTAGTGGTAAACATGATTTAACAATGCCTTTTTGCAGCCAAAAACACATCTTACCTCAGAGACTGAAAAATGGTTACTCATCTGCTTTTGAACCAAAGCCAGAGCTTGGTGTGTTGGTTCAAAGCCTGGAGGGTTTGCTGCTCTTGTGCTCTCTCCCACTGCAGCATCCATTCATAACCCTGCGCTCTGGTCATTCATCGCTTGTTGGTTGCTGGTTGCCAGCAGGGCCAGGAAGGATTTTTTCCCTCTCCCTTGCTCTGAAGCCCTGGGATGCTGGCCACAGCTGAGGCTCAGGGTGTCTGGTGCCCGCTGGTACTTGCAAAACACAGAGGAGGTTCCTTGCTGGAAGGCCTTACTCCTCCACTCAGAGCTGTGCCTACCACCAAATGTCAGGTCAAGAAGGAATATTTCCCTCAGCCTTGGCAAGCCCAGTAGGGATTTTGCCTTCCTCTGCAGCCTGGAACAGGATCCTTGTTCTAACATCTCCTGAGCAACCATGCACCAGCCCCTTCCCTGTGCTGCAGTGGCAGGACATGGACAGCACCCTGGTCTCTCCTGCGTTTATCTGTGGCGTGGGATAGGGTGGTCTTGCTGTTCTTAGCGCGCTGCGTAGGAGAGTTTGAAGTGGTGACTTTGGGAATTGCTTGGATCAATGACTGCCTGCAAATGCAGGGGAC
This sequence comes from Crocodylus porosus, assembly GCF_001723895.1. Lineage (NCBI taxonomy): Eukaryota > Metazoa > Chordata > Crocodylia > Crocodylidae > Crocodylus > Crocodylus porosus. The sequence goes on along the minus strand of NW_017728911.1, from coordinate 41,159,601 downwards.
TGGACGTGAAGGCCAAGGCAGCCCCTTCCAATCTGATGGTCTTATGCACTCCCTTGAGATGACCAACACCACTTTTTTTCTATCCATTTTCTCTCTCTCTCCCCCCTTTGCTACTGAGTTTTCCTTCTGCGCTTTTACTAGTATTTTTCTGAACTCATTTCCTCCCCGTACCTTTCATTTCTGCCCCACTGGAAGCTAATATCTCTTGGTATATCTGTTAGCGCCACATAAGGATGGGCTGAGAAGAGAAGCCTGGGCCAAAGGGTAGCTTACTACAAGTGAATTGCTCCCTCCAGCAGTCACTAACAGCTGCCAAGGGAGCAGGGAAGAAATCAGAGAAGCATCAAGTCATCTGTTTTGTGTGTGTGTGTCTAATTAAAAATATATTGAGGTCTTTCCGCATTCTCCAGCCATGCTGCCCATTTCTCAAGGCGCTCTCATATCAGGAACCCTCTGCAATCCACACCCTTTCCCCGGGCTGGGAGAAAAAGGAATTAGTTCATGAGTTTTGGAAAGTTTCTGAGGACTGAAGACATTTTTTACTTTGACAAGACAGATTGCTTTTTACTCTCACAAGACATGAAATCTCTTCCAAGACAGATGCTACTAATAAACCCTGGGCATGTTGTTTAATTCATTTGTTGTTATAATGAGCTTTGATAAAATCACAAAATGCAGGAAGAGCTGTCAGACAAGTTTACAATTATTCTACTACAGTGCTGAATGGCAAAGAGTGAAAGCCGCCTGCTACACCCGTAAGCGTATCCATGATGTCCTTCTGGGTACGTATCTATGTACTCAAGGCTCACTGTATCACCAGGCTTTGCTTCCCTTAAATTGTGAAGTTTTTGGAGCAGAGGAAATGTCACGTCCTATTTTCATAGTGCCATGTCAATGTATAGTGCTAGATGCATGTGTCTGAACATATGTTCACAGATTTCTTTTTGAGTAGTAACCAAACTGCACAGGGGGGGCTGTAATGAAATGGTTTGGATGTGCCCAAAATTGTAGTAAATGTGTGAGTTCCTCTTGAAAGAGTCGGTGCTCTGAGACCTGAACGGAAATCGTCTCGGGGTTTATGATCTTAACCCATTGTAACAGAAGACAAGCCGTGGTCTGTCTGTCTGTGTCTGTAACACCTTATTCACACTCTGACTGGTCATCTTGGCAGCCAGTTACAATGCGGACTGAGACAACCAATCAGAGTGCTCCCAAGTGATCCACACAGGAGGCGGTGGCGACGGCGTGGCGGAGCGCCGCCATGACAGCAGGGATGGAGGGGATGGAGCAGGGGGGCGAGGCATGCTGCCCTTGCTCCCCACTTCTCCCCCCAGCCCCGTTCCCTGGAGGTGGTGGTGGCACGGGGTGCTGCCTAAGGGGGGCGGAGGGGACAGTGGGGCAGGCTTCCCGGCTCCCGGGAAGTGGTGGTGGCATGGGGTGGTGGGTGGCAGCACTCCTCCCCCCCCCATAATTCCTGACAGGCAATTGGCTAATCATCTTACAATTATAAATGGCAAATGGCAAAATGCTTAGTTTGACAGTCGCTGAGCTTACCAACAGATGGACGATGTTATTCAGTTTTACAAACAAGCTAAAAAATGAAGGGTAATTTAGGTGTGCTACTTTTTGTAAAGAAGACAAACTTGTGGTCATATTTATGTAATAAAGAGACTTACTGATCTGGCTGGAAGAAACCAGTAACTTGGAATATCCAATTGAATGCTTTGTAATAGCCCAATTTCTCTGCGATCCTAAACAAGGTTTTAAAATGAGTGCATTTTTCTTTATAATCCTGACCACATGCATATATAACTATATATAACCACTGACAGCTTAAAACAGGAAATAAGGATGGAGCTAATCATGGTGTGAATCAGCAGGAAAATAGCCCAGGCTGGAACAGTAAAATGAACTCTGCCAGGCCAAGGCAGCTTCTCAGGGCTCACTTTACTAACGTGAAAAGAAAATTGGACCCAAGAACAAAGCACCTCAGATTACCTGGTTGGAGCTAGTTTTACTTTACAACAAGTCGGAGGGGAGAAGGAGAAGAGAGGGAGAGGTTTCTTCCCCAAGCACTAGGTTGTCCTCAGGGACTTTTCTGTCTCCTTCTCCACACCTCTTCATTTGAGCTATGGCCCCAAATCAAACCTCCCATTCACCAGGCCGCTGCTCGTCTGACCTTCTATACACCAAGCACTGTCGTTTCCCATCTCTTCCTTGCTGAGCTCCTCTCTCTCCCTGACCAATATTTGACCTCTTTCAACATCACCCATCCTATGCCCTTCCTCCCTAATCACTCCTTCAGCATTTCATCCGGCGGATCTTCTTCACCCCCTGTCCACCTTTCTGTGGGGGTTGCACAGGGCCTGATCCTCGGTGCCCTTCTTGCCTGGTCTTTGGTTGATGCCACTTACCGTCAAAACTTCAACCGCTGTCTCTGCACTGACAACCCGCTGATCTCCCTCTTCATTCTGGTCCTGCATCTCCCCAAGCTAAAACTCCAGTCTCTCTTGCTGAAATATCCAGGCATTGGATCATCTTCCATGGAGGCTTGATCTTGGACTCCATTGAGAACAAACTACTTGACCACTGGAATAGCTCTGAGTTTCTTGTTTGCTTGATTTAAGTGGCTAAACATCTTGCCAGTGGTGGAATACAAGACATTATAGTCACAACAGAATTGCATGCGGGGTTTCTATTTTGCCAACTCTAGAGTGAAAAATGAAGGGCTGAAAAACAGCTACAAATCCCAGATGAGGGGAAGGAAGGAAAATAATGCCAAATATGTGTAGCAGGCTTACCTTTTCGGAGCTTGGGTTAAGTCCCAGGATCGAGGGTCTGCTGTTTGATTGGTGGAGCCCACCCACCAATCCAGAGGCAGCACAAGGGAAGCAATGCCCCGCCCTTTTCCGAAGGGAGGGGGCAAGGAGCAGCTGGACCTGAATCGGAACTGTGCCAGCCAGGTCTGGAGAACTTCGGGGGTGGAGCCCCTGAAGAGTATAAAAGGGGGGCGTGAGAGGAGCTCCAGCGATGGCCATCCTCAGGACCCTGCTTGAGCTTCAGCGGTGTGCAAATCAGAGCATGGGGATCAGGCTCTAGGAGCCGCTCGAGGCGGCTTGAGCCTGTGAACCCAGCAAGTGGCTGGGCAGTTGGTGTGAAGATCAGCACACAGAGAGCTGGCCCTGGGAGCAGCTCATGGCTGCTCGGGCCTCACCCAGTGCGCAGGTCAGCACACAGAAAACCACCTTGGAAGCAGCTTACAGCTGCTCACATTAGCCCCAACCCTAGGCCAAGTGACTGGAGCCCCACAGTACGGCTCCACTTTTAACTAAAAGAGCCCCGGTGCCCAGAGCAGAGCCTGGGAAAGGGGAGAACCCCCAGTGTGAGACCAGGGAGCTGGAGCATGCAAGGGCTTGGCTCCCAGAAGAGAGAGAGGGACAGCCCTGGGTGCCCAGTACAGGGTGCCAGGCCATCGAGGAGAGCCGAAGGCGCCACTGGGGAGAGGCTCTTAAGGCATCGGCCTCCAGGGGATGAGCCTTGACTTCTCCAGAGAGGATGCATGACTTACTGGGGAAGCAGGCCCTGCAGGGGAGGCTGACATGGGTGAAGAGGGTCTGTTGCCGCCACCCTCCATTACAGGACAGGTGTGTCCACATCCCAGGACCCTAAAGGGGAGGATCTTCAGGGAAACCCCTTGGGGAGGTGCTGAGTGCAGTCCCTATTTTGAGGTTGTCATGTTAAGGGCTATATAGCTAGGGGTATTCTTTAAGGGGGGTTATATGGTTTATGTGTTTTAATGTCTCAATGTGTATATTGGTATAGTTATTTGTGAAGGTTTAAAGAATATCCAAAAAATGCAAGGTTCTCCACCTTGGGAATAAAAACCAGCAGCATCCCTATAGGCTCAACGGTGCTATGCTGGCTAGCAGTACAGATGAAAGCGACTTGGGAGTCATGACTGACCACAAGATGAACATGAACCTGCAATGTGATGCTGTGGCCAGTAAGGCGAGCAAAATGGTGGCCTGCATCCATAGATGCTTCTCAAGCAAATCCCAGGACATCATTCTCCCCTTGTACTTGGCCTTGGTGAGGCTGCAGCTGGAGTACTGAATTCAGTTTTGGGCTCCACAATTCAA
>NW_017728911.1:41150319-41154231 GCF_001723895.1 Crocodylus porosus | reverse complement strand
GTGTCTTGCAGGGGCCCCACGTTACCTGGAACCTTCTTTTTGCCCCCTATGTATTTAAAAAAGGACTTCTTGTTGTCCTTGATCCGGGAAGCTAGTCCCAGTTCCATCTGCACCTTGGCCTTCCTGTCTGCACCCCTGTATCCCTCAGCAACCATAGTATAATCCTCCCTGGTGATGGCCCCTCCCTGCCATTGGGTGTGCACCTCCCTTTTAGCTAGAAGACATTCCTGGATGCTTTTGGTGAGCCATGGGGGCTTGCGTGCCCTCCTGCTCCCTTTGATCTGTTATATCTAATTCCTGGAGGCTCCAGGGCAATCCTGGAGGGTTGGCAACCCTTGTCTTGCCATAAGTATTAGCACCTGACATGATGGAGATCCTCAGAAACAGAAGCAAGTCAGCAGCATTTAAAAACCTTGGAGGTTTTGAAGACCTGACCAGACACAGCTTTGGCTGGGATGATCTAGCTGGGGCTGGGGCTGGTCCTGCTTTGAGCAGGGGTTTGGACTAGATGTGACCTCCTAAGGTCCCTTCCAACCTGAATTTCTTATAATTCTGTGAATTTGCCAGTCATCTTTAAGAAGAAATTCCTCTTTGTGTCTATAAGACAGGCTCCAGTTTTGGAGCAGTAATGGTAGCAACCTCTGGGGGATCATGGAATACAAATGTTTCATCAAGATGCTTTGTTGATTCCTGCTGCAGAGATGCAGGTCCACCCCTTCTCTCAGAGCCCAAGTGACCTGCTTTGCTCCATCTCTTAGATGCCAAGGTATTAACAAGAGTCTCAGAGCAGAAACAGGTTGCAGGGATGTAGTCTGCTAGCTAGGCTGTCTAAAAGCTTAGGAAGTCTCCATCTATTGTTAAATCTAAACTGTCTCAGGTCCTTTATTGGCTACAGGAAATTGCAGGTAGCATCTCTGTGGGCTGTCAGCCAAACAGCTGTACCAGGCAACCTCCTTGCATCCTAAGAATTCAGGGATGCTTATCTGTACATTTCCTTTGCCCTTTATGATCTAAAGAACCTGTTTCATGCTGGAACAAGATAATTTCAGACTCAGCTCCCAAAACATTCATGAAGATCATGGTTTTGACAGAAGCTGCTCTCCAGTGTCAAAAGTGTCACAATCTACCTCAATGATTGGCTGGCTCACGAAAACCTCAGGGAAGCAGAAGCATTAAAGATGGAACAGAAACAGCATGCTTGCTAGCTGGAATTTATAATGAACTATGAAAAGTTACTCCCCTCTCAGACTTTAGCCTGTCTTGGGGCATCTTTTAACACAAGAGACAGAAAGATCCTTCTCAGGAGAGGTCATCTCTCTTTAAGAAAAGGAATTTATAAGGTGTGACCAAAATCTTCCTCTCTTCATGAAAAATTACGTAGCAAAAGACATAAAATATTACCCTGTTACTACCCTGCTAGCTTCCTGAGAGGACAAGGCTATAATTAATCTCAGTTCTGTCCAGGAACATCATATCGCTTTTGTCCACATTCAGCACTGACTGCTTTGTTACAGAAGGCAGATGATTTTTAACTCACATTACAAGCAGAGTAATGCATAGACCAGCAAAAGCTGCTGTCTTTTTTTCCTTGGCCATTTAAAAATCATTCATTCATTTCAAGTTCAGTCAGACCCAGCACAGGATAAAAGGCATTGTCTTCAAATAGATAAGGAGCTACAATAGTGAAGTGGTTAAGCTCTTGTTTACACTGTATGGTAACCACAGGGCAAGTAATCACATGCTTGCCAGCTGCACTACTGTGTGACTATGTTGTTGATGGTAGCATGCTGCTGTCATGTCCTGCATCCACAGGGTGCTACATACAGGATGTGACAAGTAATACAGCTATTGCAGCTCCTTTTCTTAGATTCCCAGGTCCACATAAATTATTTCATTAAACTACACTACACTCATAGGGGGCCTTCGATACGGTATCCCACCCCGTACTGGTGAACAAGTTAAAAAGCTGTGACTTGGATGATTACACAGTCCAGTGGGTGGCAAATTGGCTAGAGGGTTGTACCCAGAGCGTGGTATTGGATGGGTCAGTATCGACCAGGAAGAGAGTGGGCAGTGGGGTCCCGCAGGACTCGGTCCTTGGACCAATACTTTTCAATGTCGGCTTCTGAGGCAAATTGCCTGATCATCACCTCAAATACTGGAGGAAAAACTGGTCCAAGTTAACTTTAAACTAGCTAGCTCAGGTAAGGGTAACCGTCTACCTGCCACAGTACAGAATTAAGTGTGGGCTAGCTTTCAGCAAGGTAAATTAGCCCACTGATTTTGGCTTGCATATATGGGATTTTTCCCACCATACATGTAATTGCAACATACTGTGCATTTCACAATGGGCATAAGAAAGAGTATGGTGAAGACAGTGGGCTGCCAACCCTTCTGGCTGGAATGTGTTATACCCCTAAATAAACCTGTTGTTCCTCCAGAGAACATTAGGACACAGGGCATGAAAGCTGCTGCTTGTCCTTCTGTATTTAAGCCACCTGTCAAACACTGTGGGATTGAATAAAGGCATTACAAGGTACATTTGGGCTATACACTGAGGTTGCTGCCATGAATCTAAATGTGGTGTTTACAGAAATAATCCTTCAACTTCACTGAAATGCCCTGATGCTAAAAAGGTGGGTATATGAGTTACTACAATTTGGGGAAAGATGTAACATTGCCACTCAAAACCACCGCAACAATTGGTAGCAAATCTTTCCCTTTCTGGAGCATTGGATCAGGCACAGAGCGAAGCAGCTGCTGACCACTGGTCAGTGTATTTTGTAATCTCTAGTAAGGTGGAGGTGATTTTGTGGATGTTCTGAGTGCTGGGGGTTGATTTGCACAGGTCATGACTCCAAAAAGCTTTTCAAATGTCCATCTGAAACACTTCACGTCTCAATTTCTGAGCTCATAATTATGACATACTCAGGCAGCAACTCTTTGAAAAGATTATTAAGGCTCATATATGTAAAGGCCCAGCAGGAAAAATGATGCTGAGGGGAAACCAGCATGGGTTCATAGCAGGTAGATCATGCCTGACTAATCCAGTCTCTTACTATGACCAGGTTACAAAACACCTGGACCCAGGAGTAGGGATTGACATCATTTACTTATACTTCAGGAAGGCCTTCGATACAGTATCCCACCCCGTACTGGTGAACAAGTTAAAAAGCTGTGACTTGGATGATTACACAGTCCGGTGGGTGGCAAATTGGCTAGAGGGTTGTACCCAGAGCGTGGTATTGGATGGGTCGGTATTGACCAGGAAGAGAGTGGGCAGTGGGGTCCCGCAGGACTCGGTCCTTGGACCAATACTTGTCAATGTCTTCATTGGTGACTTGGACGAAGGAGTGAAGTGTACTCTGTCCAAGTGTGTGGATAATATAAAACTATGGGGAGAAGTGGACACACTGGAGGGCAGGGAACAACTACAGGCAGACATGGACAGGTTGGACAAATGGGCAGAAAACAATAGAATGCAATTTAACAAAGAGAAATGCAAAGTGATGCATCTAGGGAGGAAAAATGTCCAGCACACCTACTACCTAGGAAATGACCTGCTCGGTAGCACAGAAGTGGAAAGGGATCTCGGAGTCCTAGTGGACTCCAAGATGAACATGAGTTGTCAGTGCGACGAAGTCATCAGAAAAGCTGATGCATGACAAACAGAACCAAGGAGGTGATGCTTCCCCTCTATTGGATGCTGGTCAGACCACAGTTGGAATACTGCATGCAGTTTTGGGCGCCACATTTCAAGAGGGATGTGGATAACCTGGAGAGGGTCCAGAGAAGGGCCACTCATATGGTTAAGGGCTTGCAGGCCAAGCCCTACAAGGAGAGGCTAGGGCACCTGGACCTCTTCAGCTTTCGCAAGAGAAGGTTGAGAGGTGACCTTGTGGCTGCCTATAA
>NW_017728911.1:41140013-41144237 GCF_001723895.1 Crocodylus porosus | reverse complement strand
TGGTCAGGAGAGAGGGGATAAAAGCCTGCTAATGATTGTGCCCGGGGGCAGAGTGATTGATCTTTTGTCTCTCTCTCTGACCCTATTTGCAAATATATACCTTTTGTGTTGCTAATAAAGTGTGTCTGTAGCTAAAGGTTTTTTCCCGCCTCCCGAGAAACGAACCACGATTTTATATCAGGTGTGTGTGCTTGAAAGCTTGAAAAGACAGAATTTTTTTTGTTACTATTTAGTTGGTCTAATACAGGGGCGGGCACTTATTTCAGGTGGAGGTCCACTTACTGAATTTTTGGCAAGCCACCAAGGGCTGCATGAGAGGAGCCAGGGACAGATAAATATTAATTTTCTAAATTGTTTAGAGGCCACGCAGGCCGGATAGAATGGCCTGATGGGCCACATTTTGCCCACCCTGGTCTAATAAAACATATCGTCTGTGACCCAAGAGTTTGTTTATCTTTGCTTCTTAGACCAACACGGCTACAACATATAACCCTGCTTCACCACATGGCAATCAGAGTTGTGCATGAATGTGTAAAAGCAATACCATGTTAAAGAGGAAAAAAAGGGCTGAACCTGAAGTCAGCATGCAGCAGACTATACAGCACAAACCATTACATAAAAGATTACGGTTCAGGAAGTATATGAGTGAGAAAGCAGAGATAGGTACTGAGCTGATACTTATCACTCTCAACATACAGCATATTGCTTAAACAAACACAGTTCTCAACACACCGTTCAAGATTACAGAGACCAAGTAAACAGAACCAGAAAGGAACTGAATCTAAAGAAACCTAGCGCAACAGGTTCAGAAAACTGTCACTGTCTAGCTTTTTAATGAACTGAAATCTGTAACAGTGAGTTTAGACTGGGAGTGTACAACACCATCTGTAGAATGTAGATTGGGAAATTGAGATTAATTGGCCACCAGTGGAGCAATTAAAGGAAATAAGATTCAAATAATCAGACAACATTGCACAAAATCTGATGCACAGGAACAGAAAGGATATATATGCTACCGATACTGGTATTGAGTGGTGGAACCTACCCGCTAGATGGAAGCTGGAACTCATGAGTGTGGTGTACTGGTTCCTTCTGCCCTATTGAACTATTCCTTTGCTTTGCCCTATAGTTCTCAATCCCTCTCCCATGCCATTTTGCAATGCCAGCCGCTTGAAGATGCTTACACGGCTTTGCATCCACACTGCAAGCCATTCCCACAGAATTCCCTTTGAATAGCACTCCATCTGATTATGGGATGTACGCTTTTAGTTTTTATAATGTTAGAAAAGTTGTGGATATTGAATAAATGTATGTAAACAATGATGTTATCTGTGTAACAAAACCAGAATCACTGGTACAACAAAAAACAGCATGCCTCTTTGATCCTCTCAATTCTTGTACTTGGGAAATAATTTGGTCCAGTGGTCTAAGCCCAGCTAACTCCACAATGCTAATCCTAGCCGTGAATTGTGCCCTGCAGCAAGTCACTTTTACCCTTCCATCTAGGAAGCAGATTTCATAGGTACATTGTGCATTATTTGTAAAGCATTTTGAGTGTGCGAATGCTAAATTTTACATGTAGTAGACATGTAGAACCTCATTCCTTATTTCATAAGGAAGAAAAGCTCACATTTTAACAAGAATCTAATCTTTCATAGTATCTTGCTAGAGCAATCAGCTCTTGCAATTCTGTCATTGACTTTTCTGAGATGTGAAGATACATTGTGGGACTGGAATTAGAAACCTGACTTGTACTTCTTATGACCACACAGAGCCTAAAAAACAAAAAAGAACGGCTAATTTTAAAATGAGTAAATAATGCCATCTAAATACATTTCAAATGCGGTACTCTGTTGCTTGTAATATGCTTTATAAAAGTACTATTAACCATTGACCCTGTAAATATCAAGGTTCAAACCCTGAAGCAGGTTTGTTAGTGCTGTCATAAACCTGCATTCTTGTTATCCTTACAAATCCCAATCTTTATTCTGAATCTTAAATTCTTTGCTTCAGTGATGCCCTACAGCAATGAGTTGCACCAATTAGTTGCTCCATGTGTGGGGAGGAAAAAAAATCAACGTTGCCACTGTTAAATTCAACTGAACATCCCTTATCTTGTGTTAGAGGACAGGGAGAACTGAAATCCCAAGTCAACTTCTCTACAGCACTTAGTTTATTACATTCGTCATGTTACCTTATTCATCTCCTTTCTAAGGCAAATAATCCCAGTCTTTTCAATCTATCTGTGTTGAGTTTCTCCAGGCCTCTAATTCTGCTCATCATTCTCCTATTTCTTCCAAGTTTATTTTTGATATGGAGCCACCAGTGCTCCAGAGAATATTCCAGGAGGCTATGTTAGGGTGCTCATCCATGTTATACCTCTCCTGTTACGTTATAAAAATTTCCATTGAGCTAGCTAAATCGCATCCATGTATCCACGTTATCAGCTGATTTTATAATTTTTTTCTTCGTATTAATTTAAAACACCACGTTTTATTTTTAGCTCCTAAATTTCTTCCATGGGGGTTTATTTTTATCATTTTAAATTTGTAACGTGGATCTGACTTATGCCCTAAAACATGATTTTTTTCCCTCCTTTGTAACTATTGCACCACCAGGTTCTGCTTGGGTTCACTTGTATATCCATGGAAATTCATCTAATTTTTATATAACCTTAGACCCTCAAAGTCATCCTGATTTTCACTATTATTGTTCACCCTGTTTCTCATGCAGTCTAACTTTCTGTGCGTTCTTGTGACCCACGCTCCTCTCCGGGAATCTCTCAATTATCCCTGAAATCTCTCGCTATACTCAGTGGCCTCCACGACGGAGGCAGGCTTACAGGAAAACCTCGTTAGTTTGATATCAGATTGCTTGAAACATTGAATACTTTGAAGCTACCGTCAACAGGAAGGATAGGTTTTTGTATGCCTTATGATATGGATCATTCTAAAGACAGCTATTTTGAAACTCAGAGCCATTTTCTAGTACTTTGAACCATAAACCCATGAAAACTTGTCTGGTTTACTTTCAAGTCTCAGAAGCACTTTGGGATCTGAGCAAGCACGTGTGCCACGGGAGGAGGCGCAGGCGGTGCTCGCAGGTCTTGGTCGAGTGCCAAAAGACACTGCTGCTGCTGCGGACAAGCGGTTCACAAAAGCCATGGGATGAATCGAAGAATTTGTGCACAACCGACGTAAGATGGTCAAGCTGACCACAAAAAATTCTCTTTCTTGAAGAAATGGTGAGAAAGATTTTGCTGTGCAGTGGTTTTATGTAATAAATACGGTTATTTGGGTTATTCAAACCCAATTTCCGAGTCAGTGTGTTTTGGTGCCGTGTTTGGCACGAAGGAGGTTTTCCCATACGTTTTTCTCAGTGGGCTGGGGCCTGGCATTCTCCTATATGCCTGTTGGCTCTTCCGCTCTGGCGACGTTGTATTGAGGTACACCAGGGCTTTGTATCCACAGCAGGAAGGGCTAATTTGCTATCCTGCTCTGCGCGCCAGCCTCCAAAAGTGCCACACTGTGCCCAGATCTAAGCTGAACATTGTTGGCACCCCCAGGGCCCAGTGACCCCTCTCCAAAGGGCAGGGCTGGGGGCCAGGAGCTCCCCCTTCTCCCAGATCAGTGTCTAGCCCCAGGTGCAAGGCACAGGCGGCTGCTCTCCTGTTGCCATGGTATCAGCTTCTTGGGAGCTTCTGGGTGCAAAACCTGTCACAGCCCACGCTGCTGAAGGGAGGGGGGGAGGTCCAACTCGCTGCTTTGCCCCACACCTCTGCACACCCAAGATAGCCCGCCCAGCCCGGGGCTGCCGCTCCCCTCCGGTCTAAGAGAACGGCTACAATAAGAATCCCACCCTCGCCTCCCCTCAGCCTTCCTGCTAAAACGGCAGCTGGCGAGCAGGAGGACGAGATCTCACGAGAACACCCAGCAGTTCTCGCGAGAGGACGGCACGCGGAAGTGCCCGGGAGTGATGTAGAAGAGGACAGCTCCCCCCAACAGTGATTTGAGGGCCGAGATCTCGCGAGAACGAATCCGGAAGTGGCTTGGAGTGAGGTGAAAGCCAACGGTTAGAGACGAGATCTCGCGAGAACATCTGGCAGCTCTCGCGAGAGATCGGAATGCGGAAGAGTGAGGTAGAAACCAACTGCTCTCCCAACGGTGACTGAGGGCCGTGATCTCGCGAGAGACCGAAACGCGGAAGTGGCGCCGAGTGAGGTAG
>NW_017728911.1:41106587-41139698 GCF_001723895.1 Crocodylus porosus | reverse complement strand
GGCCCGCGGGCGGCTGGAGCAGCGCAAAACCGAGCTGCTGGGCGCCCTGGAGTCGCACAAGCAGCAGCTGGAGCAGAAGGAGGCGGAGTGTGGGCGCCTGGGCGGGCAGCTGCAGGGCAAGGACGGGCAGCTCCGCAAGTGCGAGGACGGCAAGGTAAGGGTGGCAGCGGCGGGGGAGGCCTCCTTGTCTCACCCCCTGTACACTGCCCAAGGGAAGGGGGGGGAAATCTTATGTCTCCCTCCCCCTGCAGGTATCTTCCTTTTGTCGCCTCGTCAGCCTCTCCTCATAGGGAAGCATTTTTCTCCCATGAATTGTGCTCGTTGCCCTTTTCTGGACTGCCTCGAGCTTTTCTGTGTCCTTCTCCAGGTATGGAGACCAGTGCTGGGTACAGCATTCAAGGTGTGGATGCCCCATGGGGCATCACGACATGTTCAGTCTGGATGCCAGCCGGCTTTACGCTGTGACCACCTTTGCTTGTCTGCCTGTCAGGAGGTCTTTGCTTCAGGGTTGCACCTTATATAAGGGCATCACAGGCGAAACCCTTGAGGTGGCATTATGAATAAGGACCAACAAAGTCAGGACTGAGAGAACCCGTGTCACTGTCTTGAAAGTTGGTGTAAACTGACTCCTGGACTGTACCCTGGCAGTACATGGGTGCAAGGGCTATACTGCATACAGGTGATTGTTAATATGGCAATGAAAACCTTGGAAGCTGTCCTAGGTAGGTAGGGCTGGGAGTCCTGTCCATGGTGTTCATAGGCACTTCTACCCAAGGGACATCCTTCCTACCCCCCATCCTCTCTTCAGCCCTCCCACCCCCCTACAACTAAGAGGGAAAGTCTGAGGTGCCAGAAATGCCCTATAAAATGGCACAAGTTAAAAGCAAGAGTAATGAGAATGCTGCACCAGCAGGGAAGTTGCTGAGTAGCTGTTGCAGATGAGTTTGCTTCACTTCAGCTTTCTTCCATGACCTCCCACAACCATGATGGCAATACACCAGCATTATCGCAGGAATCAGTATGTGTCATGTCCTGTCCTGTCCTCCTCTCCCCCCCAGCTTTTCCCATAATGGAAAGAAAAGAAAAGAGCTTTCCTTTTTTGTATCTGGTCTGTTTGAACAGCTCCCGTAGCAGTGGGACACAAACAGCTCTACTTCTTCCCTTTGACCTGTGGCAAGTTAGGGCATCCTTGATGTTTTGGGGGAATGTTCCTAAAACTATACCAAAGGCACAGGCACTTGCTTGTATGGGATGGTTTGGATAGGGATGGTTTCTGTGCGCAGGCGCTTGGGCTAGATGACCTCCTGAGGTCCCTGCCAGCCCTACTCTTCTGTGGTTCCATGGTCTGTTTTGGCTAATCAAAAATTCATCCAAAACTTTAAAATTACAAGGAATTAGCCTCACTTCCTGGATAGTGTGTGTGGTAAATATTTTTGTGCAGCACAGGTGCTACCTGTACTTCTCCTTTTTGACCATATGACCTAAGGGGATTTAAATTATCCTGCACATGTGGAGTTTTTTAAGCTCAAAAATGCCTTTTTTAATTTTATGGTTAAAGTTAGCCATGGGTAGTGCTAGCCATCTTGTGAAGGAAATCTTATTTATCCTTTTGCATATGGCAGTTTCTATTTATTGTGGGAAAAGGTGAGCAAATAGATTTTGTGCCAGCATCGGTATGCTTTTGTGACAGTTTAGCAAGGTTAGGTTAAGCAAGCAGTCTTTTCATAGTGAGAAGTGAAGAGTATGTATTAATATGGTTACGTTTGACAGACTCTCTGTATGGTAACAGATGTAGTGCTTCTTGGATGTGGTTGGCAATTGTGTACTTCTAGTTGAACATTTAATTTTAGTTACTGCCCTCATAATAGAATTGATGAAGTATCACTGTGCAACTACCTTATTGCTTTTCCTTGAGCTTCCTCCTGCCTGTCATTTAATCATATTTTGCTGTAATGTTATTTAATACCAGTATTTGTGATGACACAGTTTTACAAGTGGAACTGATAGTTAACTTCATTAAATGGGAACTATTCAGGTTCTTGTTTTTAGAAACTGCCCAAGTTTTTTAAATGAAAATTATCTTGAGTCCAAATAAAAATATATATACTTTATTCCCTGTAGCAGAAATAAATTGGGGAAGTCCACAAATTCTTCCTTTTAAGTAGAAGTGCCACACATTGATCTGTTTATGGTAAACTTTGGTTCATTTTCCACTGCAGCAATACATGAGCCATTTGCATCTTGCAGTTGAAGTGAAAAGTGGTATTTGGTAGGGATTAACTTTTGAGAGCCTAGAAAGTAGAGGTACACACATATGCAAAATTGCCATCAAGTCCATAGCCTAGTCCATGCACTTTTCTGAAAAATCAAGTATCAGCAGAAAATAAAAGAATTATTATACCACACTTTGATTTAACAGTTCACATTTGATAAATGTCAATGAAAACCTGTAGTTAACATGTAATTGCACAATGCTAAAATAAAAAAAAAAATGTGCCTGGTTAAAGAAGCTGAAAATTATGCTAAACTAGATGCATTTCATTGTTACATACCATATATCTGTCTTATTGCTTTGTGAATAGAATGCATTGGATTTTTTTCAAAATTTTTTTTGTTTTTTGGATGACTTTGTTTGAAATTTTGATTTAAAAAAAAAAAATCCTGCTGTATTACCAGCTCCTCCTTCCTGACTATAAATGACTTTGACTATGAAAGTTTCTAAAATTATTGACTCTGTGTGTGTGTGTGTGTGTGTGTGTGTGTGTGGTGTTTCGAAGCCAAGAAATAGCACTTGCATTAAATAAGCAAATATAAGTTCCTTTAGAGCTATTTGATCTTAACTCTGAAATTGGAATATCAGATTAATAAAATACTGTAAGATTTGAGCATTTAGAGGGAAAAAATCCTACTCTTCATTGCATTTGTTTTTACACCAAATTGACTATAGAATCAAATTTACCTAACTATAGTAGCTTTTTGTATCCTGTTTATTGCTTTAAACAGAAAATGGCGCAAGTCACAGGTCAGGCCTACTAATGTTGAAATGTTGCCATCTAGTAAATTGTGGTTAGACTGCTTAGCATAGTTGCATTATTCTGCCTTTATTAGAATGTGAGAAGCAAGGATTTCTGACCTGTCATGGTTACAACATCATTCTTGTGCTACTGTATATGAGAGTGCATATTTCTTGCTTGAAGGAGCACATTAAAGAATTTTTTTTTTTTTTTTAGTATTGCAGGACATGCAGAAATGAGAACCCAAAAGAACCCACTAGGGACTTCGGTAGCACCTTTTTAACATTTCCTGAGGTGTCATTTTAACTGAAAATAGTAAATAAAACGGACAATAACTGTTTAATTGTCCAGTGTTAATTTTCCTTGAGGGTTTTACTGTAATGAGAAATGTCTTTGTTTTGTTTCTCACTGGCTAAAATCAGTGTCTGTTATGACTGTTTAAAGCCCTCATAGAAGGTGTGCATGGTAGAAACTGGCTGTGATCATTTGATTCCTCTCCTTCAATTTAAGACTATCTTAAACAGTTCTAATAATTATCATTAGCAAATACAGGCCACAGAATGACAGGAATGCAGAATAACTTGAAAGCCAAGCGCTGCAAAACTGCAGTGCTTAGCTGCAGAGGAATAGCCTGGATGCTAGCAAATGCTATAAAACACAATCAAGTTTTGACTTCTTGCAGATGCACTTGAAATGGCACCCATGTAAACTATCAGCAGGTCTTGTACCATAGACTGGTAATATGCAAGACTTCAGACTCTACCATAGGCACTGATTTGGAAATATCGCTAGTTTATAGAATACTTGGTTTCAAATTCTGGCTGATTAGACAGTAAAAGGCATTTATAACCTCATGTCTAAAGTATCACCGGAGAAAGCAAGAGGGACTAATGCAGTGGGTTAATTGCATTGTCTGTCTTCTCCCCAGAATAAAAATGATACCAAGGACTGTAGCAAAGCTGTACACAGTTATTTGGCATGTTTCTAAATTGCTTGGAATATTGCAAGATTAAGGACTTGTTTGCACAGGGGGTAGCTACCTGATATTAGCCTGAGTTGCTGCATACTGTGTCCATGTGATGCGATTTCTTACGGAGTAGTAACTAGATACGTACAGCATAGTCTGTCCTCCCATTCCAAGCAGCAGTATTTTCACCTTGTAGCAAGCTGCTGGATATTCAGGTGCCTGGATCTTTCCTGTGTGTGCGGTGTTGATGGTTTTTTGGCTGTCTTCCCATATTACTTTGCACACCACCCAGACTAGCTATTTCTGTCTTACTTCTGTATCCTCTAATTCGCACAAGTTATACTGATTGAAGTGACTTGTTTTTTCCTCCTTTAAATGACTGGTGTGCAGCCAGATTTGATACTTTGTGCTTTTGTACATTTGCACTTGCCTGCTTCTGGAGTTGCACACTAACGTTTTATTTTAGCCTTGTGCGTTTCCGTAGAATGTGTTCAGAGGTTTTGGATTTTCTCACCCTGTAGGATGAGGTGAAGTTTTGGAGTTTTAATCTTGCAACATGGGTATTTTTGAGGCTGTCAAAAGACGCCTACATGGGATCATAACTGGATGCCATGCACAGTGTTTTGAAACTGAGGGTATGCAAAGGCTTTCGAGGGGGCAGAGGACAAAAAGTCTCCAGCAGTGTTTGAGGCACCTCTCCGGATGGCAAGGAGCTGAGGATTTTGGGATGGAACACAAGTGTTTATGATGTTGCTAATGAAGCAAAGAAATGGAGGATTCCAGGACCAACAGCAGCTCTGGGTAAAGAGGTATCTGGAAGTCGGGACCGGACATGCTAGCAGACCCTCCAGAAACGGACCTGCGCTCCACCTCCTTACCCATCAGCCTTTCAGCTGTAGAAGAATCTAGTCTCCTAGCACCACTGTGGAGGAGACTGGTAAGCACTGCTATGTTAACCTTTATTCTAAGTACTGGGTATAGCATGCCATGGGCTACACCTGATATTCTTATTGCTGGTGCTCAGAGCTGACATCTTGGCTGCCTGTAGCCTAACTTGCTCTTTTCCCTCCTCCAGTTGCTCCAAATAGGGATGGTGCCATTGTCAGTAGAAAGCAGTAGGCTGCTCCGCCAGAGTCAACTTGCCACTGTGTTCCTCTGTGTGCTACACACTCAGAGGAGGCATCTTGCCAATTCAGAGAAGAAAGCATTATCACACAAATATTTGTTGATGGTAGGGTAATCCACAGTTCCATTGTGAGGACATAATGCACTCTGTGCATTGTGTTTTGATTTGAGCAAGAAATGATCTGGGTTCATTGGGATTTATCGGCACAGAACTTTAACAAAGGTATTTCTCAGAACAAGATGACTTACTATCAGTAAGCAAATATCACTTAGGAAAGAGGGGGGCTACCCAGCAGTAGTAATGTACTAATACGGGGAGCCCAGCGTACTGATGATAATTCACTGCAATATTGCATGTGCATGATAGAGGACTTTGATCAAGCTTGCTGGGGATATAAAAGGGGCATAGAAACTGTTCCGTCTGTGCCCTAGTGTTACAAGATAAGACTGCCTGTTGCCTTGTTCCTGAGTAGGGAGGTAGCTGTGCCCTCCATTGACACAGAGTGTTAGAAAGGTCCATACTGGTAAATCTCAGCAGCAATTGTGGCTGGGTTTTCCTTAGCCTTTGCTTTTTGGCTGTCTGTATTGGGGGTATGCCCTTAGTGTCAGAACTGTCGGCCTCAGTGCAAACACCATCTAATCCACCTGCCAACTCCCCAGAATAATTCGTTTCGGAGATGTGGAGATTTAAGGTTCCTAACAGTGTGCAAATGTAATAACCTCTCTTTTTCTGCACAGTCTCAGACCTGCATGTTTTGAATACAGTCTCCTGTCAATTAGGAGAGTTTCTCCTATGGGGGAGTGGGTATTGAAGTCGTAGGGGAGGAGAAGTAAAAAGTGACTTGCCATCTCCAGAGTTTTTCCAAGACTGGGCATGGACCCTGAAGATGGCATCTCAGAATTGGGTGAGGGTGAAAACTTGTTTTTTTGGGGGGAGAGAGGGGGGAACTGAACAAAGACAACTGAACACTGGTTGTAACTTTTTCTCACCTTACAGAGGCTGAACCTGAAATGCTTGCCATTGCCTTTATCAGCTGCTTCATGTCATGTTGTGTAAAGAAAAGAAGAAATGTTGGACATTGTAGAAGTGTGAGATATTGCCTGACACACTCAGTCTTATAAGGGAGTTGTTGAAGAATGAGAGAGGGGAAGGCCTCTCCAAAGCCAGATGTCTGAGAGAGAGGCCTTTCCCTGATCCAAGAGACTGAAATGGGGAGCTGCAGAGCCAGTCGATGGGGGCTTGTGAACAGACCAACACGAATGCAAAGCATGCTCCATGAAAACTTCCACTTCCCCTCTACTATCATGCACCAAAGGAAGCGGTGGTGGTCACATCAGCCTGACTCTTCCATCCTACAGATCCTAAATAATTTGCTTGGAGAACCATAAGAACCCCCATCCATGGGTTGTTCCCATGTGAGAGTGAAAGCGGCAGCTTCTGGGAGCGGACTACTTTGTTCCCTTTCTGTTCAAACATAGGTTATTGCTATGCCATTTCAGCCTTGGAGTCCTGAATGGAAAAGCCAGAGCAGTGAGTGGCTACATGAACTGATAACTTCCTTTGTTATAGATTTCAAACCCCTTCACTCATGCACTGTTTGTACAATGTTACAGTATTTGCATCTTTGGAAAAATTAAAGAATGGTTCTATTTAAATATGGTCATCTCTAATCAAAACATCTTATGATCTAAAATCTGAAAGGATCCAGTACCATGAAAGTACAGCTTCCAACTTTAAAAATTCATAAAGTAAGAAAGACATAGAAAAAACTAGAATTCTTGTTTCCAAAATGATACCTTTTATTAGACCAACTGGAAAATGGCAAGAAAATTGTCCTTTTTCCTTTTCTTGCCGTTTTCCAGTTGGTCTAATAAAAGGTATCGTTTTGGAACCAAGAGTTCTAGTTTTTTCCATGTCTTTTTGTTTCAGACCAACACAGCTATCAGGTATACCCCTAAAGTAAGAAAGAACACTAATGAAAACACGCTTTTTTTTTTTTTTTTTTTTATGGCCTGGCAAATCACAAAACTACTGCTGATGCCCTACACTGGCATGGCCTTTTCATGGCCTTTTTCCTGTATGATGTATGTATAGTACAAAGTAAACATTGCATTTTTGAAAAAACAAACAAAAAACCTCCAAGCAATAGTTTTTCCTTAAACAGGATTGCAAGAAATTCCTTATGCTATATTTCTGCCAGGTCTCATTTAGAAATATGTGCCTTAGTAGCTGTCTGAAATGCCCTGAAAGCTTCTTGCCATTCACCTTCCAGTTGTGTGAGGGCCTTGATGGACATTGCACAATCAACACATTAATCGCACGATAAATCATAATATGTCACGTGTTTGGCCATGATAAAATGGCAAACTAGCTACAAAGCTGTTCCATACTTAGTGTGGAACATCCTTGTGGCTGATTTGCATCCTGCTTGAATTTGAATTTGTGGCATGTTTAGCATCAGGCTGCACAATGGTGGATGGGCTCCCTGAGTGTCAGCAAGCTGAAAGCTTGTATAGTGTAGACCTGCTCCCTTGATGCCAACAAACTGAAAGGGTGCTGTGAGGGACCTATTCAGTGTCTGGATCTCCATGTACACAGCTGTGCAATATGGATCTGACATTTTACCCCAGATCCTAAGAATTACACATCCTGCCATGCATGTCTGGCATGGCAGGATGCATCATTTTTTGGTGTCCAGGATAAAATTAATCAGATATCAATTGCATGGCTAAACTCACATCTGCCTGGGGCCTGAAATGCCTGTACTTGCTTTCAGATGTTGTGCAGAGTACAGAATTCAGTTATAATTCAAAGCAGGTACTGTCTGGCAGCTCCTAGCCTTTCTGTTAGCAATTGCTTTCTACTCTTCATTCTCCCAAAGGCACACTTTACTGTCAGTGTGGTAGTTACAGTTTTCTATTTTATACAGATATCCATTCTGTTATACGGAAGCTTCATCATCAGTGGTGGTAGAAGATAAGCAGAATCTCCCTAGATAACGGGGACACTGTCATACCACAAAAGTTCACAGTGTAGCTGTGGGAACAAATTTACCCCTTTTTTTGGTTTTAGTTAAAGGGAAGAGGCATGACTTTTAGAGCACTCTGCCATCACAAATTCTTTCCAAACAGCTTGCATTAATTTGGTAAACCTACCACAGTTGTTAAGTGGGCCTTGGAACACATCAGAATCCCCCTTTCTATTTATAAATTTGTGCCTTGCATGGAGAGCAAATGAGAATATCCTCTAGTTTCCCGGTATTTATGTAGAACTCCAGTCATGCAAAGTTATAAATAACCCCAGGACTCGCAAGCTTTACAGCACAGGATCATGGTCTTCCTTGAATAGTAGTACATCCCTCCATCCCAGTGGCTGATCTGCTTGCTTCAAATCAGTTAGCTACTGAACGGTAGTTATTTGGTATGAGAAGCTTCCAGGTGACAATTTCCACAGGCTTCTAGATGGATAGGGGAGCCTTTGTATTGGTGCGCTACTGCAGCTCTAAGATCTCTGTAGATCTCCACATAAGTGCCTTTTCTCATCCTAGGTCTACAGCACGGTCCTTTGCAAGCAGTTGATGCCTGTTTTACTAGCCCAGAGTGAAGCTGTTCCATCAAAAGTCCTTCCAGAAACAGCACTGTCTTCATTCTCATTCACCTATTGGTATGATTGTGGGTGGGAGGTAGCTTAGCTGCTGTTGGAAAAACTATTGCTAAAGTTGCTTGGTAATATACTGGTGGCTTGCAAAGCTGCCTCTGCTGGCATCATATAAAATAAGTCTGTACAATCTGCATATTTCTGAATAGTAGCTTTGCAGCACGGAGAGCTGTTCTGTCCTTAAGTGGTCTGGTGATGGTTTGAATACAATGATGCCTAAGAAAAAAGAGTTGGATTAGGGGATAGTGGCAGAATGATCACAGCTAATTTGATGTTTGATCCCTAGACCAACTCCAGGTTTTCCTAGATACCCCAAAATGTGATATGGGCATAATCGAACATGCTATAGGTCCCTGTAGCAGCATGGAGGAGCATGGCATGTTCATCCATAACATTTTGATGTATAACTCAGGAGAAATTCTGCTGGATAGCAGCAGTGCCTTATAGGGAAGTTAAAGCTGACTGTCCTTTTGGATGCAGTTACCATCTGCCCTCTATTAGGCATCACTGCAAAGCAACCCTTTGCATGTAAGGGGCTTGCAGTTCTCTTTTCTTATCCTACTGTCTTTCATGTGAAGGAGAACTGTTGTAATTGCTATTTAGGCAGCATCAGTGATGGAAACCTATGTCGACCATACTATAGAAAGTCCTAGAACTGACTTCCTCACTTTCATTTTTTATCTTTGAGTAACAAAAATGAGAGCCAAGGAGAATTTTGTGCCCCTTCACTATAGCTCTTGAGGAAAATCCTTTTTTTTTCCCTTATCCATATTAGTAGTTATCAAGAACAGTGCAATAGCTCTATATTCTAGGAGGGCCGTGGGGAACTGGATTCTCTCCATATTTTCCTTCATGAGCATAGGTGGGAGGCTCCGTGAACTAGAGACGAGCTTCTCTTCTCTTCCCTACCCTCCCACAAATTACTGGTTTCATAGATGTTAGGAGCTGGAAGGGCCCTCTCAAGATCATCAGGTCCAGCCCCTCTGTGCTTGGGCAGGAAAGACCACTGGGGTCAGATGACCTCAGCAGGCTGAATGTCCAGGTGTTTTTTGAAGACATTTAGAGTAGGTGGTTGTACTGCTCTGGGTGGAGTCTATTCCAGACTCCAGACACTGGAGTCGTAAAGAAGTTTTTCCTTATGTCTAATCTAAAGTGGTCTTCTAGCAATGTATGACTTGGTTCTTGGTTCTGGTTTGAAGGATATTTGCCTTCAGCTAAGCAGTCTTGATTATGAGTGATGGTTCTGTTTATTAGCTTTGGTTCTGGTGCCTTAAGTTCTGAAGGAAAATATAGTAGAAATATTTATATATCTCTCAAAGTATCTTCCAGTATCAGAGAAGATTCCCTTTTCAAAATCAAATGTGTTACAAAAGGTAGAAATGGGTAGGTCAGGAACAGGAAAGACCAGAGATCTAAGAAGGCTTCCGCTGTCAGGAGCTCCAGTGAATTGCTTCTGAAGAAGGTTAAAACTGTATCTCCTGAATTTTGAATAGTATAAATTATAGAGAAATAACCTGTGTATTCCGCATGCAAATTGTAAGACAATTCATTTTAAATACAACAATAAACATATTTAAAAAGATTGAGTCTAGGTTCCCATATAGGGGATGAGTAAAGGAAGCAAATGTTTTGTTTTGTTTTTTAATAGGGCTGTCAAACTCTTTAAAAATTTGATTGTGATTAGCTGTGTGTTTAAAAAAATTAGTCACAATTAATTGCTATTTTAATCGCGCAACTAAAAATTTCAAAATTATGCACAGAGAAATGCAAAATTATGGAGGGGGTGTGTGTATCGGCAAAATTTGTGAAGGTGTGGGTGTGTGGGGGGTTGGAGCCTGGGGAAGCAGGTCCCCGCATGCCCTGGCAGGATGCGAGGTGTGGTGTGTCAGGAGTGAGGAGCAGCAGTAAGGCTAGGGGGGCTGTGGCTTGGGAGTGAGGGGCAGGGGCAGAACACTGCATATCACTGTCCCTGCCAATCGTATACCGCCCCCCCACACACACACACACACACGTCCTCTTTTTTGAAACTGGAAATACGGTAACTGTACTGGAATGCAGCCCAGCGGTGTGTAGAGCAGCGCCCCTATGGAGGGGAGGGGCGGAGGATGCTGACCAAGGCCCCCATGGTGAGGGAGGGAGTGGGGCAGGGGTGAATGGCGTCCTGGGTCTGAGGTGGGTTGTGGGACAGACCTGCTGGAGGCTCGTCCAAGGGTGCTGGGTGGGGGGGTGGCGCAGCTCCCTACTGGGGCGCATGCCCTTGGGGGAGGCATGTGAGGCATGTGCCCCCCAGATTTGTGTGGGGCAGAGACGGGCTGCCTGCATCGGGCTGGGGCTCTGTACCCTGCTGCCTTTGCCCCAAGAGCCACATGACACTTATGCCTGTTGCTGCTGCGGGGGGGACAGGGGAAGTGCGGAGCAGCCAGTGCATGGTGCCGGGGGCAAAGACAGCAGGGCACAGAGCCACAGTGGGCAGCCTGCCTCTGCCGCATGCGCATATCTGGGGGGGCACATGCCCCCCATTCCTCCGGGGGTGTGCACAGCAGTGGGAAGGTGCACCCCTGCATGAGCCACCTGTAGCTCCATCCCACAACCTGCCCCAGTCCCTCCCTCACCATGGGGACCTCGATCTGCACCCCCGCCCCTTCCTCTCAACAGACCTACCTGCCAGGCACCACTCTACACACTGCCAGGCTGTGTTCCTGGCTGCCTACATGCGGTTGCTTGAGTGTGTGTCTGTCTGTGTCCGCCTCTGTTCCTGCTGTAGCAGCCTGGAGCCTGTACCTGGGCTGCCCTGCACTGCTGTTGCTGCCCCATGTTCTGCTGCACTGCCACTGATGCTCCTAGATCAACACAAGAACCAATTAATGTGTTTAATCATGCACGTTAACTGCGATTAATTGACAGCCCTATTTTTTAAGTTTCTGGGTATAAGTAAAGTTGGTATTTATACAAAATTGATGGCTTATAATGGAGATAATTTTGCTTTGCAGTTTTTGCCATATATAGTTGGAGTTACTGTTCTGTGTTTTGACTGTATATAAAAGTGCTAACTATAGGGAACGGAACTCTTGAAATTTTATGTTTTTAAAAGAACAACTGGGTGCAAAGCTCTGAAATTGCCCGTGATTTGATCACCATTCCTGTGGGCAAGTACATCTTACGCTCCTCGTTATGCTTTTCTGTGGGGCAGAAGTCCCACCCTTAGCTGCCTCAGACTTTCTCACTGGCTGCTCAAATAGGTGGACTTTACAAAGCACTCAGAGGGGTTCCCTTTAGGAACAAGTATTACAAATAAGATGACCAGTATCTTTTGGGAAATTACTCCCTCCTCCCATCTCTCCCATCCACTGGCTGCTTGAAGGAGAGGTGTAGGATAGTATTTCTCCTTCCACTGGGACCAGAGTAGTTGAAAGTGCCTCTCAACCTACCACGTCGTTCAGTTCCTTTCCTTTGTTGTGGGCACGTGCTTTAGTGCTGATACCACCACATTGGGTATCGATGGTGTAAGCTAGGACATCATAATCTGTCACGAGCAGAAGAGCGCTAATGAGTTTGTAAAGCATGACTAGAACGGTTGGCTTCATGCCATTGTGTACGTAGCATTTTTCATGATTTGGATAATTCTTGAATGTTAATAGTTTAAGGGTCCTCTATTGGGCAAACAGAATTTTAGTATCAGTCAGATGCTGAGTGTTCTCTTTCAAACAGAAAGCTAAAGATGCACTGTGAAGCCTTTTTAAGGGGATGAGTAATCTGGTCAAAAATGTGGGGAGATGATTTTGGTGCTTTTTAAGAGACTGAGGTCATGATTTTTCAGCAGAAAATCTTACCTGACTCTCAGACTTTAAAACTTCAGGAACTGGGTGCAAATTGAAACAGCCAATGTCCTTCCTTCCCAAAGTGTTGGATATGTGGGGGTCTTGAAACATTCGCTTTTAAAAGTAGCTATAAGATTGTAGAAGCATTAAAGGAGAAGAAGAGTTGAATTCCAATATTGAATAATGCTGAAGCCATAGCAGGGGGTCACTTTTGACATGACCTCTGCTAACCTTGGAGGACATTAATGTAATAGATACAAAAATAACAGAACTAAAAAATCCTGTCCTGCAAAGTCACTGCTTATATGAGCTGGGCCCGGGACTATCACAAATAGATCTCTCTGTTGCATGAGAATTGCCATGCAAAGTCAAGGGAGTTTTCGATCAGGTACAGTATGTTTTGTGTCTCCATCTTTTCCTCTTTATTTTTGTTCTCCCTTATTAAGTGAAGAAACGTAAAACATTTTGATATGATGGCTTTTTATTATATATTTTTTATGTACTGCAATTGTCAGTGGTGTTTTTAAATGACATAATAAGCTTATCTAATCAAAAAGGCCCTTTAAAAGTCTGCATACATCAGTACTGACACAGGCTCCTTAAAATGATGCATTTAGATTATCAGTATTATTTAAAGCACAGGTTCTCAACTGTTTTGCCACAGCATCCTACTTCAGTAAAACTCAAAAACTGTAAAATAATTTTTCATTATGAATAGTTTGTATTTATTTCTGTGCATTTAGCTGCGAGCAATGAAAATCAACTATTATGCTGCAATTTGTGGTCCTCCTTCAGTAAAAAGCTGCTGCAATTTTTTGTAATCTAGATGAACCTGTACTTCTGTTTTAATTTCCAGAGAATACATCTGTTAGAATTAGGTTTAGCTGAACCTAAAGTGGCACTGAGCTTGGGGATGTCATTTTGTTATGTTTAATTGGTATTTTGTACTTCCAGCACCTTTCATCTGGGATTTCTGAAAGCCCATTACAAAGTTTTTAAGATTGTTTCTGATTTTATTGTGAGATCAAAATGCATTCAGATGCACCTGGCTTAATCAGCTCCAAAAATGCATTTTAACTTATTTAGAATGATGATTTTTTTTTTTCTTTCAGATCAAGCTGCAGAACAATATATCATATCAAATGGCAGACATACATCGTTTAAAGGGTAAGGAACGTCCAGTTCGAGTGTGATATGGCATATTTTGGAATTCTCTGGGTGTTGAGGAATGGGCCTGAAATACAATATTTAAAGAATATCTGGTGCTAAAGAATTAACAAACGGTAGCTCATCTCCTTCGTGTAAACTCAGGATTTATGAAACTGCATTACGTTCTCAGGCTTAGATGAATGTTGGGGTGGACTTTCATAGCAGTCTTTGTCATGAAGTGGCAAAGACAGCATGCTTCTTAGAAAACAGCTTGGAGCATATCTAAAGTCTTTGTCATGATAAAGATGATATGTGATATTACATGGGCTAATAATATGAAATGTATATTAAACATTTAGTGTAAAAACTATCAATACAGCAGAGGGAGAAAAAAATCTTCTGAATTTTGCAAAGCTTAGAGACCTGTGGAATTAGAAATGGGCCTGAAAACTTCACTTACGGTTGGTTTGGATTTTCCGTGTGTGCACTAGGAAGATTGCAGCTCTGTGCTCCATATGTTGTAATGTTGACTTCTGTCTTCCTGAAGATCTTGAGCTTATGTTTAAAGCAGTTGAGAGGAGCTATTGCCAAAAATTCATACCTGCCTGCAGGCCAAATAGATTTAATTACTGAGTGTATATAAATAGATGTAACTTAATAATAAAATAGTAGGCAGCTTCACAAATATTTCACATTTGCAGCTTGCACAAGAAGGGAAATTTCTAGAGCAGCTGCTCATAAAATTAAAAACTTATGTCAAATATTAATATAGATAAGTACAAAAGTATGATATTTGTTTGAATTTCACTCTTTTCAGTAAAAAAAAAAAAAGAAAAAAAGCATAGAACATGCCTGCTGTATTTTAAAAGCGGTTTTTAACTAATGTAAAGTGCTGGCCTCTCTTGAGGCTTCCAGTTATTGCCACGTGTCAGAAAATCATCTTGAATATTACTTCCCACAAATAGGTACATCATTTTAATGAAGATGTAGCAATAGTTAAAATTTCCCCTTCCTTCCTTAGCATGGAAGGTCACAGGTACTGTTCTTAAAGTTTTAAAATAAACTTTGCTATTGGCTTCTAGTCTACATAATACCTTGATGCATCAGGCAAATATGCAATGCATATTAAAGATTTTGTCAACAGTTAATCAAGAAATATATTGTAGGAAAGTAAACTGACCTATCTGAGGGGATGCTCCTATATGAGGCACCAATAGTAAAAAATATGCATGTTGGGAGGACTACTTCCTACTCACTTTGATTTGTATTATTTGGCTTAGAACAACTAGCAGAATTACGTCAGGAATTCATCCGTCAAGAGGACCAGCTTCATGAGTACAAGAAGAACAATACTTACCTTATGAGGAGGTTGGAGTACGATAGGTATGACTTGGAATGTTTGTAGCAACTATAGACTTATGTACGGTTTTCATAAAAGTAAACCTGTGTTAAAGTGCAAACTGGGAACATAGAGATTGCTCTTTAATCCTCAGACATAAGTGTCTCCAGTGGGAAGCTGTCAAATCAAAGGTGGTATCAGCACTGTATTTGAAGCCCCGTTTTCTGGTGCTCAAGGCTGGCTGAGAATGGAAAAGTGTCTGGAGATTATAATTTGTCAAGATTGTGCCAATTTTTTTTTAAGTTTGACTTTAAATTCTCCATTTCTGGAACATCAACAATTGACTTGATGGAAGAGCTGTTATATTTAGCCTGCGGCTTTTTGAAGCGTTGAGGCTATGTTCATCAAAGTCTCCCTGACAAATTTATTTTGTTGGAATGAAAGTGAAAATGTTGTGGATAGTTAAAACTTCAAGTCATTTTCAGCCTTTCGTAGTAATATTTGATCTGTGGTCTAAAAGAACATCAAGGTGACAAAGTCAAGCGCTGAGAACTTAAGATACACCAAAAGCAATGTTGCCTCTGTAGTCTTACATGATTCCCTTTGCTCGCTTTTTTCTGACTGTAGTGAAGCCTTGATATTTTATAGTAATATGTTTGTATTCAGTTTTGTGTGTTTAAAGGAGAAAAGACCACTGCACAAAAATATAGTCCATCTTGCTGCATCTTGTCAACAACCACATAGTTTATCATCAGCGTTGTATCGTTAGATCTGCCCCACAGATTCTGCAGCTTACACTAAGAATGACTCATGATGATGGTTGGCAGTCATTCTCTCTCTGAGTGGTTGCCACACTTTTTTTGGTGCACATACCCCTTTTTAAGATTATTATAATGCTTTGTACTCCTATTATTTTGTATCATGGATTTTAAAAAATTAAAGTATAGCACTTACAACCATACTGTAAGCTCTTCAGGACCCTAACAGATATTGTAGACAACTTCATTTTTTTTCTTTTCATCCTTTTTCTCTGCTTATAATTTTGCTTTTCCTTCTGCTTTCCCATTCTTTCCACACATACCCTTTAGAAATGTGTTGCATACCCAGGTTTGAGAAACACAGCTGTATGTGATGAACAAGCACTAGAGGAGGGTGAAACAGTTTGCCAGAAGGTTTCATAGATATTTGCTGACAGCAGAATAATGACAAGACTTGGGGATTTGGGGTTCCTTTCCCACTTCTGGAGAGAGATGTGCTTAGACCTTCAGTCCAGTTCCCTTCTCCAGTCCTCAGGCTTCTCACTCCAGGCCCAGATTTCTTGTCCCGCTGTCCTGCCAGCTTCTGTTTGTGCCAGTTCATTTTTTTCTTGAGGTGGTTATGGGAAAACTGGTATAATGCAAACCATATGTGACTGTAAATATGCTTCCTGTTAGTTTGCAGTGTGGACAGCAGATCAAAGAAATGCGAATTCAACACGAAGAAAATATAAAGAGGTTGGTGGAGCAAGCTGTACGGGAACAAAAGGTAAATGGTTAAAAATAATCTCATCTTTGAAACGGGGATTTTTTGTTTCAATGCCCAGACACCTTCATTATTAATTGCAGTCAGTTGGGACTAATTTAGAAGTCTGGGGCATTAGCTGTGGCTTGCCAAATGGTTAAACTTTTAATTAATTATGTTTTTACATGTTCTGTGCTGTACTAAAAAACTCTTTTTTTTAGAGAAAAATGGATTGTGTAGTATTATAATGTTGGGCTGTATTGTGGCAGGTGCAGCAAGATAAACATTACCTTGCTATTTAATAACTTACATAAGCAGCAGCCTAAACAATTATGCATTATGCATATTTCTGTCAGTGTTGCATAGATGTTAGTAGCTGCCACTACAGTAATTCCTCTGCCTTTTAAATAAAGTGCCATTTATTCTCCAGTAAGTACTTCAAAATACCAGTTTTTTTAAGTACAGATTCTTGCCTTACATTCTTGTCGGTATTTGCAGAAAGGGGTAAGAACAATATCATAACTTCACAGTGAAAAGAATTTCCTTTGCTGTAATTTAAGCCCATTTTTTTTTCCATTTGCAATAATTACGGAAGGGAGTTCATGACCTTCCTTTTTACAGTCCCCTTTTGCATTTTGGAGGATGATTCTCACACCCCCCTCAGGCTTCTCTAGGCCAAGCAAACTTAGTTCTTTCAGCCTGTTCTGCTACACCAGAGCTGGTTTTGTTCAGAGTGTCTGGGGGCCACGCCAGCCACGGCCCCAGGCCACTCACCAAGCAGACCATACATCACAGGGGCTAAACACTGTGGGGGCAGCATAACTGGACAAACACCTCCCTGGAGTCATCTGTCCCCAGCACTCTTTCCTGCCCAGGGCAGGGGGTCGGACTCGATGATCTACTGAGGTCCCTTCCCATCCTAAAACCTCTGAAATCTGTAGAGCCCTGAGCAATGTCACAGGAAGGTCCCCAGGAGACGACAAGGACTTAACCATCACCACCTTCTGGAACCTTCTTGATAGGAAAGAGGAGAATTTATTTAGAGTGCTCCTGTGACTGCACCAGGTCAGGGAAATGCTTTACTAGGACGTCAAAGTCTCCACTATGTTAAAGGCCACAGAAAGATCTAGTAAGGTCAAAAAGACACCATTTGCCCTGTTGATCTCCAAGCGAAGATTGCTGACCCAAGGCCACAAGCACAGGCTCTGTGCTTATACCCAGAATGAAGGCCAGACTGATGTAGGTTCAGGAATCGGATGGCATGCAGATGTGGCTGGAGCTGTTCTTCTATCTGGTAAATGCTCTGTACAACCCCACCCATTTTATGTTCTTTTCCTCTAAATAAAAATGTAATATTTTACTTATAGCCAGGCTGCAGGTTAGCAACCTGTTTTAGTGCTGACCTTAATATCTGTAAAATAAATTGCAGATACACAGCTGAGCAGCTGCACGTTTATTTAATATGTACCAGGTAAAACTGTAACTACTCTGGCATATCCATTCTGGGGACATGTGTTATTTCTACAAATGGCTGCTACCTTTCTCCAAATTGATAATATCAGATACCTTGCTGAAATTTCTCTCTTGCAGTAAATGGGAGACAATGCTTTGGTAGAAGGCCTTCAGGAGTGCTTAATGATAGTAATGCTCTTGGTGGGGAAAGATGTGGCCAGAGCAGTCTGTCTCTGCTGATTGGCTGCTGCAGTTGAGAAGCCTCGAACTGAAGAGTAAGAAAATCACCTTTTTTTCCTTTTGAAGGTTGTGTCTGTTAATGTCCGTTTAATCTGTTTTGACAGCAGGGTACACAGAAAACCCAGCCCAGTAAAGACACGGAACTGGGTTTGACTGAAGATGATCAGGCCATGTCAAAGAACGTTCAAGAGACGGAAGCAAAAACTGTAGTAAAAAATGAGGAACCCTCAAATCACCTTGCAAATGACAAAGGTACTTCCTTTTGGTGTCACTTTGCGTAAACATAAAATAATAGTGTTATTCCTCTGGATTAAGCAAAATGATGAGTTTTCTTTTTTATTGTAGGACAGTGAGGTGTCTGCCTTTGCTCTTTGGTAGGTAGTTACATATCCTGATTGCAGAAACCATCATGTTGGTGCCCTTCTCTCTCCTCGTAGGGCAGATCAGTCCCTGAATCCAATCAAGGTGGTTTTGATCCCTCCAGAACAGTTGAGGCACGCTGACAGGAGGCTTCTGTGGGAAAGGTTGGGAGATTGTTACCAGCGTTGCTTGATCTGTAGCTAAAGAACTTGGCTCAAGTGGTGCCAGCCTAACACCCTGCAAATGTTAAATTTACTCTTTTAAACTGTAAAAGGACAGTAAAGAAGCACTTTGTATGTTTATTTTGACAGAGAAAATCAAACCAGGAGGTGATGCAGGCATGCCTGAAATAGAAGAGAATGACCCTGCTAAAGTTGAAGACACACCTACTGGTTAGAAAAAAAAAAAAATCACATTCTAATAATTATTCAAGTTTTTTCTATTTTATGCATTCTCATTTAAATGCAGCTTTGTGCCACTGGTTGGTGTTAGCTAATTTGATCTAGACAGCTTAAAATCCATGTAGTAGAACTAAAACTGTGTTAATCTGATCAAAAATATTAAAGGAAAAATTTTGCAAGGTGCTTGTGAGAGCAGAAATTAAGATATTTTAATGTTTCCATTGTCTCACTGGATTTTTAAAAAAATGGAATTAAGTAATAGACTGCTAAATTAAAGACTAGTAGATACTGGTGCTTGCATTGAACAGAATTTTTAATGCAAATCCATTTATTTCATTTAGCTTTAAAGAAGCCGCATATTTCATCGCTTCAAAATGAAGGCCATCAACCCAATCTCAATCTTCCCACTGCACCACCCCATGTACCAAACGTGGCTCCAGGTATGGTTCACCAGCTAGTATCAGGTCTCATAAGAGGCTCACCAGCTAAAATCCCACCAAGCTGTAAATTAGTTAGCTTGGGGTTGCAATTGGATAAATTCTGTTACTGACAATATTGGGGGAAAAAGTAAGCTGCAGCATATGTTGTTATGGAGGTGTATTTGTTCTTTGGTGGAAAGCTGGGTTGTTTCTTGGACAGTGCTTCCAGCTGGTGGATAGTCAAATGCTGGTTTTGTTCGAGTGGTGAAACACAACTTAAATGTGCATGTGCAACATGACCAAACAGCTGTTTATAAGGTGTGCCTTTTTGGGATATACATCTTGGGTGCCAGTAGGACTAGCAGTGAGCAAAAGGAAAACATCCTCTATAGGGCACTGCAGTCCCTTAAAATTAAATTAAACAAATGGATTTTTTTGACTCAGCGTTTACATAGGTCTAAATGTAAATATTAATACTTCCAAATCACATCTTTCAATAACAATCTCTTCCTACATTAGGTTTTCAAAAACAGACCATGGCTCTGGATTTGCTGAGTAAAATGTGTTTTTCCTGCCTTCATAAGAAAAGCAAGTAGACCCTCTCAGTGAAAGAGGATCCCTTAAGTAATAGGAGTTTGGTGTCCAATTTCAGAGAACAGGATTTCCCCCGCTGAAAGGATTCTGTGTATTCCCTAGTCATGTACCTCTCTACCTGCCTGCCTTATACACTATTACAGGTTATTTGCAGTGGCTTTCTGTTTAAGCCACTGCTCTAGAACCTGTGGGCACTTTTACGTGTGCTCTGGCAGCGGAGAGTGGGGCAGTACTTAATTAAAGTGACTCTGACAGTCGCTCTAAAGTGCTGCAGCATCTCGTGTACCAGCGTCCCTGCGCTTCAAAATGGTGGCGGGGGCACTTAAACTAGAGCTCATTCGTCGAGCTTGTTCCACCGCCATTTGGAAGCATGGGGATGCTGATACACGAGATGTGAAGGCTGGCTGGTGCGCAGTAATTACCATGCTCCAGCACACTGAGTTAATCAAGTTTGCTCCAATGTGCTGTAATTACAGCGTGCCAGAGCAGCTTCTGTACTTGTGTACAGGCACCCTGTAAGTGTCCTGTATTAAGTTTTGGTTGAAATCGCAGGCAGAATCCATAGGAAAAAAGAACTGCTTAGAACTGGTACACTTGGGAAGGTCACGTGTTTTGTTACATACTGGAAAAATATATCTGAAAACATTAGCCCTTCATGTAAGTCCAGAATGTTCTGTTTGGAATCAGCTTTGGAGTGGCCTTTTTCTTCTGTACTGCATAAGAAACTAAAGAAATTTCTTTGTTTTAGCTTTAGATGCTTACAATGATGGGGAGACTGATGCAGTGAAAAAGATGCCTCCAAATCCTCTTCGGCACTTGATTCCTGAACAAAGTATGCAAAATCATAAAGAACAGAAAATAGAAATGGACCATGAAAAATTTCCAAAGGGTCGAGCTGCTGAATTCCAGAAGATGAAGCAAAGTAAGTTGGTCATCATCATATACTTGTGTACTACTGTGTATTTTTGCATATTGTGCCAGTAGCAATAAGCTGCTTGAAAATAGAAAATCAAATATATGGGTGGCCTTATGAATATTAAGCCATTAGAAAATTTAAATATATTTAAGATCTTACTGCATAGAGCACATTCCTTAACCTTAAGAAATTAGTATGTCATTTTTTAGAGATTAGTTTAAATTGTTTAAATGATCCCTATCACTTTCAGAAATATATGCTATTCTCACAAACTGCTCCACTCCAAGTATACCATTAAATATAGAATTTCAATAAAAAAAAACCCTAACATGTATCTGCTGGGGTACATAAATTGCTGCTTGTATCACATGGATGATTTGACTAAATAGGAAAAAAATAAAAGTTAAGGGTTATTTCTTGAGTGCTCCTGTAAAAAGTTTGGTTCTTTAGTCAGAAGATATCAACTTGCTTTGACTACTTTATGCATATTGTTCAGAAACTTCAGAATGGGAGGACCTTTAGGTTGTCTTGGGAATTTTTTTTCTTTTGACAACAGCAAATTCAACTTGGTATGTAGCATGTAACAGTCCTGCCAAGTGACTTTAGCAGAATGGAGGTGACGCTAGAGATGCGTTAAATGCAGTTTCCTGTAGGTCGGCTGTTTTATTATGCAGGTTGTGTGTATTGGGCATAATACTCCGTGCTGTACTATTGTTTTTTTTTTTTTTATTTATGCCTTGAGTCTTCAAAAAGTTGGGTTTCTTCTGGTGGCAGTGAGGATTGTCACCAACTGGTCTAACTATATGAAAAGTATTTTCCAAGCCCTAGATTCAGTTGCCTGGGAATGATTTGTTTAGTTCCGTGGGATGAGAACAGGATGCTTGGAAGACTCGTTTTTAGCACTGTCTGATTGTTGTGGTGTTCGAAACAGTGTTTTTTTTCCAGTTTTAATTCTGTTTATTAAATATAGCAGCCTCTGAAGCTGAAGTTAGAGCTAACGTATCAATATTTATTGGTAAGCAGGTTTCATCTAGGTCTTTTTATGTGAAAAAAGCTGTTCATATTTTTCAGATGAAAAGTTCATCTGAAAAGAAGTAAAGTGAAGAGAACTAGAGGGAGGCTTTTGTGTTTTTAAAATCCTAGAATTCTGTTCTTAAAAAATTCTTCTGTTTAGCTATATCTGATTATTCCTGGTATGTCTGCAATTAAAAATAATTGCATTAAAACAGTTGTAAAATTGACTTATGTGGACAGTCAGGTCTGGTTTACTGTTGCCTTTTGAAAAGCACATTATCAAATTGAGTGTGGATTTGGGCATTTCAATATATTTTTTTACATTTAGAAGTAAATTTTAAACTTGTCTAGTAAGGTTGAAGCTGTTTGGCTGCTGCTTTCGTGCAAAAAATCTAAAACAATACAACGGGTCCGGGTTTTTTTGTTTTTTGTTTTTGTTTTTTTTCTTTAAAGCAAGGCTGAATTGGCAAAATGCATTCAACCTGAAGCCCCCAAAGACCAGTTAATTATATTAGACTAACATGGTTGCTCATGTGTTTTCTGCTTTGGTGTGTGGGCCCCCCTTGTGTGTGTGATCAGATGGTCTTGAGTACAGGTTTCCAAGTGCTATGCCTGTAGAGTGCAGGGTGTCCAGCAGCGCCTTGTAAGGGTAGGTAAGGTAGCTGCACTGTTTTTTTTTGCTCAAACAGAATCTAGGGGATGAAGGACTTTGTAGCAGCTGGGGAAAAATTCAGCTGTACAATGCGTATGGACAGCACCTCCAAAAGAATCACAGGTATTGTAGGGATAAGTAACTACTCTCTTCTTTAAGCTGTTACCCTAATACAGGGGTGGTCAGCCTGTGGCATGGGCAGTCTGTGTGGCACGCAGCGGATTGGAAGGGGACAGGCAGCACGGTGACAGATAAGGCAGGAAGCAAAAAGCTGAGCAGCAGATCAGGTAAGGGAAAGGGATCAGGGTGACATTTGGGGAGGGTGTGGGACTAATTGATGGCACATTCTGACAAAAAAAGGTTGGTTCCCACTGCCCTTATGCTTTCCATTTCTGGTGCTGTGCAAGCTGCGAACTAGTAAATCCAGTGACTTTAGCACAGCTTTGTCTAAGTGGGTATTGGAGCTTGGGCCTGTCACCGAAACTATCTCATCTAGGAATCCTAGGTAAAAATTTGAACTGAATTCCAGGGACTGCAGTGCCTTGTATCAGAGTTGTGCAGTGGTCTGCGCACGTCAAAAACTACTACTTCATAGCACCTTGCAGCACACACCAAAACTCATTCAGAAAGATGGCAAGCTGACCTCTCATTTTGTCAGCAAAGACGACAACCACAGCAAACTCCTGAATGGTCTCCTTCTTGGAATGATGGGAGAGAATCCTTACTGTCACTTAAATATAGGGGCTAGTTTCCCTTTGACTGGGCTGAAGAAAAAAACTAGCAGAGGACGCGCTTGATTTTGGTTAAATTCTGTAACTACGTTAGGTGAGGCCTCATCCAGTTATTAATGTCATCTTGTCCTGGAATGGTATATGTGGCGGTTGTGCCATGAGGGACTGGATCTCTGGTGTTCCTCTGGCTAAGGCTCTAGCCACCAAGAAGACTCTCTTTGCGGATAGGGTGGACAATAAACAGTTCAAAGGAAGGCCCTAGTAGCACTGTCAATGCTGTGCTGATGTCCCATGAACATGGGGTATTTCTGATGAAAAGCCAAAAGTGAGATATTTGAGGAACCTAGCCACCATGGACTGTGCAAAGACTTTTGTGACCATTTGGGAGGATGCTAGCAAGCAGAATTTGCTGCCAAATGAATGCTTTTTACATTAATGGAGAATCCTGAGTGCTTTGGGGCAACTTAAGGTAACTTCTTTGGAAGTCTCTAATGACAGTGGATGCTTCTGCATTGGTCACAAAGAAAATCTCTTTCATTTTCTGAATAAATCAACCTCATGCTGTCCTTCTGATTAGAACCCAGAATGTATGTTAATATGACTACTAGACAGCCATGTTCAGGCTGTGAGATGTAACAAAGTTTGGGGTTGGGATTTGACCTGCACTTTGTGTGATCACATTGGCTTGAGGTAGAGCTGTGATCAGGGGCCAAGTTGAGGGGAGTCACTGGATTTAAGCACAAAATCTGCTTTGACTGTGTTGGGGCTGTCATTAGCATCGGGACTCCGTTGCATCTAAATGTTCTCAGATGAGAGTCCTGATGTCCAGGGAATGAGAGAGACAAGTCCGATTCTAGTCTGAAACCTCCTTGGTACAGAACATCTGGTCTCTTTTGTTCTGATACGTGGCAAGCAGATCTGTGTCTGGGAGTGGAATCGAGCCCCTTGATCAATTACTTGCAATTCCAAACATTGTCTGCTGCCAAAGGTTTTTGTATGGTCATCGATATGAAGCTCTGGCTAATTCACAAGATCCAGAGATGGATTGCTGTGTGCTGGAGGAATGATCACTGATGAGCATACTCCTTCCACATTGCTTTGTAGATGTTGTAATTGCTCTAGTTTGTCTTAGAACCTGGACTCTGGTTCCTAGGAATATGGGTAGGGGTGCTGTGCATGTGGAGACAGAAGGCGCACGCTCTGTGTTGCAGGGTCTTCCCCACCGTAGCTCAAATGGAGAGTAAAATATAGCTGTTTGAACTGTGGGTGAAGATGGTAAGCTAAAGGAACAACATGTCCGAGGGGTGTTCAGAAGGCTTCTCACCTAAAAGGGAGCACCATTTGTGCTCTTTTGCTTTCCACCATACTTTCCCTTGACATCGGTGCATTTAATCTAGTGCAGCTGCAACATGGTTGTAGCAGCCATTGTCCTACATGTCCAGAAACTTCTGGTCTTCTGTGATCACACCTCATTGTTATCAGTACTGAAACTCTTCAACAAAGGTCTTCCTTCAACTTGGGGAACAGAGGCAGGTCTAAAGGAATCGAACCAAATCTGGTGACCAGGCCGGGTAGAAGCAGTGCAAAGCCTCATTTGGTCACTGCAGCCTGGGATGTGTAGAACGATCCACTGTCCTGGAGAAGCAGCGCTCCTCCACTCAAAATCTTGACAGCTCTTGTTCTGATGGATTGTCACAAGACAGTTCACTAGCATGTTCTCCTGTTGGTGGTCTTGCCTGTTGACAGGTAGTCGATCATAATCGTTACTTCGCTCTCGTAAAAATACGGTGGCCATAAGCCTATCTTCTGATGCCATCTTTTTAAAATTTCTTGGGAGGTGGAGACTGTATGCACTTCTATTGCATGTTGTGCTGTTTCTTGGAAACAAAGTTATGAGCCAATACTTCATCTAGAGTCACAGTTCTGGAAATGCATCTTGTATGCTAGTGGGTAGCCACATCTAGGAGCTATGTTTTCAGTACCTGTAAGTCATACACCCGTTCATGAAATAGTGCCAAGACAACCTTGGTAGCCTGTCTGAGCCTGTTTCTGATTAGTTGCTTGAAGGCTTAAGTAGTGTATTTGCCATATTTTCTAAGTTGTTTTTTTTAAACTTTAATTTAGAATCAAATTAACAGTGTAGTCAAAGCAACACCAGGATCAGTCTCTTTCCTTCTCAAGTTAGTGTTAGCAGGATCCATCCCATCACCCTGAAAACAGTGCTCTTTTCCTCCCTCATTACAAAAGACTGCATCAGGGAAGACTTGGTGTTTGTTGCTGATCCTTTAGTGGGTGAATGAGATTTTCCTGACAAGGCCTGAGGTCTGGAGTTTCTGGTACACTCCAGGTGTACTGGGGTGCTGGCTGCAGTTTAGGGGCTTTCTTCTCAAGTAGTTCAGACAGTGTGCTTATGAACCTCTCACAAAGAAGAGTTGCAAGAGGGATTCCTTCTCCTTGTCTTTTTTTTGAAAAAAGAGCACATTATACTGTTTTATATATTTCCCTGAGGCAGAAGAGGCCCTTCAAGTGTCTGTCATTTATAAGAACCACCACCTTGCAAGAAAAACAAGATTTTTAAAACCTTGAATTTTATCCCTAGCAAGTCTAGGTGGGCCAGAGAGCCATAGTAATGCCATGTAGAAAATGTTTTTATTGTGCCAGTGGGTTTAAGAACGGTAACAAAATGAAGAACTGTAACATGAACTTCAAGTAAAAACTAGCTAAAGAGAAAGCTGTTTCAGTGCACAAAAATATAGGTCAGTCATGGGTTTCATCTCATGGTCACCAACAGAAAGAAGGAACTGAAAAGTAGTGTAGGAAGCAAGGAACTGAAAGGGTGCCCTGCCCTGTAGCTGAGGACATAAAGAGCACCAGGAGGTAGACAAGGTGCAGGCACAGCCTGAGGGGATGCTCCTGTTTAAAAGAATTTCCTCTTGAATGCTGGGGCACCTCTGCAGAAGGTCATTCTGACAGTAGTGTGTTTGTAAGAGTACTTAGTAGGGGTGTGCAAAGGGGGTCCTATTTGCTTTGGATTCGGCCCAAATCAGGGACAGTGATTCTATTAGTTTATTTGGATTGCTGTCCTTGATTCAATTTGCCCGAATCCGAATCTTCAGATTCGATGCTGATTCAATTTGGACATACATGCAGCTTTTTAAGTTTTTTTTTTCTCTACATACCTTGAGGTACCAGAAAAAACTTTTAAAGCTGTGTGTATGTCCGATGGTGGGGTGCATGAAGTGTCCCATAGGACTGCGGGGGGCCCTTCCACATGCTCAGCGGTGAACCTGGAAGTAGTTCCGGGTCTGCCAGGGAGCCTGCTGGGTTCTCTGATTCGATCCAGAGATTCAGCCACCGTATCGGGCTGAATCTCCAACGAATCAAATTGGGAACTGAAGCTTCACACAACCCTAGTACTTAGTTGCTTTGTTTTTATATCTGATTGTAATCAAGTCCTTCAGGAAAGGAGCAGGTGATATATCATATACATATAATTAGCTCTTGGGACTTCTGCATTCAAATCATATTACACATATTAACATAACTAAATCTCAGCCTTTCAGGGCACAGAGCAAAGAGATTTTGAATAAGGTAAAATCTCAAGGAAATGCTTTTAATTTTTTAATTAACATGATTATGACTACAAGCTTAAAGAGATGAAGCCTGTGCCTAAATCAAGCAAATGCATGATTTCTGTAACATATTTCTGTAACAGATTTTAAAGCTTTCATACTGGTGTATGTCAGCAGTAGCTCTGACACCACTCTAAATGGTTCCTGCTGTTTTCTCTCTAATCTCTTCACTGCTTATTCTTCAATGATAAACTGCTGAACTGTCCTTTATTTAGGACTGCTTTGTGTGCAGACAGCACCTAGCATAGTGGGGCTTTGATCTTGTTCCTGTCCTCTAGATTTCTTAAGATCTGACTAAGTAACTGTACGTACACAGGTGCATGACGCAATTCCCACGTCTCATCCAGAACTGTAGTGTCAGACACAATATACGTACACTGAGGTTTTTAACAATATACTACAAATCTATCACTATAAAATATGGGCAAATATTATGTCCATATTTTCAACTGTTGAAGACCTTGGTGCATGATATCAATGCAATTCACTTTTAATGTTTCATATAGCAAAGATTTAAAATGCCTTTTTATCCATATTTCATTTTCTTGGTTCTTCTTAACTTCATTACTTACCTGTTAAGCTACACTTGGACCGCTGACTTGTTTTGAAACACTAGAACAGTGTTTCAACCAGGGTGCTGCAGCACCCAGAGGTGCCCAGAGATCCTCTCAAGAGTACCATGGGGGTGCCATGCAGTGTTAGCATTGTTAGGCATGCAAACATGATTCAGATAAACACAGGGATTTCAAATAGGAATCCACAATGTTAAAAACATTCTGACCTATTTGGGGCTTTCTGGGTTCTTCCCTGTAGAAAATGTGTTATTTTTCTACATAAAAAACAGGTTAAACCAAGAGCTGGCATTTTCCAAGGGGCGCCTTGAGTCTGAAAAGGTTGCGAGCCACTGTACTAGAAATTCGTCCAGTCACTTGATCTTCTTCTTTCATGTTTTAAGGTGAACATCACGTAATAAAGTGTACTTTTATTATTTTTTTACAAAGTCTGAAAGGATTGGCATTTTTTGGCAGAAGTTTCAACAGTTTGACTGGCACCTGTCCACATTCTCACCCTGTTAGCTCTTCAGAGATCTTATTATTGTGATGGGTTGCAACTTGTAGCTGAAGTACATACCAGTCTACCCACAGCATAGGGGTCTTAAAATGTCCTACGCTGTGTTTCAGATATGCCCTTGAACAATATAGGTGCAAAGCTGAGAATACAATGAAGCAATGAAAAATCCCAGAACCTACCATTTTATTACATCTGTAATGTTTTAATATTCCTTCGGTGGTCGTAGATTCTCTCCCACGGAGGGATATCTTATTCAGAAGTGCAGGAAGAGGATGCCTCTGACATGACATTGTTACAGGTGTATACCACAACCAGCTGTGTCGGTAGTGGCTACAGTCAGTCTTCAAGGATTATTGCTCTTCATTGTAGCATAGTGGATTTAATTATTCTTCATCCGTAACACATATTCGTCTGTTCTTGTCTTCGTTACCAAGTGTAGCAGTTTCACGGCTGCCTGACAGCTCATTCTGTTTCTTACTGCTTTTTAACCTAAATCCCTGTACCACAACTTAAACAAACTTCCTCCTCGTTCTGTTACCATTGGCTGCCTAAAATGGGTCAGTTCTGTGCAAAATGAGACTTCATCCCT
The DNA here is from genome assembly GCF_001723895.1 of Crocodylus porosus. Lineage (NCBI taxonomy): Eukaryota > Metazoa > Chordata > Crocodylia > Crocodylidae > Crocodylus > Crocodylus porosus. Next base: position 41,111,057 of record NW_017728911.1, on the reverse strand, counting down.
GTTTGTGGACTGACCACGTTCAGTTTTTTCCTCATAGTTCTTAAGTTCTTAGTTTATAAAACTTAATAATAATTTAGTTTCATTAGTACCAATTAAAAAGCATAACTACCCAATTTTTGGGCACATGACTCAAATCACTTTTTGTGCAAAAATTTAAATATTACTTGTTAGTCTCAGGTATGGAAATGAATCTTTTGAACATGGGCTACATATGATCAGTTCAGACAGCACATATGCAATATTTTCTCACATACAACGTGCCCCAGAATGTAATACACACTTTGCTCTTGAAAGGCAGAACGAAGAAGAGATCTTTCCTTGTAATGAATGACTGAGTAGCAGCAGCTAAGAAGCAGTCTGCTCATTGTTCTGCTCCCAGTTGTGAGCTGCATGCAGATTTGACTTGACTTCTGCCTATAACTACCAGGAACTGCTCTTACCGTATTTCTCACATATAATGCACTCCGCAATTTCCAGCAGCTGTTTTTGGGGGACAAGTGTATGTTGTATATGAGAAAATATGGTATGTTTGAGTGGATTTGCAGTTGTAACTTTAACCACGGTTTGCCTTCTCTAATTCTTATACGCTACTATGAAAATAACATAGGATGAACCAGTTCATCCTAAGAAGTTTTTGATTGTAGCCTCAGTCTGTCTCGTCTTACTGCTGAAATTGTATTCTCCTATTCTTTTATTCTGCTGTTGTTTCTTATATATTAGTCACTTGATATCTCCCGATTTTTTCTTTTTAGCCTGTCTTCAGTTTAAACTAAAAGACCGTATTCTGTTTTTCAGTTAGTTGCAGTTCCTCTAGGTTCACTTCATATATACGCAGATTGTATTAGCATACTGCTACCTGTTTTTGGAGAAATTGATAAATATATTGCATTGTGTTAGGCTCAGACCTCCAGACGCTCCATGAAACACTTTCTTGCTCGTTGACCCTATACCTTTAATCTTTGCTCATATACTTTTTATTACTATGTATCCATTTTGAAGTTCTAGCTAATTCACATTTTTCTAATACTGTACTGCATTGTGTGGAACTGTTTCTGATTAGTTACTTGAAGGCATACATACTGTATTTGCCATATTTTATAAGCTTTTTAATCATAATAGGGAAGGTTATATAGAATCAAATTAACAGTGTCGTTCAACACAAATCATTCCAAAGACATCAAACTGATCTTTTTTTGTTAGATGGGGCCACAAAGAAGTATAGTACACTCAAGAGAAGAGCTGATTCCTATAAAATATTTATATTGCAATACCACAAGTAGAAGACTGCCAGTCCTGCTTCTAAGAAGAACGTTTTGAATTTTTGCCAATCTGATACCAAAAATCATGAAAAATCTAGTTCAGAAATCTTTATTGTGAATAACTTCTACACTTAAAGGAAAACATGAATAATGTTTTTAGAATAACATATATGAAGCCTTTTCTCAGCTGTTTTCTTCAAAGAATTTAGCTCATAGTAAACAGACACCATTAGATCAGACTGACACACACTACTTATGGCTAACAAATCTCAAAAATCCTTTTCAATAGCCAAGTTGATTTCCTCCCCCCCCCGAAAGTATTTAATAAAACATTGATTTTCTACAACTGCCATGGCTACAAGGACTGAAGATTTGAACCTGCAGGTCTCCTTTCATTTAGAATCCATTCTTTTTCTTTTCTTTCCTCTTTGCTTCTGACTTAATCCTTTGCCTACTTCACAGGCCGATTCTTTGATGAGAATGAATCCCCTGTTGATCCGCAGCATGGCTCTAAACTGGCGGATTATAATGGGGATGATGGTAACGTGGGTGAGTATGAGGCAGACAAGCAGGCTGAACTGGCTTACAATGAGGAAGAGGATGGTGATGGTGGAGAAGAAGACGTCCAAGGTGAGCTTGGGCCTTATCTCCATCCAATTTAAAGTGAAATTCACACTGAATTTACTTGTTGAATTTGTGTGCAGCCTCACTAATGTTAGCTTTCAAAATTGCCTTAACATGAAATAAATGTTCTTTTGGTCATCTCTCAATTCTGTTTATGCTTGTCATTGCAAAACCAACATGAGTATCGTTTTCCATGCAGAATCTTTAGAATTAAACATACAAGTCTTTGAAACAGTCTGCTTTGTTATGCTCGTAAACTGAAGATGATTGAAATTTCACAAATAGTATTGTCTGAGCCTCTAATTACCAGGGAGCCCAAGACCTAGCTCATTGGAACATAAACCTGCTTCTGGCATTCATCATGCAATTTTCAAATATATAAACATATGATCTGAACCTAATCTTTGTACAAGTAGTCACACCTATTAGAGTGCTCTGCGATTGTGATAAAATTAGCAGCACTTACCACTATGAATTGTACAAAATACTTTTTGCATAATACACAGATTCAACAAACCTTCAGTTTTCCTATTTACTAAACTGCAGAACTCGGGTAACTTGGTGAGGGTCTAATATTTCTACACGCATGCCTCTTGTCTTCTGTTCTGCATGCATTTTAGTGTGTTTATTGATGATAATCCATTGCTGGTCATCCAGTACAGTGTCCACGTTCATATGGTGGTTTGGACATGTGTTGTGGAAGGCTTGCACATTTGTATGGTAAAATGTTGAGAAGTTCCATGTGTGCTCTTCCTGACCATCTTACTGTACTTGGATATTCTTTTTCCTTGAAAAAAAATCCTAAATAACAATGTGTGAACAACAAGAAACAGACTTTTGTGAAGCACTTTTTCTAAGTATAGTTAAATAAAAAAACTAGGTAAGATTAGAACCCACTGACTTCCTTCCATAGGCAAGCATTTAAACATGCAGTATAAATTCTCTGTGGTTGGGTTAGTATGGGGAAATGAATGACCACATGAGAGGAAGTACAGAAGTGTAGATCTGAACTTTAGGAAGTGAATGAACTTCCTGACAAATAGTCTGCTGGGCTTTTAGCCGAGCAGCAGTGACTAGTAAAGTTCTGACCTCTCTTGCTATCCGCTTTCTTCTGAAAGGGAGGGAATTTCTTCAGTTTTCATTTGTCTGGTTTTCTGGGTATCATAGTGGGTGCGTCTACACAAAAAACCCATGCTATTTAGTTAGTGTGCATTAAAATAGGCTAATGCACATTAAACATCACTTAAAACCCCTGGGATCCTATACATGTGGAGGGAGGCTGCTCCAACATGCTAGAATTCCAGCACGTTGGAGCAGACTTGATTAATCGAGTTTGCTGGAGCATGGTAATTACCGCGCTCCAACAGACTCCAGAGTCACATGTATCAGCGTTCCTGCACTGAAAAATGGCAGCGGGGCACTTTAAACTTATGCTCATTCAACAAGCCGCCATTTTTCCGCATGGGGAGGCTGTTACATGCGACACTCTGGGTGCTTTTAATTAGTATGGCTCTCAGAGCTGTGCTAATTAAAGTGCCCTCCCTCCCCCAGCCCGCACATGTAGAAATGCCCCGTGCTCTTCAGTTAATGCGCATTGAGGATAGACTACTGCACATTTTTCTAGTAGTTCACAATAGAAGTACTAGACTTAATGTGCATTAACTGAAGTGTGCTAATGCACGTGTAGACATGCCTAGTTCCTTCCTTGGCTTGTCTAAGTCTATTCCAATCATATAGTTGGTCCAGTAAAAGGTACCACCCAAAAAAATCCATCTTGCATATTTTGTGGAGCATCATGACTACAAAATCACTACCTATCTGTCTGCCTATCAAAACTAATCGATCATTATAGCAGGTTGTATATGACAGAGCCAGTTATGGGTTTAAGTAATAAGAATAATTATCATTTGTGATGTAAACTATTATAAATCAACATATTTCACTATTTTGTACACTGATTCCTGAGGTTGCTTGTTTTATAGGATAAGCAGGTGGGAAATTCAAACTTGAGAGGAACAGAGAGATTAGTAAATTATTTGTTCAAAATGCCTTGGATTGTAAATTGTTATAATTTATTTGTGCTGAATATTTATTTGGGTCTACTAGTAGCAAAGAGATCTGAATTTAAAATGGATTTGTAAAGGGCTTTTGCACTTACAAACATGATACCTGCTGGTCAGTAATTGGAGAGATTTTACTTTTGACTTAGTAAAGTTTAGTGTGATATGTGAGCAGCTTATGAGTAGCAGATATGAGCACTATGGGACTGACACAGAAATGAGGGTGCTGGAATTGAAGTGTAAAAGAGAGGCAAATAGGTACAATCTACTTTCCCCTCACTTGCTAATTATTTGTTGCCTCATTTTGATGTAAAAGCCAAATGGCTGGGAAGAGGTAGCATACTCTTTAGAGCTTCTCCTGAACTGTCATGTTAGTGTATCTGTATTTTTGGTGAAAAAAGTCCTTTGAATATTTGTCAAGAAAATGTACAAATCTCTGACTGAAGTAAAAAATTTTTTCAAAAAAATGCATGGCTTTGGATTAGAGCAGAAAGTGCAAACGAACTAAGTTGTGCTTTTTTTTTTTT